>NC_060209.1:17542115-18142307 GCF_021130785.1 Homalodisca vitripennis | reverse complement strand
TGTTATTAAATTAAATTAAATATTTATTTATTTAAAATGGTCCTTTCTAACATTTAACCTCATATAGAAACAAGAACAAAATATTCTTATTTTTACATAATAATAAAAGTAAATATTTTACTGTGAACATTTTCCATATGAACAACAAAAAGAATAACTTTATTGAAAAATGAAAAGTAAAAGAATTAGAATGATAAAAAGGTAAATAAACATATTTATAAACACGTACCCACACATGAAAAAAATAATAACATGAACTTGTATACACAAAACATGGCCCACATTGAGAGCTACCTTTTATTAAATGTTTGTATTGTTGGCTATTCGCTGAGTACCTAATGTTTTCTAACTGTTTTCAAATTTTCACCCCGGAATATTGAAATCTTCCATAAACTGGGAATTTCAAATTCAATTGCCATAGGAAGACTTGGGGTATATTTTAAACTCAAGGTTGACCCTCTATAATACAACGTTGTAGTCAAAATCTATTAAACTACACATACAGACTAAATAAAAAATAATCAGGAGGACGGAAGGAATATGGAGCAACCACAGCCCGGAGCGGCCAACCACGATTCGCGTTTGTTTTTTTACGTCACGCCCAGTATATCAAGGTATGTCCTAGTATTGTGGTAGAAACTACCTCAGGATCTTTTATGCTGGCATTTTACTTATCATATGCGTTCCATTTCCAGCCTTGTCATTAAATACATACATATTTCTATAAATTAATGTTAATCAATCTTTGCTATAGTAAAATGAAAAAGAGATTTCCAATTCTGTCGTAATCGGTATGTCTGTAGTATGATTGACAGTCATGTAGATAATGAATTTGGCACAAAAACTTACAACGTAGTGTAATTGAAGTTTTCGTTATATCCTATCCTAATAATATTATGAGTACGAAAATGTATTTTTTGTTTGTTACGCTTTCACGCGTAAACTGTAAAACCGATTGTAATATAATTTTACATAGACATTCTTACGGTCTCTGGCTAACGTATAGGCCTATTCATGCTTCAAAAATTCTTCCAGAATACATCACTCTGTTCATTAAAATAGGAGAAATCCCTTCTTGGTTTCTAAAGTTACAAACCTATATTATAAATTGTGAAAGGCGTGTTAATTGTAATTCATCGATTTCTACAAACATTGTTTTATAAAAGCACATACGTATGTTTTAATTAATTTAACCACTGTTTTCAATTTGTTTACGTTCATGGTCTTGAAACCATAGAGTAAACTGGACAGTAACAACGCTTCTCATTTAAATCTGTATTGCACTCGCTGGTGCGCATAGAGTAAGAAAATATCCTGATAAGATATTTACAATTTACAAAATCTCGAGTAACTCCTAGTAACAAACATTAACATATTGCTGAACCAATGTAGATATTCCTCAAGGAGCTATTCCAGTGTATGATATTCAGTGATCAGTTCCTGTGTTAGTGCAAAAAGACAGCAAATCCAACATACAGCTGACTTGGAGAGTTTGTGGCGTCATCTTTAAGCAACCAGACGTTGGGTTTGAATTAGAGATGGCTAAATCCAAACCCTGTCTGTGAAAGTAAAGTTGCACTCTATCTGTAATGTCCACCTTAGTGTAACGACTCTGCTTAGTCTGTTTTATACGATCCTCGCACGGGTCTCTGATCCTTTACGACGGGCATAATAAGTCTTCTTAATAAAAAAATATTATTTTTATGAGCATTAAAATAACAACAACCTTGAAGATACAGTTATTATTTACATATAAAAAAAGAAGTTAGCTCAAGCATGTTGACTTCTACTTTTCATAAAAGGCTGAAACATATAAGTAGTGCTATAACCAATATTGTAATATAACAAAGTAACAATCAATGTTTTTTATAAAGAAAAGTAATGATTCGTTAACCTAAAAAGGCACACATGGATTTTATGACGTCAAAAACGAATATAGGTAATATAAAATTGCTCTGTATAAAGCAATGTAATCTAATTGTATGTAATTGGAATTCGATTTTTCAAATTATGATATAATAACTAAATATATATTTTCATATCTATCTTTTAACTACTTTATTTATTATTTTTAATACAATTTATCATGAAAATATACAATATATATTATTTAAAAAATAAGTATTGTAGATTTTCAGCAGGGTTTTCAAGATATATAATAATTAAAAAAAAACTGTGTATTATTTCTGCGAAATCATAAAAAAATTAAACAGCACTCACAATTTCCAATCTTTTACAACAAGTTTCTAGTAACAATGTAGTATTTTATAATAGACGTTATTTTTTCATACTAAATCCGATACCATTATTCTGTTAATTATTCTTGATTGCTTGTTCAATATTATAGATCAAAACTGTTTGAAGTCAAACAATCGTCGTAATATTTGTAGATTACACAATGAAATGTGTATGCTTTTTTAATAATCTAGAAGCTAACCTTTATTGTGAACTTACCCTACAACTCCATTCATGATTTATATTTGAGCCTACAATCTTAGTAACGCCCATATATAGCGGATATTACCTTCCATTGTGTGATCTTATAAATAATTATAACTTTTGATCTTATCAGAGGTGATCTTTAGGATCAACTTTTTTTGCATCTTAGGTAAGATCCTAATACAGAATATCAAGTAAAACTAAAGCTGTATTTAAAAATGTATATCAATACGAATGTTTATTTTCTTTTTAAGAAACAATGTATTAATTATTTTATTTAACTATTATTGGATGTGTGTGTGTGTTTTTTTATCCTTAGTGATGGCTTGCGAACTTAGCACTGTGACAAATTAGTAAAATTAGAATTACCTTAAAAGATGTATTGATATGTCGATCTCTTCGTTCTTATTCCAACCTTCTACAGCAAAACTTCTTCCAGAAAGTCAAGTTCAATAAATTCTTACTAAACACATTGTCCTTTATTTATCCAAGTAATATACCTAATTGATAAAATTGGGCGAGAAACCTTCTAAGTGTTCCTGGAGTATTGCTTTACATCATGAAACTTTGCAAGAAACAATGCATTACGTTTTCTATTATTTTATAAAATAAAAATCGCAACTATCCAAAAGTTTTAATATTTTCACACGGGGCCTTTCGATATCAAAGTTAAAAGTAAAATAAAACAAATATTAATATATGTATAAAAGTTTGTACGTAAAAACTATACAAATCTTGCATTAAGCTTTACTTAGCTGATAATTTTTTTAAATTGTAAAATACTTATACAATTTCGAATTGCTGACTCACACCTGACGATGGCAACTTTGATGTCGAAAGGTCTCGTGAGAAAATATTAAAATATTGAATAATAGTGAGTATTCTTTCATAAAATAATAGAAAATAATTTTTCCAATAAGAAGAGCTCCTCCTTCAATGAATTCTATTAATTACTTCATTAAACTATTATTGAACATTGTTTTTTTATTACCCTTAGTGCTGGCTTGAGAACTAAATACTGCGATAAATAAGAAAAAATAGATTTAAATATAATTACCGTAAAAACCTATTTATATGTTGATATTAATTTCTTATTCCAACCTCCTACAGCAAAAAATGGGCGAGAAACCTAACTGTTTCTCAAGTATTCCTTTTCATCACGAAATCTCAAGCATGTCGGTTTGGCCGTCACAAACAAACGAAGCGCCGAGTTAGGTGAGTTGATTAACTCGGTGAATGAGCGGAGCTGAACACCAGACAAACTAGTCGAGGGACTTTGCGGCGGAGTTAGACGAGTTAAGCCCCTCAAGAGCCGGAGACGTGTTATGCAAATCACCTTTATACTACATACACGCATTACGCGCCGATGGGACCTTGCCTCAAACTTGAGGATCACTGTCATTATATTGATTGTATTTCCCATTGAGAAGTTCACATCGTTAACGTTTCAGTTTAAAGTTAACTGTCACAAATTATAGAATAGATCTTATATTTTCTGAGTGTTGGTATGTATATATTTTGGAATTAATTTTGTGCAATTTTAAACTGACTACTACGGATTTAATAGTTAGATCAACTTTTATTGACACTAAACACAAGATTAAACTGTGAAACCTTGTTCGGAACCTCAAACTCATATCTTCAGTGGTTTAGAAATATTCCTACGTTTGTTTATACTTTGCTGATTTTTCTTTGACTTAAGTGTCAAATAAAACATTCTTTTCTTGTATATTTGCAAAGCTATACATTATAAGATCTAAAATAGCAGTTTTTGTGATTCCCATTGATTTTGGTAAAGTCAAATTCATGCGCTCTGTTACTTCCATGTGATAATGATTATGATTACCATCATTTTTTTACATTTTCCGCTTTGGTACCTCATTCTGGTAATCCCGCAGCCGGTTTGAGGTGAACTTTCTAGCCAACGAATCTAGTATGAGAACTTAAAAGTAAAACTGTTTATTTCAAATAGTTCTCCATCTCGCCCCAGAGAATAGATACACAGCTAAAACCAACTAATGTATCCGAAATACATTAAGTATCGTGTACTTTATTGTGACAACCTATCAACTAGTATCCAGCTCTTAAGGCAGTACTTGAAACTCATACACACATTTCTATATTACTAACGTAACACGGTGTTACATGTTACTGGTGTAACAAGATCTTTTCGACCTTCCACTGTTTAGTAATACAAAAAATCGGCAATACTGAAGATCTGCAATCTAATTTCTTTGTCAGATGAGTGACTAACCTAACTCATAATTCCATAATAACTTAAATTGTTAAAATAAACAAATCACTCGAGAATGTTGTGGCACACAATTCAGAGACCATATTGCTAATTCTTTTTTTACTTCGTTGTAGAGACACAAATAAAAACACAAACAACCTGAATGTATTTTGAGGTAAACCTATTCGATAAAAATGGCAAGATTTCAAGCATTACTCATCGTTGTATGTTACAAAACTTATAACACTACGTTGCAATTATCATTAAAGATGTTTATTCTCGCATAATAGTTCTTAAGAATGTTAACGTATATCATCAAGTTCCATCAATACGATTGCGGTCAATAAACATAACACGTGAGTGGACTAATTAACATCAAGTTTGATACGAATATATTTCACTGCAAATCACTGCTATTTATCACTGATAAGTATTCATTGCGGTCAATAAACATAACACGTGAGTAGACTAATTAACATCAAGTTTGATACGAATATATTTCACTGCAAATCACTGCTATTTATCACTGATAAGTATTCATTGCGGTCAATAAACATAACACGTTAGTAGACTAATTAACATCAAGTTTGATACGAATATATTTCACTGCAAATCACTGCTATTTATCACTGATAAGTATTCATTATGGTCAATAAACATAACACGTGAGTAGACTAATTAACATCAAGTTTGATACGAATATATTTCACTGCAAATCACTGCTATTTATCACTGATAAGTATTCATTATGGTCAATAAACATAACACGTGAGTGGACTAATTAACATCAAGTTTGATACGAATATATTTCACTGCAAATCACTGCTATTTATCACTGATAAGTATTCATTATGGTCAATAAACATAACACGTGAGTGGACTAATTAACATCAAGTTTGATACGAATATATTTCACTGCAAATCACTGCTATTTATCACTGATAAGTATTCATTATGGTCAATAAACATAACACGTGAGTGGACTAATTAACATCAAGTTTGATACTGAAGAATACGAATATATTTCACTGCAAATCACTGCTATTTATCACTGATAAGTATTCATTATGGTCAATAAACATAACACGTGAGTGGACTAATTAACATCAAGTTTGATACGAATATATTTCACTGCAAATCACTGCTATTTATCACTGATAAGTATTCATTATGGTCAATAAACATAACACGTGAGTGGACTAATTAACATCAAGTTTGATACGAATATATTTCACTGCAAATCACTGCTATTTATCACTGATAAGTATTCATTATGGTCAATAAACATAACACGTGAGTAGACTAATTAACATCAAGTTTGATACGAATATATTTCACTGCAAATCACTGCTATTTATCACTGATAAGTATTCATTATGGTCAATAAACATAACACGTGAGTGGACTAATTAACATCAAGTTTGATACGAATATATTTCACTGCAAATCACTGCTATTTATCACTGATAAGTATTCATTATGGTCAATGAACATAACACGTGAGTGGACTAATTAACATCAAGTTTGATACGAATATATTTCACTGCAAATCACTGCTATTTATCACTGATAAGTATTCATTATGGTCAATAAACATAACACGTGAGTGGACTAATTAACATCAAGTTTGATACTGAAGAATACGAATATATTTCACTGCAAATCACTGCTATTTATCACTGATAAGTATTCATTATGGTCAATAAACATAACACGTGAGTGGACTAATTAACATCAAGTTTGATACTGAAGAATACGAATATATTTCACTGCAAATCACTGCTATTTATCACTGATAAGTATTCATTATGGTCAATAAACATAACACGTGAGTGGACTAATTAACATCAAGTTTGATACGAATATAATTCACTGCAAATCACTGCTATTTATCACTGATAAGTATTGATTGTGGTCAATAAAAACACCACGTGAGTGGTCTAAACGAAATCAAGTTTCATACTGAGGAGTACGAATATATATATATATATCAGTGCAAATCACTGCTATATCTCACTTATAATTATTGATTGTGGTCAATAAAAACACCACGTGAGTGGTCTAAACGAAATCAAGTTTCATACTGAGGAGTACGAATATATATCAGTGCAAATGCAAATCACTGCTATATCTCACTGATAAGTATTGATTGTGTTCAATAACACAACACGTGAGTGGTCTAAATAACATCAGCCTCGTTTGGACAACGAACAACCTTCCTAACCAGGTTGTCCGCTACAACATGATTTCCTGCGATAACAAAAATTGCTGGTTTTACAAAATGAGTATTAAAATCAATAAAATTAAACAATTAAAAGAATTTTATAAACAATCTGCTACATTTTACTATTTATTTCGCTCTTATACTTGGAAAAAAGTGTATTTTCTATGTTCCACCACATACCGTAGTCCTTTAAACCACAGCTCATTGGATTTAGCTTGGATTTCATATCAAATTAAAATGCCTAAAACTTTTTTGAATAACTGATTTCCTGTTAAAGATACGCCGTTTCTACTTTTAAATATCCCCGTATAGCTTTACTATTCAAAGAAATGTTGATACAGTTACTATTACTGTACCATATACAATGGTAATTAGTTTAATATTTAGTTTTAATTAATAAAAAAAATGTAAAGGCAGTCACAGGATTGACCGACAGAAGTGACTACTTCTTATAATGGGCTTTGAATGTATATCTTGAAAAAGTACGTTTGCTAATTATTAAATGGTTATTTTTTATATTTTTAATAAAATGAGGTACTTAATTCTTTAACATAACAAGTTTCATATTTTCTATTAACTTTTTATAAATGACTTATAAATATTAAAGTAATAAATATTTATGCATTTTCATTACCTTTTATATTAGTCCATAATTTGGTCGGTATAATTTTCACTACAATGCTGTATTTCCGATATAGTTACTTCTTTTAATTAATAACTGAAATAAAAAATAAAAATTCTGGAATAAAACCTTGCTAAATATCTTGTAAACACCGCATCTATTGTTACGACGCCATATCTCGTTGTACTTGTGTTTTTATCGTTTAACGTTGTTAAATTTAATTTATCTTTTAAAACGTCAAATAATGGTTTTGCAGTTTTTTCAGCAACATTTTTATTAAAATCTGTTTTTACGTCATTAAATTAATTGTGTAAAGGTTAATCAATAATAATTAGACCATAATTATAAATTAATATTAACCGTGCTGAAATTCAATTTAGAATCAGATGACATTTAAATACTGCTATTAAATGATGCAGTAACTTAATTAAATTCATTCATAAATTAATTAATAGTAGTTCATAGATTTATTCAAATCAGTACTTTAACATATAATTTAGTCTCTTTGCAATGATTGCTTAGCGTTTGAAGTTTTTGGTGTGTTAAAGTCACCACGACTTTACTTCACCCTACACAGCAGTACTAACAGCATAGTATGAATCGAGTTTGTAAAGTTTGACAGCTTTTAAAGCGAAACGTAACCTGAAATTCCATAACCAAGGAAAGTCTGCAGAAGCAGGAATAGATCCAGACGATGTATTATTTTGGACAAAATTTACGTCAATATTAATATAAATAAACTGATCGAGCAGTAAGAAAACCAATCATTGAACGCACATATATTAGAGAAGCCTTTCCTTAATTGACTTTCAGGAATACTATAAAATGTTGAATTTCACTGTGCTATATATTTCCCTTTTAATGTCTCCTAACATACTTTTTACTATCGTCAACTTTTGTTAGATCAGATGTTTATGTAACATTTGATATACGTTTCGGCAAAGCTGTCATTCTACTTTGAAACCATTTGGAAAATATAAACATGCGTGACGCGAAATGAATGTTTTCCGTGCAAAACACAAATCCATACCCCGCCAAAAGAAGTAGTCATTTCAACATGGAGCGACGGTAACCTCTTACTAGCACGCCTGGATAGCCACTGAACGAAGAAACGTTCTTACATCAAAATGACCGAGATAGCCCCGCCCCTAGCGGCTACAGAGCGAACAAACCGTGACGCAAAATGAAAGTTTTTCCCTGTGTAAAAAATACATCCATAGCCTGCCAAAAGAAGTAGTCATTTCAATAAAGTCCAGAAGTGTGCTTCTGAAATGTCCACATATTTTTGTATAAGTGAGTATACAACTAATTGTATTAATTTTTAAATTCATTTCTACATTTATATTTGAATCATTTATACTTTATAAAATGTCTTAATGTGTTAATGTGTTAATACCCACACAGGCATAGTTTAATGTGGAACACAGGATTCGTAGTTTAGTTCAACTATTAATATAGTTGAATGACTATTAACATACAAAAAAATGACGAGCTATAACTCAAGTAGATAAATAAGAGCTCAATATTACTTGTATCTGTATTTTTCATCTATATAATACTTTTGAAGCATCTGCTACATAATATATCAACTTTTTATGAAAATAATTTTTAATTTTTAACTCTACTTCGTTCCATACTTATTTTAATCACAAACATTTTAAAATCTAAATTGACCACTTTTATATTGGCTGGCAGAGCAATAATACGAGTTTAAAATCTGTGTTTAAACCTGAATAGCAGTTATTGGTAATGGAAAAGCGCTGGCTGTTCTCAATGGGCTGGAAATGGAAGTAATTTTCTGTAGCGAGACTCTCGATAACTCAAGCTGTAACACTGCCAGGATTTTTTATCAAGGTTTAAAATAATAATCAGGGAAATTACTTGTACATTTATGTGATATGAGATACCAGAAGTCTAAAACCGAATCAGTGCAGTTTATATCTGTACAGACTATTTTATACTATACTCTCCATTACTACTCGTTTGATTCTTACATTCTCATCGTGGATCTACAATTTTTGGTGATTAAACAGAATAAAGATAAACGAAGACTGACCTTTCGTTCAAACAAACATTACAGAATAAGTTGATATGTATAAACTTTTAAATGTACTTTATTTTTCAAATGTTTTACTTAATTTAAATAAAGTTCCTAGGCTTAACTTTCAATAAGATGTCCTAAATTATAACTTATACAAAAAGATATATACATAATTCTAATAAACATTCAATCACAAAAAGTACTTCCTCCGCCGGGACTCGAACCCGGATCTCTCACTTGCCGGGTGAATGTGCTATAATTACACCACAGAGCCCTTACTTTCTCCGATTCAATTATTTTGTATTTGGCCGTATCTGTCACATATTCGTTTAAATAAGCAAACTAATATATGATCGGAAGACCAAATACCTGTCAAACGACTTTTATTTTACATTAAATTTTATAAATGGCAAAAGCCTTATTTAATTTCAATAAACATTGAATCACAAAAAGTACTTCCTCCGCCGGGACTCGAACCCGGATCTCTCACTTATATATAATTTGTATATATTATATTTATAAATATATAATTTTAGTTAATTATTACTCAATTTTATGCAACGTGGCGATTATGCGATGTGCTTGTAAGTTTTATTTTGCACAATTAAACTTATAATTAAATTTCGCAATTCTGAGTATTTATTTCCACGACCACATGTATTTCGTCCATTCGGTACAATTCAATAACCAAACCTCCATTTCAACGTGGAATTTTGTAATCTTATAAACTAGATTGTATTAAATAACGGTAATGATAAAATTCCATTATATCGTTCACCGATGCTCACTTTAGTGACATTCTTACACCAGAAATGTTGATGACGTTCAACATCAGGACATCTCAAATATGGTTAACCTCCATCTCAAATATTGCTAATAACTCACTTCACTTTATTTATAGTCGTCTAATAGTTGATATAAACACAAAACCCATTAAATATGCTTAAAAACCTATTAAGACAAATTACAGAGTTCGCATTATCTAAATCCCTAATCCAAGCGCAAAATACGGTGTTACATCAATGTCACGCCAGGGGTGCAGATGTAAAAATATGCAAAGCAGAATGTAATGTGTGAGCCAAATGTAACAGACTAAAGGCTCGTAACGCCCCTCTCTCTCCCAGCAGCCTCCTCACACTGCGCCATTCCCGGATAATGCTGCTGACGACTTTTTGATTGAGACGGAATCAGAAAGAGCTGCCAAATGCTTTCAGTATTTCCGAGCAACGTAAATCCTTTCAGTTTAAAACGGAGAACAATAGTAAAGATTGTTGTATTAAACGTTAATGTAATGTTTACAGAACTTCAAGACTCTGATTGAGTATTATTATAAAAGGATTTCAGAATGATTGTTTTATACTAATACTAAGATTTTCTCATTTCAAAGGTATAGTATTATTTTTCATTGTTTTTGTTTGTTGTTTTCACTATAATACATGTTTATTTTATTGAGACAAAGAGACTATGTTCAAACGCATTTCCTGTCCTAAAACCAACTAGAGTTATTTGTAAATCTTTCACTATCTACTATTTGCAGTTTCTAATTATTGAATACCCGGAAAAGAGTGTGAGATTAAAAGTGAATATCCATTTTAATTGTTTTTCATTTTTGTGGCTTCCAAACCATAAATGTTTACAATTTTACTAAACTATACATTTATTATTATTATTATTACATTTGTCACTTTGCCGATATAGGAGTAATATCCTGTAATTTGAATATTTATAAATATTAAACTGCACCAATGTGAACAAAATTTTATCAATATTCTTAATAGTGAGATAAAAAATATTCATTATTTTTGTGAATTGAATAGTCAACTTTGGTTTAATCTTGTATGCTAAATTTTAACAATTACAGTACTTTATATTAAAACGTGTTTCTTTCGGTTATTTACCAATTAAATGGGTTTTCAATGGAGGGATTTTATGTTCTTAAAAGATATTTATGTAGACTCTATAGAGCAAAAGATGTGTTTGGAAATCCAAAACTTCAAGATACCACTTTTTTTTCTTTTTTGTATATTTATTTAGATATCTTACAATATTTTATATGTCACATTTCGGACAGAAACTGACACACTACTATACATTACAAAAACCGTCAGAGAAACAATTGTGTAAGAATTTACCTAATAGTATTATTGCATTTTCTTTTATATATTTTAAGGTATTGTACGTAATGAAATCTACTTTCCTTCCACTGTTGAAAAGAAGACAGCTCAATTCATTTTTAACGCAGGAAAGATCATTGCTTAAGTTTTGTGTATATGTATACACGAATGCCATATCTTAAAATTGAGGTTAACTACAACTATTTTTCTAGCACCCAAACCTTAAGCATTATACCAAAGTTCAAGTAATTACAATAAGATGTTTGTATGGTCTGTAGACTTAATATATAAAACTATTATAATTCAGTAAGTAGTTACGTCCATCTTTATAATACATTTCAAAACCTTATATGTTTGAACTAGTTTGGTTCAGTGTTTATGCCGCTAAAACTTGCCAACGACACAGAACTTGGCCGGTGTATGTTTTTGACCCATCAACTTGATTGGACCTTTGAACAATCAGGTGGCTTCCTCTATCCTCGTCTGTTTTGCATAATAATCACTGGTCAGCCAGTGGAGACGTTTTCTGATTATGTTTTTGTAACAGTTGTATGCCCATATTTCTATACGTCCAGGATTCATATAAATTAACGGTGTATTTCAACTCATAAGTATATAAACTCTTAATCCAAGTCACACTATACTCTTGAGAAGCAATTAGTGATTTAAGTTAGTAGAATATGATTTCACTAATTCACATTAGTAACTAAAACAAATTTACTTAATTGATATTCATCTTATAAACCGCAACCAGAATTTTTGTATTCAATTAGTATTTTATCAGTGATTTATTTCTACTGGAAACAAATTTATACTTTATAAAGTTTACGTCAGTAAACAAGGAGTTATAAATTATTATTGCATAAAACTATATTCAATCATAATTCAAAATCCTGCAGCTCTTTGATATGTAGATATTGAAACACGGTTTTGGTATTGGTATTTTGAAGTGAAGAAAGAGAAATCTTCATTTGAATATTAACTAATTTTAAGAATATAAAGATTGTTCATGTAGAATATTTATTGAGACGTTATATTTATTTGTTTAAATTTGGTAGATTTTCTGTATCAGCACTCTAAAGTTCTGCATTCATTTTCATTTACAATCTAAAAATCAATATGTGATTTATAATATTTATCTGAAAATTCCAAATAAACAAATGTAAAGCACAAAAATAAATATGATACTCATTTTAGCAATTTCCAAAAAGAAGGCTCCTATGAGTGTATGTTATTTGATATTATATCAAAGAAAGTTTCTATTCAAATATTTCGTTTTTTCCATTTCAAACTTTTATATGAGATAAAGTAGAAATGGAAACTTTTCTTCAAAACCCTCTTGAGTGTGATTAAAAAGTATTTATTTTAATGTACCATATACTATATTTAAATTTAAAAAATTGTAATTATCAATCAATAAAGTCCAAACATTGCTTTTGTTACAACAGGTATGATTGTTTAAAAGTGAAACTGTCCATTATCTCATTAACATAGTATACATAACGTAAAAGTACTGACACAACCCCTAAATTAAAAGTACTCTAACTTCACTTTAATAAATGTTAATTACAATTAGTACAAACTCAGTTCCGCACTCAATCGTCGCTTTGGTTAGTGCCGGTATTAAAATAATTTTCATTTCTAAATACTCTAAATCCGATTATTCGGCATACAACATAATTGACTAAAACAATTTCAGTAAAACATGAAATTGTATTTGATTATTTTTTTAAAAATTATCTATCATAACTTTCAAGTGAAACTTCTAAGTAATGTATCCTACGTACTTGTTAGTGCGGTATGCAGTATTTTATTAGTTTACTTATCTCTATATTATTGCAAACGACTCATAACCTTTTTTTCTTTATCCTTATATTATTAAACATTCGCCACCGTACAGAACTTGGTGGATGTATATTTGTAAACCTTCCTATCCGTCAACCATATTGAAACTTTGACCAATCAGATGTCTCTCCCTCCACATGATCCTTCCGCATCTCATAATAACTACTAGAGAACTAATTTTATTATATACAATAAGTATAAACTCAGTTCTGCACTCAATCATCGCTTTGGTTAATGCAGGTATTAAAATAATTTTCATTTCGGCATACAACATAATTGACTAAAATAATTTCAGTGAAATATAAAATTTTATTTGATTATTTTGTTAAAAATTATCTATCATAACTTTCAAGTGAAACTTCTAAATAATGTATTCTACGTACTTGTTAGTGCGGTATAAAGTATTTTATCAGTTACTTGTTACAATAATTATTTTATTATAAACGACTCATAACTTTTTTCTTTATCCTTATATTATTAAACATTCGCCACCGTACAGAACTTGGTGGATGTATATTTGTAAACCTTCCTATCCGTCAACCAGATTGAAACTTTGACCAATCAGATGTCTCTCTCTCCCTCCACATAATCCTTCCGCTTCTCATAATAACTACTAGAGAACTAATTTTATAAAATACTTGGAATCAAAATAAGTATAAGATGTAAATATTAAAATGTATGTCTCATGACTTATTTTTCTCCATCAGTCCATTTCCATGTGATTTTACATATAAAGTTCTGATTAACGAAAAACATGAAAAAATACTCTCTTATTGTTATAGCACAATTGTGTTTTAATTATTTTATATGAAACTAGATAAAAATGGTGTAACTCATTTTGCTTTTGGGTCATTCATTTTAAAAGAAATATAACACAAACTTAACTGCTAAATGAAACGGTAAATGCCTTGTGGTTAATGGTTCGTCTTAAATGCTGGTTTGTTATAATTTAAATGAAAGAAACGAATTAAACTGTAATAAAAAAATTTACTCCATAATTAATAATCCACATTTATGGATTTAGATGTAAAATTAGTTTGACGTAAACTAAATTGAAATGCTGTTATAAAGTAAATTATTACACTTAAAAGGGATTTCCAGGAATATTTATAAATTTACAACTAACGTCATAAAGCGCCTGTTTGATACAATCATAACGAACCAGCGGAGCGTTTCAAACAAATTACTCCTTGATCATATGACATGTAACGCATCATTTGACCTATTTCAGTTAGGCTTCATTTAAAAATTAGTGACCAAAAATCAGGTTAAATATCATAATAATATTTTTATCTAACACCACAGTAAAACATGATTTTAAACAATAATAGAGTATTTTCCTTGTTCGTGCTGCTGTTTTATAAAACTAGATTTAATACTTTATAAAATTTATGTTATTATTTATTTTAGATTCTTTAGCTTTAGAAATGGAATGTCATAACCAACATTTACAACCTCCTCTAAATGTTTTACATGAAACATAATGTACACAGGAGACAGTGTGTTGCGTCTCGTGAGCCGAAGGGACTACAATCTCAGATAATCCGTCCCAGAGTCCCATGTCTGGTTTGGTTAATTGTTCAGCGGGGAACAGCCCGTAGATTCGTCTAATGACAGCTAATTCAGTAAAGAGTAGTTCTCTTGATAAATCGATGGTCGATAAAATTATTTCAATGCTATTTATTGTACATCAAATGCATGTTGTTTTACTGTTAGTGTTGTGACATTAAATTTAAATATCATTTGGAAATATTCTTAGATGTTAGGGGAGAATAAAGTATCCTAACTACTTCTGAGATTTTCAAAGGGTTTCCGGAAAGTTCTCATTTTATTCTAGTGTCATGAAGTCTTGTTCTGTAACATGTAGGATGTGTTAAAAAGGTCCTCATAAACTACTAAATTCTAATAAACAATTTCAAATTGAGATAAATATTTTTTTAGAATTCTTCTAAGTCAAAAGGATTTACTTCTTCCATGTTTAATGTTTAAGATGGTTTCCTCAGAAGAGAAGGCATTCATCAATGTACTATTTTAAATCTAGTAAACACCGACTGTTTCATATATTATTTGAAAAGGTGCAAACCATAAATAAAGGATCGAATTATAAATATGCATATACATATTTTACAAATAATTACATAACTATGCATATAAATAGTTGAATAGTGTTTTATATACTTTTTTATGACTGTTACTAATCCAAATGTAACACAAAAAACATGTAACAATCACGTGTACTGGCACTGAGTTAGTTAAATTTTTATGGTCACGTATACCTGTTAATTACGTAATATGTCTTTATCCTCTTTTGGTGGAAGAGAAGATATTGAAATAAATCAACGTTTTGATTGAAAAATGTGTAGGCCTGTTGCTGTTTAATATACACGATAAATAAATTCGAGATGTTTAACTTCAAGAAAGATAGAGGGAGTTAACAAAAACATCTAAACGACATATATGATTATTTTACATGTTAAAATATTAACTACTATTGATTGACTCGGTTGTTGATAATTCTCGTAATAGACTGAATAAAACCAAATTTTGGGTGTCTTTTTTGTATAAAAATGTATATCTCAAATGCTCTGGCTAAGAGACTTACACAAATATTTTTTAAAATTATGGATATTAGAGAGACCTCTGACATAACGATTGCAAGGCAAATGGAAACAATGTCAGTACACTCAGACTAAAATAACAGAGCGAATTCAGATACTCCTTTGATAATTCGAATATCATGAACCCCGCAGGCTTAAGACGTTTTATGGAGAATAGCCGGTACCATTAGATTAAAGAGACTTTAGCGTATCACAAATTGCCACGTTTGGTAGACTTTATAAGTATTACCTTATTGTTGTCTTTTGTTTTCAACACTAATATTTATCTAGCAGGAAACACTGCATTACATATGTTTCCTCGTTCAATATTTAAATGGAATGTCAATTAGATCTGTCCGAAGAGAAATTCCAAAGCCTAATTCTCACTCCAATTGCACACAGGATTGGTTTAATTTGTTTGGACGTTCCAGAGCTCTCGTGTTCATGGAGCTCACAAATTGCCACCATATTGCAAAGTCCTGGAGGTATGTCTGTCTCTCACACAACTGCTGTTTTGATTGCTTTTTTTTCGAGTTTTTGCCATTTTGAGAACGGTTTGTTTTTAAAATACAGATCATTGTGAAATATGTTTTATTTGTTCATTCATTTGTCCTTCCATGAATGTAAAGACACTAGTTCCCTATTAAAATCGGTTTACGATAAATGTATATGGTTTATAATATAATATGGTGTTTTAAGTTAAACTATAGTTTTTACTCAATATGTAAAATTATTGTAAGGAATAAATGCTCTAGGACGACATTGTTTGTCTGAAAAATAATACGAGATCAAAAATGGGTTGCAGGAATTGAGTTGTTTTAATTCAGCTAAAAACCTTTTCAAATGCTAAAGTACGTTTCACTATTCACGAAACTAATCAGTATTACGCTTTTGAGAAGTAGCATATGACCAATTGGACAGAACCAAGATGAAGCTGCGTAAAAAATGAGGATTTTCTTTAGTAATAGTAATTTATTACGTTGTGCTATGTGGTTACTACTTTTTTGTTATGGTTTTGGAATTACACAAAAGTTGAGGTTTATAATAATATAAATCCTGCTACGAGAAAGAGATCAGACATTGCGATGCCTCCAAGTGAGCTTGGCTCATCTGATACGTACTGCAATAAGGACGCCCTCTTAAACATCGTCTCTTTAAGTCAGGATTGCAGGCGATGATCCACGTGCATCCCTTTTGAGTATTTTTTGATAGCAAACATTTCCTGGAGAGACTGTAGAAAACAATGCGGTGCTCATATTAGAGATTCGGGTAACATCTTTGATGGAGACCGAGTGAAACCCCTGGAAACTATATGTTCGGTATAATTGAGATTAATGTATTCAGGCATTAAGCAATAACATAATGGCCAGACATAATTAATTTTAAATGTATTCAATGGATCATCGTATAAGCTTAACACTTTAATAAAAAAGGAAGTTATGTTAGTAAACCAATTAATGCATAATTAAGTATTGTTCTCATGGGAGAAATAATGGTTTGGTTTGATCCAGATAAGGATTCAACCTTCGTATCCCTTCTGAAGCCTTCAATTCCAACTCCACGAACACTGTTACTGACGACGTCCTTGATAATCCTGAACTAAACGATCACCATTCCTCTATATGAAACTATACACTGGTACCGAGGTAGTAGTCATTCTCCTAAGCGTCATGAGACATTGATAATCTGATATTTTTCATGAATTTTATTCTAAATTATTGAAAAATTAATGTAAATCAAAGGATCGTCATATAGAGAGTATTTGTCAAAAGTGTTTCAAATCATTAAGAATTATACCTTAATTTCCTCCACAGAAGGATTTTGACACGCCACATCATACCCACTACTTATTATTGAAGAAATTCACCTATCAATAACCTTGGAATGTAAAAGTGGGACGACCTTTTCTACTTTCAAATTCATTAAAAGACTGTATAATATCTTAGTAAGTAAAAACCCATAATTCAGAACCCTCTTGGATCATTACATTTTGTAACTAAGATTAGTTTGATCTCCTACAAAGATTGACAAGGAGTCCGAGACTTGGCTTGTGGACGATGTCGAATAAAGGAAAACGAGTTCTATAAACGACTTTGAACTTTTTACTTTGTGTTCACAACCGTTGGATGTCCCATTTTATCACGAAAGCCAATTTATTTTTATTTTACTCAATCAGATCACTTTTAAGTTTTCTCTATCAAGAACTCCACTACATTAGGGACCTCTTCATCTTGAAAGGTAAGATGAAAGTAGATTTCTCTTACTGTAGAAAGATTTAACTGGATTTTAAAGACGAATTTAAAAATAGGGATTTTATAAATACGTTAATTGATATTCTTTTACAGCGCTGGTGGCTATTTAACATTTTTATAGAATATTACGATGTAAAATTAAATTAGTTAAAACAGCACAACTACTTAATTAAATGTTTAAGAAATATTCTTGACATTTCAATATTGTCTCACGAGTCTCTAGCTTTTTTAAGATTACTACCTCACTTAATTACAGCATTCTTCTTATCTGGAGTGCTTTAAATCATTTATATTAAGTACTAAATATAATCGCACCCAAGATGACTAAGTTGTTAGTTCCCAAAATAAGGAATTATAGAACTTTTACTTTATTTTAGTCTGTTACAGTAGTGTTTCATTCTTTAAATTAAAATCCAAAAATGCTAAAATCTTGATCCAAAATTTTTTTCAATGTTTTACAATAGAAATAAATATAACTCTGTTTCATAACTTTTACACTATGTTGATCGCCATAAATGTTGAATTAAGACGGATGGCACACTCAACCTTGCAAAATGGTAAAAGTTAATTGTTGCCAGTTTACTTATTTTTACAGTATTAGTTAATACTGATAACTTTATTAAATAGGCATTAGTCCTTAATATTTTTATAATACATTGAACCAAATCGGACATTTGCCATATCGTTTTTATGGATAACATCATTGCTAATAAACGCATTAACAACAAAGATCCTTGGTATCCAGCCACCTTGATTTCTGATTTCAGATGGTGTAACTGCATTGACATGCGTGTTGTGTAATTAAATCCAGCAGTCTTAGATTTAAAGTATATTTCACAATTTACCTCAAGGGATGATCTTCCCTTAGACTACTATGGGTTTCTGTTGTGAGGCCAGTTTTCAAGGAACTTTCATTTTGCGGGAGACAGCCTTGTTGATCGTCCGAGGCGCTGGTACAAGCCCACGTCACGTGTCAGATCCATATTTCCACAGCTGTGGTACAACAGCATATATAAGTTATATATTCGCTGAAAATAGTAACAGTTCCATACCACAGTGACCCTTGAACGATAACTACACCAATATCGTCCTAACTTAACTTGTAGTTGTGCATTGCAATACCACAATCAGAGGGACTCGTCTCGGATTCTGCAAAGAGATAAGAGGGGCAAGAATATCAGATAGACCTAATACTAGGAGGATTAGGTTGATACTGGGTATGTCTTAATAGCACCTTTGAAGGGTTGCTGCCCAAAAGATGCAATTTCCAGATTCCAGAGGTAAAATTTAGGATTATTCACTTTTGCGAGTATGAGTACCAATCAAGTTTTCCAGTAAAATCCATGTACTAATATAGTTTTTTTTATTTAAAACTTAGTTAGGTTTGTTATTTTTCATATTAAGGGCAGATTAGTACGTAACTAAAATTATATTTTACGTCATTATTTGCAACATTTGCAACAACTTTCAAGAGGTATTTATTAAATATTTAATTATATATGTATGAATTCTATATAGAACATATTTGAAGATAAAACTTTGTTTATTTCATTAATTTTTTAACGTCTCCATAATTATTTTAAATAAAATGTTTGTTTTTAATAGTCAATTCAGATGAACGTACTCCAGTCGCATGCAGAAGTAATCAAGTAAAACGAATTAACGAATAAAAAGAAACGATTTCATGTTAGTCAATGTCAGCATGGCAAGTTGATTAGCGTGATCCAATAAAACACGGACTACAGTTCCAATTAAGACCTATAGAGGGCGACTGGTGCAAGCTCAATACACTTCCAATCAAGATTCGGCAGACCGTTCCTACAGTCCTGTTGAGTATTGAGGTTGTGCTAAGCTCTCATTTTATTTAAAACCTGAATAAAGTCGACTTTCTAAACGAAGCTATATTACTAATACAAATACTGTATGCATATATATACACTAATGTATCAGATACACTAATAAAATATTTCAGTTATAAGAATCTTAGTAAAGATTCTTATAACTGAAATAAATTTATAGTAAAGCAATGTATAGTAAAGAGCACACATTCTTTGATCGATGATCGAAATCGATAACACAATTTTTAATTTTTATGAGTAAGTATAGAAATCGATAAAGAAAATTTCCCATAAAAAAGGACATCAGTCGTCTTGTTGGAGGACGAAATAGATGAGTATCAAAAGGGTTAAAAGTATGAATCGGTATTCTTTCCCTGATATAATAAGCTATATTATTAATACAAATACTGTATGCATGAATATACACTAATGTATTAGATACACTAATAAAATATTTCATTTATACGAATTTTAAAAGTGTAATTTATAGGAAAATGCATAGATTATTTGATTGAATGATCAAAATCTATAGTCGTTAAAATTTGTAATTTTTATGAGTAAGTATAAACATAGAGAAATCGATAGAGAATTTTTTTATAAAAAAGGACATCGATCGTCTTGGTAGAGGTCGAAATAGAAGATTATCAAAAGGGTTAAAAGTATGAATTGATATTTCTTTCCCTGGTCCAATTTTTGCAGTTTGACGCTCTCAAAGCAAATCGTCATATCAGAGTCAGATAATCATATAGACATGTTTAAAAAATGTGAGTTCCAGTATCTTTATCTTGTTTTCTGACGTAACTATGATTTATTGATCTGACTGTTAGTTCTAAATGTACTAACCTACACAATTTAAGAAAGAATCATTTAAATTTGTTTACCTTTTTGACACCCTACATATCGTCATCCATCAAATCTTTTATGAGGATCGATTTTTCCTTTTTCGGGAAGATTCCCTTATCGATTTAAAGGAAATCCCGCGATCTATATATTCATGGATATGAGCAAACAGGCTATGATAGACATGCCTGAACACAACGGTTTGTCGAAAGGCGGATCTAGATCAGGAACTATTAGGGTCTTATTTTCCTCCGAGATAAAAAAGACTTTTCTAAAAATAAGCCCATGAATATCATTATAAAAGTACTGGATCCACCTTTGAGTTTGTTAACCATCAACATCCAAGTCGTATAGGATTAAGTTGTCCAGTCTACCATCAATTACCTAGTGGTAGTCTCTCAGCTTGATTGGCGGAAATCATGCGTTCTAGTGCTGTGTCATTGTTCAACTAAAATTATTGACGGGTTATCTTTTTATAAACAAAAGGCGAAGAATTATCTTACCAATAACAACCGTCGTTGTATCAACTTATAATTTTTCAAGGAACTGGTTAAATTACTCTTAAATATAAACACATTTCAACTTTAATTTATGCCCAAAAATAAAGTTCACCAGAAACACCCTGCGGTTATTTTGTTTGCATTTTAAAAGACATAAATAATTTACAACATTTACTGCGTTATTTCTCTTTTAAATTTCGGTTGTTTCACTACACTAGCGTATTTTCAGAAACTTTTGAACTAGTTATGACGAAATTTACTGCAGACTTTAATATCAAATATAGCAAATAATTTGGCCTACGTGTAAACCATAAGCAACCATATTCTATGCTCGTACGATGGTACTCTGCTTTTCGGAGATCCGAATAGTAACTTGGAAGCCGAAGTATCCAGGGCAATAAATGAACTCGAAAATTAGTTAAATTAAAAGTATTTATAACTCAATTTGGAACACATCACTTTTATGACATTTTTATAGCAAAAATAATACTCCTTCCTAACATTCAAGAATGCACCACGAAGTTGGTCATGATTGACAGGATCCTCATATTTATAACATATGTAATTCGAGGTAGATTTGATGAGGACCGAGAAGATTTGTTCACGTTTTATCACATATGTTTCTCCTCTCTCGTGGTTTACAGTATGGAGATGTGAGAACTCTATCAATGTCCACAGAGCTTTCACTGAACAAATAGAGCTGTTCGAATTATAGAAGTCTACATTAAAAATAAACTCTGCGACCACCGAAAGTCTCAGGGTTATCTGACAAATCAGGTAAGGCTATTTATTAAGGCCCCTTTGAGAATAACTTTCATAAAATATAAGTATATACTATTGTTGAGATTTTATCTCAATTCTAGAACGAATACAACCAAGCACAAATAAACTGCCGTGAAAACCGCAACCACTGCAGACACAACAGTACACAGTTTTGAGCAACAAAGTGTATTTTATTGAGAGCACTCAGTTTTGATGGCGGCTTCATCTTAAAACGAGCTTTAATATCTTTTCTCACACAGCCTTTTCCTGCGCCCAAATTAACCGAAAAAACGAGCATTTCTTATATAGTTGTGCGTTTATTTCTCAGAAATGTGTGATGAAAGACACTGAAAGAGGCAAAAAGTCTTTATCAACAATATTTTAATCATTTTCATAAGGATAACATAACAAAAAAATTTTAATAAAAACGTAAATGTTATTCCTCAATATCGCTGTTTAAGCTTACTCTTGTACAAATAACACGTCTCAATAACGGCAATAAATAAATTATAACAATATTTTAGCTTAAATTCGAGTAGAACCAAATAATATTGTATAAAAAATACATTATAATAGCCCTAATGAAGTAAACTTCAAATCACCGTGAAATTTTGTTCACACACCGTTACTGGTATATTTGGTTCAGGAAATCAATGCATATTGAACTTATCCCAAAATTTTTAGTACGATGCAAATATATTGTGTTTTTCTTTTCTCATTAAAATGTATAAATCGTAATGATATATAAAAATTCTAAATAAACAACTCCAAGAAAATAGTCTCATTTAGTAGTAAAATCTGTTTTTAATATCATTTTTTAGAAATACAACTATTGATTTGTGAAAAAGCACTCCAGTGTGACTCAAATCCCTTGGTCTTCCACTTCATGCTACACCTTCAGATTCCAAATGAACTCACACTTTTACCGGCCATGATGTGCTGGATGTGCGAGGGTGGATGTGAAGGGAAACAATGGAATATTAAGCACATCACTGAAGGGAATCGAACTGAATTGGCAGCATCAGTCGAACGTGGAAATTCCCTATGCTTTGAAGTTCAACTGTAAAACTGCGGCACCCAAAACGGTATGAACACCGATCAACCGCTCAGCAGCAGTGAAGCAACATGCTTCTTTCGAATAACACATTCAGCACGTGAACTAGTTGAAAACCTTCCTTTATGTCTAGGTTCACAAACATCAATTAGATATTCCTTATCTTTTGAGCACAATATGAATATTTCATCTGTGTTAATTTAAATATTACAGTCTAGTCTCGCAAACAATTACACTGTAAATTACTTATATCCATGGACGTAGCCAGCGAGGGGATCCTAAGGGTCCGGATTCCCCCCCCCAAATTTTCAAACTTTTCAATTAATTTTTTTTAGTCAATAATTACTATTATTTAAATGATTCCGTATTACTGACATGTATTGCTGAAATATCGTACTGAACGGGTCAAGAACATTTTAAGGAACAAAATGGGGCCATACTCTCTGTCCACTGTTGGAAAATATCAGTTGTCTGGAACCTCCTCCACTCAAAACCTTTTCCTGCCACGTTCTTGCTGATATCGTTTAACCTGGGGAGAATTAAAATACATAATTGGAAATATTAGTACAAATATACTGGTGCATTTTAATAGGAAAACTTTATTGATTAATACATTGACTGAGGAGGATGTACATTAATATTAACCCGGCTAACCTAATGACGGTACAGGACTATAGTCAGAGTGAAGGTGTTATAAAAGCAACGCTATCAAAGAACAAAAGCAACTGCTTTATATTACTTCTTACCACTTTTGGCGAAAATCTGATGAATTAAAACCTAGATTCTCATATGGTTGAAAAAGGTTTATTTTTCAATGATTCAGCATTATCTTCACTTCAATGTAATCAATATCAAACGATCTATCAAATCTTGATTGGAAGTATATTAAATCGCGCTTCAGTCGCCCTCTATGAGTCTTAATTGGAACTACAGTCCGTATTTTATTGGATCACGCTAATCAAGTTTACATGTTGATATTGATGAACCCCGATTGCAATTCCTGTTTTAGTCAGTTTTATTGTTTTCCTTAGTGTGTGTTTTTTTATTATTCCACTCTTCATTTAATAAAGCAAAATAATCCAACAGAGCTGATAAAATTACCAAGCATATTCAATTTATAATTTTGTTGATACAGTACACGTTCAATACCAACTGGATTTGTATTGTTTTGTATTTAACTTTTATAATGCAGCATATAATTTTAAACTCACAGTAATCAATTTTATACAAATTTCGTGAGAGACATTTTAAAATAAACTTAAGATCTTTGAAAAAAAGTATATTAGGACTTGAGTTTAGAATTTCCAATTACTGTAAGTTATAACAGTTTATAAATGTTCCACTTCGTGTGGTCCGTCGAATCGAAATGGACAAGAATGATACATTATTACGGGATATAGCGAAATACGTAAGATATGTATAGCACATTTCCACTATAAACTAATTTGTGCTATTTAATTTGGTTAGGATTTAAAATAATGAAATTTTTTATGAATGAAACACGATTCTATATAGTTGTATTGTATAATCTGTTCAATGAATGTTTTAATATTTAATAGCATCGTTTGCATATATATATATATATATATATATATATATATATATATATATATATATATATATATATATATATTCGTTTCGTGTGTATAAACGCAGAATTGCTCTATTACAACAATTATTAGAATTCTTAGTATAAATTTCCTTTAATATTTCGGCTTTGCCGTTTTCAAAAAGGTATAATAAAAAATATCAACACAGCAAACAAAATTTATAAAAGTAAAAAAAAAGTAAAAGTAAAAATTTTTTACTTTTATAAAGGAAATTTATATCAATAAGTCTAATAATTATATATATATATATATATATATATATATATATATATATATATATATATATTAGAATAATAAATCGTAAACTAAAATCCGTTTTAAAATTCTTTTATTTATACCGAAACACGTGTCTGAAGTAAAAGAATTTTAAAAGGGTTTTAGTTTACGATTTTCTAACATAAAGATAACCATTTAATGTGGAGTTCATAACATAATAAAGTTAGTTTTTCGGCCATAGTTCAGTGATATGAAAAATCACTCCTAAGCTAGATTGTAGTCAAGTGATAGGTTAGTTACCATTATGAAGAGACCATATTGAATGTATGTCGAACCATAGTGTCACTGAACTTTTATCACTTACCAATGTTACATGTTCAGAAAAATCCTGTTACATTCGTATTTGTTTTCATCTATTGTTGCACATTTATTTAAATGTGAAATATGTGTTAATCACATAATTAGTACGTAAAATTAATTACTACTCAGGTTTAATCTCAATGAATATTATTAAAATGTAGCATTATTAACTTATTTGAATATCGAAAAGAAAATGGAGCGGGAATATGAACAATGGTGGAAAACCAAGTCATACTAAAGTTTACCGTAATGGAAGAAATCACTTAAGTAAATGGAAGCGAAGTGTTAAAGTTGCGCTCAGAAATAAACTTGTAAAGCTTTCACAACTAACAATGTCAAGCTTGATGTGGTAGATTTATTAAAGGAATTGCTAAAGTTGTTTACTTTCGTATAGTACCATTGTAAGACCCAGCTGTAAGAACGCAGTTTATATTAGTGTAACTCTGAAGAACGAGTTTTAATTAAATTATATACAGGGTGTCCCAAAACTTTCTGGACAAAGCTATACCACGTTATTGCTCAGGTCAAGACAAACATATTTCACCATCTGAACATGGGTCTCCGATGCTTAGTTTCCCATCTCTATGTATATGTCTGTATATGTATTTTATAAAAGAATTGATATATTAAAAAGTAATAAATTAAATTATACCAAATATTACTCAAATGTTTATGAAAACGAGTTACTGAAAATAATATCATGAAATTATCTTTAGTATTTTCAAAATGGCGGCCATTAAAACTTTTAAACTTTGAATATTTTAAAAACTAGAATTTTTTCGAGAATTGCAAGAATAACGGTTTTTTGAAGTGTTTTCACAAACCTAAGGACAGTAAAATTATTTAAATCGAATAATAAATAACTTATTTAGAGCAGATTTACTGTCATTAAATTAAATTAAATATTTATTGATTTGATTAAGGCCTCATGGTCCCTTCTAACATTTAACCTCATATAGAAACAAGAACAAAATATTCTTATTTTTACATAATAATAAAAGTAAATATTTTACTGTGAACATTTTCCATATGAACAACAAAAAGAATAACTTTATTGAAAAATAAAAAGTAAAAGAATTATAATGATAAAAAGATATATAAACATATGTATAAACACGTACTCGCACATGAAATAATAACATGTATACACAAAACATTGCCCACATTGAGAGCTGCCGTTTATTCAATTTTTGTATTTTTGGCTATTCCCTGAGAACCTTATGCTTTCTAACGGTTTTCAAATTTTCACCTGGAATATTGAAATCTTCCATTAACTGAGAAATTCAAATTCAATTGCCATAGGAAAACTTGTGGTATATTTACAACTCAAGGGTGACCCTCTACAATGAAACGCTGTAGACAAAATCTATTAAACTACACAGACAGACTAAATGAAAAATAATCAGGATGACGAGAGGAATATGGAGCAACCACAGCCCGGAGCGGCCAACCACGATTTGCGTTTGTTTCTTTTACGTCACGCCCAGTATATCAAGGTATGTCCTAGTATTGTGGTAGAAACTACCTCGGGATTTTCTATTGTGGCATTTTACTTATCATATGCGTTCTATGTATTTCCAGCCTTGTCATTAAATACATACGTATTGCTATAAATTAATGTTAATCAATCTTTTATATAGTAAAATTAAAATGAGATTACCAATTTTGTCGTAATCGGAATGTCAGTAGTATGATTGACAGTTAAATGGATAATGACCTTGGGATAAAAACTTACAACGTAGTGTAATTGAACTGTTTGTTGTCTCCTATCCTAATAATATTTTAAATGCGAAAATGTATTTTTTGTTTGTTACGCTTTCACACGTAAACTGTTAAATCGATTGTACTATAATTTTACATAGACATTCTTAGGGTCTCTGGCCAACATATAGGCCCATTCATGCTTCAAAAATTCTTTCGGAATACACCACTCTGTTCATTAAAATAGGAGAAATCCCTTCTTGGTTTCTAAAGTTACAAACCTATATTATAAATTGTGAAAGGCGTGTTAATTGTAATTCATCGATTTCTACAAACATTGTTTTATAACAGCACATACGTATGTTTTAATTAATTTAACCACTATTTTCAATTTTTTTACATTCATAGTCTTGAAACCATAGAGTAAGCTGGACAGTAACAACGCTTCTCATTTAAATCTTTATTGCACTCGCTGGTGCGCATAGAGTAAGAAAATATCCTGATAAGATATTTACAATTTACAAAGTCTCGAGTAACTCCTAGTAACAAACATTAACATATTGCTGAACCAATGTAGATATTCCTCAAGGAGCTGTTCCAGTGTATGATATTCAGTGATCAGTTCCTGTGTTAGTGCAAAAAGACAGCAAATCCAACATACAGCTGGACTTGGAGAGTGTGTGGCCTCATCGTTAAGCAACCAGACGTTGGGTTTGAATTAGAGATGGCTAAATCCAAATCCTGTCTGTGGAAGTAAAGTTGCACTCTATCTGTAATGCCCACCTTAGTGTAACGACTCTGCTTATTCTGTTTTATAAGATCCTCGTGCAGGTCTCTGATCCCTTAAGACGGGCATAATAAGGATAAGTAGCAGACCGACGTCTTTTTAATAAAAGATTATTTTTATGATCATTAAAATAACAACAACCTTAAAGATACAGTTATTATTTACATAAAAAAAGAATTTAGCTCAAACTACTTCTACTTTTTATAAAAAGCTGAAACATATAAGTAGTGCTATAACCAATATTGTAATATAACAAAGTAACAAGGTATGTTTTTTATAAAGAAAAGTAATGATTCGTTAACCTAAAAAGACACACATGGATTTTATGACGTCAAAAACTAATATAGGTAATATAAAATTGCTCTGTATAAAGCAATGTAATCTAATTGTAATTTGAATTCGATTTTTCAAATTATTATTATTATTATTTTAAATACAATTTATCACGAAAATATACAATATTATTAATTAAGTATTGTAGATTTTCAGCAGGATTTATCAAGAATATCTAATAATTAAAAAAAAAATGCTTATTGTTTCTGCGAAATCATAAAGAAATAAAACAGCACTCACAATTTCCAATCTTTTAAGAAACAAGTTTCTAGTAACTTAATTAATGTAGTATTTTATAATAGACGTTATTTTTTCATAATAAATCCGATAACATTATTCTGTTAATTATTCTTGATTGCTTGTTCAATATTATAGATCAGAACTGTTTTTGTTCAAACAATCGTCGCAATAGTTATAGATTACACAACGAAATGTGTTTGCTTTTTGAATAATCTAGAAGCAAACCTTTATTGTGAACTTAACCTATAACTCCATTGATGATTTGTATTTGAGCCTACAATCTTATTAACGCCTTCATGTGTAGCAGATAGTATCTTTCATTGTGTGATCTTATAAAAAATTATTACTTTTGATCTTATCAGAGGTGATCTTTAGGATCGACTTTTTTTACATCTTAGGCAAGATCATAATACAGAATCACAAGTAAAATTAAAGCTGTGTTTAAAAATCTATATCATTACGAATGTTAATTTTCTTTTTAAAAAACAATGTATTAATTATTTTATTTAACTATTGTTGGATGGCGTATGTTTTTTATCCTTAGTGATGGCTTGCGAACTAAAGACTGTGACAAATTAGTAAAATTAGAATTACCTTAAAAGATGTGTTGCTTTGTCGATCTCTTCGATCTTATTCCTACCTTCTACAGCAAAACTTCTTCCAGAAAGTCAAGTTCAATAAATTCTTACTAAACACATTGTCCTTTATATATGCAGGTAATATATCTAATTGTTAAAATTGGGCGAGAAACCTTCTAAGTGTTCCTCGAGTATTACTTTAAATCATGAAACTTTGCAAGAAACATTGCATTACTTTTTCTATTATTTTATAAAATAAAACGCATTTGCAAATATCCAAAAATTTTAATGTTTTCACTCGATGCCTTTCGACCTCAAAGTTAAAAGCAAAATAAAACCAATATTAATATATGTATAAAAGTTTGTACGTAAAAACTATACAAATCTTGCATTAAGCTTTACTTAGCTGATAATTTTTTTAAATTGTAAAATACTTATACAGTTTCGAATTGTTGACTCAAACCTGACGATGGCATCTTTGATGTCGAAAGGTCTCGTGAGAAAATATTAAAATATTGGATAATAGTGAGTATTCTTTCATAAAATAATAGAAAATATTTTTTCCAGTAAGAAGAGCTCCTCCTTCAATGAATTCTATTAATTACTCCATTAAACTATTGTTGAACATTTTGTGTTTATTACCCTTAGTGCTGGCTTGAGAACTAAATACTGCTATAAATAAGAAAAATTAGATTTAAATAGAATTACCGTAAAAACCTATTTATATGTTGATCTTTTCTTTCTTATTCCAACCTTCTACAGCAAAAAATGGGCGAGAAACCTAACTGTTTCTCAAGTATTACTTTTCATGACGATATCTCAAGCATGTCGGTTTGGCCGTCACAAACAAACGAAGCGCCGAGTTAGGCGAGTTGATTAACTCGGTGAATGAGCGGGGCTGAACACCAGACAAACTAGTCGAGGGACTTTGCGGCGAAGTTAGACGAGTTAAGCCCCTCAAGAGCCGGAGACGTGTTATGCAAATCACCTTTATACTACATACACGCATTACGCGCCGATGGGACCTTGCCTCAAACTTGAGGATCACTGTCATTATATTGATTGTATTTCCCATTGAGAAGTTCACATCGCTAACGGTTCATTTTAAAGTTAATTGTCACAAATTATAGAATAGATCTTATATTTTCTGAGTGTTGGTATGTATATATTTTTGATCTGATTTTGTGCAATTTTAAACTGACTACTACGGATTTAATAGTTAGATCAACTTTTATTAACACTAAAAACAAGATTAAACTGTGAAACCTTGACCGGAACCTCAAACTGATATCTCTTCAGTGGTTTAGAAATATTCCTACGTTTGCTTATACTTTGCTGAATTTTCTTCGACTTAAGTGTCAAATAAAACATTATTTTCTTGTATATTTGCAAAGCTATACATTATAAGATCTAAAATAGCAGTTTTTGTGATTCCCATTGATTTTGGTAAAGTCAAATTCTCTGTTACTTCTATGTGATAATGATTATGATTACCATCATGTTTTTACATTTTCCGCTTTAATACCTCATTCTGGTATTCCCGCAGCCGTTTTGAGGTAAACTTTCTAGCCAACGAATCTAGTATGAGAACTTAAAAGTAAAACTGTTTATTGCAAATAGTTCTCCATCTCGCCACAGAGAATAGATACACAGCTAAAACCAACTAGTGTATCCGAAATACATTAAGTATCGTGTACTTTATTGTGACAACCTATCAACTAGTATCCAGCTCTTAAGGCAGTACTTGAAACTCATACATACATTTCTATATTACTAACGTAACACGGTGTTACATGTTACTGGTGTAACAAGATCTTTTCGACCTTCCACTGTTTAGTAATACAAGAAATCGGCAATACTGAAGATCTGCAATCTGATTTCTTTGTCAGATGGGTGACTAACCTAACTCATAATTCCATAATAGCGTAAATTGTTAAAATAAACAAATCACACTAGAATGTTGTTGCACACAATTCAGAGACCATATTGTTAAATTTTTTCTACTTCGTTGTAGAGATACAAATAAAAGCACAAACAACCTGAATGTATTTCGAGGTAAACCTATTCGATAAAAATAGCAAGATTTCAAGCATTACTCATCGTTGTATGTTGAAAAAACTTATAACACTTCGTTGCTAGTAACAATAAAAATATTTATTCTCGCATAATAGTTGTTAAGAATATTAACGTATATCATCAAGTTTCATCAATACGATTGTGGTCAGTAAAAACAACACGTGAGTGGTCTAAATAACATCAAGTTTGCTACTGAAGAATACGAATATATTTAAATACAAATCACTGCTATTTATCACTGATAAGTATTGATTGTGGTCAGTAAAAACAACACGTGAGTGGTCTAAATAACATCAAGTTTGCTACTGAAGAATAGGAATATATTTAAATACAAATCACTGCTATTTATCACTGATAAGTATTGATTGTGGTCAATAAAAACACCACGTGAGTGGTCTAAATAACATCAGCCTCGTTTGGACAACGAGCAACCTTCCTAATCAAGTTTTCCACTACAACATGATTTCCTGTGATAGCAAAAATTGCTGGTTTTACAAAATGAGTATTAAGATCAATAAAATTAAACAATTAAAAGAATTTTATAAACTATATGCTACATTTTACTATTTATTTCGTTCTTATACTTGGAAAAAAGTATTTTCTATGTTCCACCACATACTGTAGTCCTTTAAACCACATCTCATTGGATTTTTGGATTTCATATCAAATTAAAATGCCTAAAACTGTTTTGAATAACTGATTTCGTGTTAAAGAACCGTTTCTACTTTTTATATATCCCCGTATAGCTTTACTATTCAAAGAAATGTTGATACAGTTACTATTACTGTACCATATTATACAATAGTAATTAGTTTAATATTTAGTTCTAATTAATAAAAAAATGTAAAGGCAGTCGCAGGATTGACCGACAGAAGTGGCTACTTCTTATAATGGGCTTTGAATGTATATCTTGAAAAAGTATGTTTGCTAGTTATTAATTGGTTATTTTTTATATATTATATAATATGAGATACTCAATTCTTTAAAATGACAAGTTTTATATTTTTTATTGGCTTTATACATATTTTTGGAATATCTTTTACATTTCATATATTAAAATGATCACTGACTTATAAATATTTATGCATTTTCATTACCTTTTATATTAATCCATAATTTGGTCAGTATCATCTTCACTACAATGCTGTATTTCCGAAATAGTTACTTCTTTTCACTGTCATTTCATTCTAAAAATTAAATTACGGGTTTGTAATAACTGAAATAAAAAATAACAATTCTGGAATAAAATATTGCTAAATATCTTGTAAACACCGCATCTATTGTTACGCCAACTCGCGTTGTACTTGTGTTTTTATCGTTTAACATTGTTAAATTTAATTTTTCTTTAAAAAATTCAAATAATGGTTTTGCAGTTTCTTCAGCAAAATTTGTATTAAAATCTGTTTTTACGTCATTAATTTAATGAAGTAAAGGTTAAACAATAAATAACAGAAAGTCTAATTTTCTTTCTGGATTAAATTCCACAGTGGCTTTGTTAGCTAGAAAAGATCTAATCACTTTGTTTTTTGACGTGACAACGTCTTAAATTAGGTTGCGGCTCGGAGTCACTCATGAAAAAGTGTAACGCACGGTAACGTTACGATGCCCGTCCAGTGGGTCCGCCGCACGGGATCCGCACGGGATAAAGCAGATAACTGTGGGTCCGCCGCACGGGATAAAGCAGATAACTATGTTTATTCGTGAAAATGTGGAGTGCTTAGATTCGTCATTTACAACAACTACAACAATAAAGGTAAATAATTGTACACTGATATTTCACTATCGTAAACTATGATTGATTGATTAATTGTTAGATTGACACAAAAGTTGAGAAACTGAGTTTATAGGTTATGTCATACTATTGACAAATGTTGATAGTGTTAAGTAAATTATTAGTTTAAATCACTCTGCAATCAATCGTAATTCAGTCGATTGAGAAGAAACAGCGCGTATTGCTAGTCAAACATTTAAAATAACAAATTATAACCTCTAACCTGTCATAACAGTGCGACCAAACAAACGAACTAAACCGACCAATCACCACGCGCGGAGTTAGAATTTAACTGTGTTTAGCAAGAATTTCAAATTCCAATTTTAGTAAATGTTTTATTCAACTTTACCATTTACAATAACAAATTTTAATTAATTTCAAATTATGTACAATGTTTTTAGTAAACAAAATATATTTCTATAGTTAAAATTTTGTGCAATTCTTATTTTCATTCAATTCCTTGTTCCTATTGTGCAATTTAATAATATTCATATCAATAAATATTCTACCGAGAAAAAGACGTTGTCACGTAAAATCTTCGCCCGTAAAACCGACTTTACAGGCAACCATAATTTTTTAATCCTTTTTTATAAAGATTAGTCATGACGAAACTACTGTAGTAGACAGGAATGTAAATTAATATTAACCGTGCTGAAATTCAATTTAGAATCCGATTACATTTAAATACTGCTATTAAATGATGCAGTAACTTAATTAAATTCATTAATAAATTAATTAATAACAGTTCATAGATTTATTCAAATCAGTACTTTAACATATATTTTAGTCTCTTTGCAATGATTGCTTGGCGTTGGAAGTTTTTGGTGTGTTAAAGTCACCACGACTTTACTTCACCCTACACAGCAGTACTAACAGTAGAGTATGAATCGAGTTTGTAAAGTTTGACAGCTTTTAAAGCGAAACGTAACCTGAAATTCCATAACCAAGGAAAGTCTGCAGAAGCAGGAATAGATCCAGACGATGTATTATTTTGGACAAAATTTACGTCAATAATAATATAAATAAACCGATCGAACAGTAAGAAAACCAATCATTGTAACGCACATATATTAGAGAAGCCTTTCCTTAATTGCCTTATAATATAAAATGTTGAATGTTAGTGTGCTATATATTTCCCTTTCAATGTCTCCTAACATACTTTTCACTATCGTCAACTTTTGTTAGTTCAGATGTTTATGTAACGTTTTATATACGTTTCGGCAAAGCTGTCATTCTACTTTGAAACCATTTGGAAAATATAAACATGCGTGACGCGAAACGAATGTTTTTCCGTGCAAAACACAAATCCATACCCCGCCAAAAGAAGTAGTCATTTCAACATGGAGCGACGGTAACCTCTTACTAGCACGCCTGGATAGCCACTGAACGAAGAAACGTTCTTACATCAAAATGACCGAGATAGCCCCGCCCCTAGCGGCTACAGAGCGAACAAACCGTGACGCAAAATGAAAGTTTTTCCCTGTGTAAAAAATACATCCATAGCCTCCTGCCAAAAGAAGTAGTCATTTCAATAAAGTCCAGAAGTGTGCTTCTGAAATGTCCACATATTTTTGTATAAGTGAGTATACAACTAATTGTATTAATTTTTAAATTCATTTCTACATATTTATATTTGAATCATTTATACTTTATAAAATGTCTTAATGTGTTAATACCCACACAGGCATAGTTTAATGTGGAACACAGGATTCGTATTTTAGTTCAACTATTAATATAGTTGAATGACTATTAATATACAAAAAAATGACGAGCTATAACTCAAGTAGATAAATAAGAGCTCAATATTACTTGTATCTGTATTTTTCATCTATATAATACTTTTGAAGCATCTGCTACATAATATATCAACTTTTTATGAAAATAATTTTTAATTTTTAACTCTACTTCGTTGCATACTTATTTTAATCACAAACATTTTAAAATCTAAATCGACCATTTTTATATTGGCTGACAGAGCAATAATACGAGTTTAAAATCTCTGTGTTTAAACCTGAATAGCAGTTATTGGTAATGGAAAAGCGCTGGCTGTTCTCAATGGGCTGGAAATGGAAGTAATTTTCTGTAGCGAGACTCTGCGATAACTCAAGCTGTAACACTGCCAGGATTTTTTATCAAGGTTTAAAATAATAATCAGGGAAATTACTTATACATTTATGTGATATGAGATATCTGATGGTCGCACGGTTTTTAAGTCTAAAACCGAATCAGTGCAGTTTATATCTGTACAGACTATTTTATACTATACTCTCCATTACTACTCGTTTGATTGTTACGTTCTTATCGTGGATCTACAATGTTTGGTGATTAAACAGAATAAAGATAAACGAACACTGACATTTCGTTCAAACAAACATTACAGAATAAGTTGGCATGTATCAACTTTTAAATGTAATGTATTTTTCAAATGTTTTACTTAATTTTAAAATAATTTAAATAAAGTTCCTAACTGGGCTTACCTTTCAATAAGATGTCCTAAATTATAACTTATACAAAAAGATATATACATAATTCTAATAAACATTCAATCACAAAAAGTACTTCCTCCGCCGGGACTCGAACCCGGATCTCTCACTTGCCGGGTGAATGTGCTACCATTACACCACAGAGCCCTTACTTTTTCCGATTCAATTATTTTGTATTTGGCCGTATCTGTCACATATTCGTTTAAATAAGCAAACTAACATATGATCGGCAGACCAAATACCTGTTAAACGACTTTTATTTTACATTAAATTTTATAAATGGCAAAAGCCTTATTTAATTTCAATAAACATTGAATCACAAAAAGTACTTCCTCCGCCGGGACTCGAAACCCGGATCTCTCACTTATATATAATTTGTATATATTATATTTATAAATATATAATTTTAGTTAATTATTACTCAATTTTATGCAACGTGGCGATTATGCGATGTGCTTGTAAGTTTTATTTTGCACAATTAAACTTATAATTAAATTTCGCAATTCTGAGTATTTATTTCCACGACCACATGTATTTCGTCCATTCGGTACAATTCAATAACCAAACCTCCATTTCAACGTGGAATTTTGTAATCTTATAAACTAGATTGTATTAAATAACGGTAATGATAAAATTCCATTATATCGTTCACCGATGCTCACTTTAGTGACATTCTTACACCAGAAATGTTGATGACGTTCAACATCAGGACATCTCAAATATGGTTAACCTCCATTTCAAATATTGCTAATAACTCGCTTCACTTTATTTATAGTCGTCCAATAGTTGATATATACACAAAACCCATTAAATATGCTTAAAAACCTATTCAGAAAATTAGAGTTCGCATTATATAAATCCCCAATCCAAGCACAAAATACGGTGTTACATCAATGTCACGCCGGGGGTGCAGATGTAAAAATATGCAAAGCAGAATGTAATGTGTGAGCCAAATGTAACAGACTAAAGGCTCGTAACGCCCCTCTCTCTCCCAGCAGCCTCCTCACACTGCGCCATTCCCGGATAATGCTGCTGACGACTTTTTGATTGAGACGGAATCAGAAAGAGCTGCCAAATGCTTTCAACATTTCCGAGCAACGTAAATCCTTTCAGTTTAAATCGGAGAACAATAGTAAAGATTGTTGCATTAAACGTTAGTGTAATGTTTACAGAACTTCAAGACACTCATTATGTATTATTATACAACGTTTACAGAATGATTTTTTTATACTAATACCAAGATTTTCACATTTCAAAGATATAGTATTATTTTTCATTGTTTTTTTTGTTTGTTGTTTTCACTATAATACATGTTTATTTTATTGAGACAAAGAGACTATGTTCAAACGCATTTCCTGTCCTAAAACCTACTAGAGTTATTTGTAAATCTTTCACTATCTACTATTTGCAGTTTCTAATTATTGAATACCCGGAAAAGCGTGTGAGATTAAAAGTGAATTTCCATTTCAATTGTTTTACATTTTTGTGGCTTCCAAACCACAAATGTTTACAATTTTACTAAACTATACATTTATTATTATTATTATTATTACATTTGTCACTTTGCCGATATAGGAGTAATATCCTGTAATTTGAATATTTATAATTATTAAACTGCACCAATGTGAACAAAATTTTATCAATATTCTTAATAGTGAGATAAAAAATATTCATTAATTTTGTGAATTGAATAGTCAACTTTGGTTTAATCCTGTATGCTATATTTTAACAATTACAGTACTTTATATTAAAACGTGTTCTTTCGGTTATTTACCAATTAAATGGGTTTTCAATGGAGGGCTTTTATGTTCTTAAAAGATATTTATGTAGACTATATAGAGCAAAAGATGTGTTTTGAAATCCAAAACTTCAAGATACCACTTATTTTTTTCTTTTTTGTATATTTATTTAGATATCTTACAGTATTCTATATGTCACTTTTCAGACAGAAACTGACACACTACTATACATTACAAAAACCGTCAGAGAAACAATTGTGTAAGAATTTACCTAATAATATTATTGCATTTTCCATTTTATATATTTTAAGGTATTGTACGTAAATGAAATCTACTTTCCTTCCAACTGTTGAAAAGAGGACAACTCAATTCCTTTTTAACGCAGGAAAATCATTGTTTAAGTTGTGTGTATATGTATACATGAATGCCATAACTTAAAATTGAGGTTAAAACTACAACTATTTTTTTTTTACTAGCACCCAAACCTTAAGCATTATACCAAAGTTCAAGTAATTACAATAAGATGTTTGTATGGTATGTTGACTTAATATATAAAACTATTATAATTCAGTAAGTGGTTACGTCCATCTTTATAATACATTTCAAAACCTTATATGTTTGAACTAGTTTGGTTCAGTGTTTACGCCGCTAAAACTTGCCAACAACACAGAACTTGGCCGGTGTATGTTTTTGACCCATCAACTTGATTGGACCTTTGAACAATCAGGTGGCTTCCTCTCTCCTCGTCTGTTTTGCATAATAATCACTGGTCAGCCAGTTGAGACGTTTTCTGATTGTGTTTTGTAACAGTTGTATGCCCATATCTCTATACGTCCAGGATTCATATAAATTAACAGGTGTATTTCAACTCATAAGTATATAAACTCTTAATCAAAGTCGTACTCTACTCTTGAGAAGCAATTAGTGATTTAAGTTAGTAGAATATGCTTTCACTAATTCACATTAGTAACTAAAACAAATTTACTTAATTGATATTCATCTTATAAACCGCAACCAGAATTTTTATATTCAATTAGTATTTTATCAGTGTTTTATTTCTACTGGAAACAAATTTTATACTTTATAAAGTTTACCTCAGAAAACAAGGAGTCACAAGTTATTATTGCACAACTATAGTAATTCATAATTGAACATCCTACAGCTCATTGATGTGTATAAAGTAAAACATTGTTTCGGTATTAGTGTTTTGAAGTGAAAAACAAATTTACTTAATTGATATTCGTCTTTTAAACCGCAAACAGAATTTTTGATACTCAATTAGTATTTTATCAATATTTTATTTCTACTGGAATTAATTTTATACTTTATAAAGTTTGCCTCAGTAAACAAACAATCATAAATTATCATTTTATAGTAACTCATAATTTGAACATCCTGAAGCTCATTGATGTGTAGAAACTGAAACACTCTTTCAGTATTGGTATTTTGAAGTGAAGAAAGAGAAATCTACCTTTGAGTTTGAACTAGTTTTAAGAATATATCGAGCGTTCTTGTACTTTTGGCCACATCATATTGATTTGTTTTAATTTATTACATTTACTGTATCAATACTAGTTCTACATTCAAATTTATTTACTTTCCAGAAATTAATATGTCATATAATATTTATCTGAAAATTCCAAATAAACAAATGTAAAGCACAAAAATAAAAATTATACTCATTTTAGCAATTTCCCAAAGGAAGGCTCCTATGAGTGTATGTTATTTGATATTATATCAAAGAAAGTTTCTATTCAAATATTTCGTTTTTTCTATTTGAAAACGTTATATGAGATATAGTAGAAATGGAAACTTTTCTTCAAAAACCTCTCGAGTGTGATTAAAAAACATTTAATTTAATGTACCATATACTATATTCAAATTTCAAAAAATTTAATTATCAATCAATAAAGTCCAAACATTGCTTTTTTTACAACAGGTATGACTGTTTAAAAGTGAAAAAGCTGATTATCTCGTTAACATAGTATACATAACGTAAAAGTGCTGACACAATCCCTAAATTAAAAGTACTCTAACTTCACTTTCATAAATGTTAAATACAATAAGTATAAACTCAGTTCTGCACTCAATCGTCGCTTTGGTTAATGCAGGTATTAAAATAATTTTTATTTCTAAATACTCTAAATCCGATGTTTCGGCATACAACATAATTGACTAAAATAATATTCAGTGAAATATAAAATTGTATTTGATTATTTTGTTAAAAATTATCTATCATAACTTTCAAGTGAAACTTCTAAGTAATGTATTCTACGTACTTGTTAGTGCGGTATAAAGTATTTTATCAGTTTACTTGTTACAATAATTATTTTATTATAAACGACTCATAACCTTTTTTTTCTTTATCCTTATATTATTAAACATTCGCCACCGTACAGAACTTGGTGGATGTATATTTGTAAACCTTAATATCCGTCAACCAGATTGAACCTTTGACCAATCAGATTACGTCTCTCCCTCCACATAATCCTTCCGCTTCTCATAATAACTACTAGAGAACTAATTTTATAAAATACTTGGAAACAAAATAAGTCATAAGATGTAAATATTAAAATGTATGTCTCATGACTTATTTTTCTCCATCAGTCCATTTCCATGTAATTTTACATATAAAGTTCTGATTAACGACCAACATGAAAAAATACTCTCTTATTGTTATAGCACAATTGTGTTTTAATTATTTTATATGAAACTAGATAAAAATGATGTAACTCATTTTGCTTTTGGGTCATTCATTTTAAAAGAAATATAACACAAACTTAACTGCTAAATGAAACGGTAAATGCCTTGTGGTTAATGGTTCGTCTTAAATGCTAGTTTGTTATAATTTAAATGAAATAAACGAATTAAATTGAATTTTAAAAAATTGAATAAATTTACTCAATATTTAATAATCCACATTTATGGATTTAGATGTAAAATTAGTTTGACGTAAACTAAATTGAAATACTGTTTTAAAGTAAATTATTACACTTAAAAGGGATTTCCAGGAATATTTATAAATTTACAATTAACGTCACAAAGCGCCTGTTTGATACAATCATAACGAACCAGCGGAGCGTTTCAAACAAATTACTCTTTGACATATCATATGACATGTAAAGCATCATTTAGGACCTGTTTGAGTTAGGCTTAATTTAAAAATTAGTGCCCCAAAATCAGGTTAAATATCATAATAATATTTTTATCTAACACCACAGTAAAACATAATTTTAAACAATAATAGAGTAGTGTTCTTGTTCGTGCTGCTGTTTTATAAAACTAGATTTAATACTTTATAAAATTTATGTTATTATTTATTTTAAATTCTTTAGCTTTAGAAATGGAATGCCATAACCAAGATTTACAACCACTTCTAAATGTTTTACATGAAACATAATGTACACAGGAGACAGTGTGTTGCGTCTCGTGAGCCGAAGGGACTACAATCTCAGATAATCCGTCCCAGAGTCCCATGTCTGGTTTGGTTAATTGTTCAGCGGGGAACAGCCCGTAGATTCGTCTAATGACATCTAATTCAGTAAAGAGTGGTTCTTTTGATAAATCGATCGTCGATCAAATGTTTTCAATGCTATTTATTGTACATTAAACGCATGTTGTTTTACTATTAGTATTGTGACATTAAATTTAAATATCATTCGGAAATATTCCTAGATGTTAGGGGAGAATAAAATATTCTAACTACTTCTGAGATTTTCAAAGAGTTTCGGGAAAGTTCTCATTTTATTCTAGTGTTATGAAGTCTTGTTCTGTAACATTTAGGGTGTGTTAATAAGGTCCTCATAAACTACTAAATTCTAATAAACAATTTCAAATCGAGATAAATATTTTTTTTTTAGAATTCAAAGGAAGTCAAAAGGATTTACTTCTTCCATGTTTAATTTTTAAGATGGTTTCCCCAGAAGAGAAGGCATTCATCAATGTACTATTTTAAATCTAGTAAACACCGACTTTTTAATACATTATTTGAAAAGGTGCAAACCATAAATAAAGGATCGAATTATAAATATACATATACATATTTTACAAATAATTACATAACTATGCATATAAATAGTTGAATAGTGTTTTATATACTTTTTTATGGCTGTTAATAATCCAAATGTAGCACAAAAATCATGTAACAATTAACGTGTACGTATACTGAGTTAGTTAAATTTGTATGGTTACGCATACCTCTTAATTACGTGATATGTCTTTATCCTCTTTTGGTGGAAGAGGAGATATTGAAATAAATCAACGTTTTGATTGAAAAATGTGGGCCTGTTGCTGTTTAATATACACGATAAACAAATTCGAGATAACGATAACTTCAAGAAAGATAGAGGGAGTTAACAAAAAACATTTAAACGACATATATGATTATTTTACATGTTAAAATATTAACTACTATTGATTGACTCGGTTTTTGGTAATTCTCGTAATAGACTGAATAAAACCAAATTTTGGGTGTTTTTTTTTTTTTATAAAAATGTATATCTCAAATGCTCTGGCTAAGAGACTAACACAAATATTTTTTAAAATTATGGATATTAGAGAGACCTCTGACATAACGATTGCAAGGCAAATGGAAACAATGTCAGTACACTCAGACTAAAATAACAGAACGAATTCAGATACTCCTTTGATAATTCGAATATCATGAACCCCGCAGGCTTAAGACGTTTTATGGTGAATAGCCGGTACCATTAGATTAAATAGACTTTAGCGTTTCACAAATTGCCACGTTTGGTAGACTTTATAAGTATCACCTTATTGTTGTCTTTTGTTTTCAACACTAATATTTATCTAGCAGGAAACACTGCATTACATATGTTTCCTCGTTCAATATTTAAATCGAATGTCAATTAGATCTGTCCGAAGAGAAATTCCAAAGCCTAATTCTCACTCCAATCGTACACAGGATTGGTTTAATTTGTTTGAACGTTCCAGTGCTCTCGTGTTCATGGAGCTCACAAATTGCCACCATATTGCAAAGTCCTGGAGGTATGTCTGTCTCTCACACAACTGCTGTTTTGATTGCTTTTTCGAGTTTTTGCCATTTTGAAAACGGTTTGTTTTTAAAATACAGATCATTGTGAAATATGTTTTATTTGTTCATTCATTTGTCCTTCCATCAATGTAAAGACACTAGTTCCCTATTAAAATCGGTTTACGATAAATGTATATGGTTTATAATATAATATGGTGTTTTAAGTTAAACTGTAGTTTTTACTCAATATGTAAAATTATTGTAAGGAATAAATGCTCTAGGACGACATTGTTTGTCTGAAAAATAATACGAGATCAAAAATGGTTTGCAGAAATTGAGTTGTTTTAATTCAGCTAAAAAACCTTTTCAAATGCTAAAGTACGTTTCACTATTCACGAAACTAATCAGTATTACGCTTTTGAGAAGTAGCATATGACCAATTGGACAGAATCAAAGTGAGGCTGCGTAAAAAATGAGGATTTTCTTTAGTAATAGTAATTTATTACGTTGTGCTATGTGGTTACTACTTTATTGTTTTGGTTTTGGAATTACACTAAAGTGGAGGTTTATATTAATATAAATCCTGCTACGGAAAACAGATCAGACATTAGATGCCTCCAAATGAGTTTGGCTCTTCTTATAAGTACTGCAATAAGGACATCGTACTCTTAAACATCGACTCTTTAAGTCACGATTGCAGGCGATGATCCACGTGCATCCCTTTGGAGTATTTTTTGATAGCAAAAGTTTCCTGGAGAGACTGTATAAAACAATGCGGTGCTCATATTAGAGATTCGGGTAACATATTTGATGGAGACCGAGTGAGACCCCTGGAGATCAGGGTTCTCATAACATAACAGACATTAGTTAGGTACATTTTGTGATAGACACAATAAGGAATATATTAAAAAAAGGAGTTTCTAGCAATTCCCAATACTTTCTTGTAGAGATTATAGAAAACCCTTCGCCGTTTACGTTAGAAATCCAAGTTCATGGATCCATGTGCAACCCCTGGAGAGCGATATGAGATCATGTTAGAGATCCGGATGACATCTTTGATGGAGACCGTGTGAAACCCCTGGAAACTATATGTTCGGTATAATTGAGATTAATGTATTCAGGCATTAAGTAATAACATAATGGCCAGACATAATTAATTAAAAATGTATTCAATGAATCATCGTATAAGCTTAAAACTTTAATAAAAAAGGAAGTTTGTGTTAGTAAACCAATTAATGCATAATTAAGTATTGTTCTCATGGGAGAAATAATGGTTTGGTTTGATCCAGATAAGGATTCAGACCTTCGTATCCCTTCTGAAGCCTTCAATTCCAACTCCACGAACACTGTTACTGACGACGCCCTTGATAATCCTGAACTAAACGATCACCATTTCCTCTATATGAAACTATACACTGGTACCGAGGTAGTAGTCATTCTCCTAAGCGTCATGAGACATTGATAATCTGATATTTTTCATGAATTTTATTCTAAATTATTGAAAAATTAAAGTAAATCAAAGGATCGTCATATAGAGAGTATTTGTCAAAAGTGTTTCAAATCATTAAGAATTATGCCTTAATTTTCTCCACAGAAAGATTTTGACACACCACATCATACCCACTACTTATTATTGAAGAAATTCACCTATCAATAACCTTGGAATGTAAAAGTGAGACGACCTTTTCTACTTTACAATTCATTAAAAGACTGTATAACATCTTAGTAAGTAAAACCCCATAATTCAGAACCCTCTTGGATACATTATCATTACATTTTGTAACTAAGATTAGTTTGATCTCCTACAAAGATTGACAAGGAGTCCGAGACTTGGCTTGTGGACGATGTCGAATAAAGGACATCGAGTTCTATAAACGACTTTGAACTTTTTACTTTGTGTTCACAACCGTTGGATGTCCCATTTTATCACGAAAGCCAATTTATTTTTATTTTACTCAATCAGATCACTTTTAAGTTTTCTCTATCAAGAACTCCACTACATTAGTGACCTCTTCATCTTGAAAGGTAAGATGAAAGTAGATTTCTGTTACTGTAGAAAGATTTAACTGGATTTGAAAGACGAATTTAAAAATAGGGATTTTATAAATACGTTTATTGATATTCTTTTACAGCGCTGGTGGCTATTTAACATTTTTATAGAATATTACGATGTAAAATTAAATTAGTTAAAACAGCACAACTACTTAATTAAATGTTTAAGAAATATTCTTGACATTTCAATATTGTCTCACGAGTCTCTAGCTTTTTTAAAATTACTACCTCACTTAATTACAGCATTCTTCTTATCTGGAGTGCTTTAAATCATTTATATTAAGTACTAAATATAATCGCACCCAAGATGACTCAGTTTTTAGTTCTAAAAATAAAGAATTATAGAACTTTTACTTTATTTCAGTATGTTACACTAGTGTTTCATTCTTTAATTTAAAATCCAAAAATGCTAAAATCTTGATCCAAAAATTTTTTTCAATGATTTACAATGGAAATAAATATAACTCTGTTTCATAACTCTTACACTATGGTGATCGCCATAAATGTTGAATTAAGACGAATGGCAAACTCAACCTTGCAAAATGGTAAAATTAAATTGTTGCCAGTTTACTCCTTTTTACAGTATTGGTTAATACTGACAATTTTATTAAATAGGCATTAGTCCTTTAATATTTGTATAATACATTGAACCAAATCGGACATTTGCCATATCGTTTATATGGATAACATCATTGCTAATAACTCATTAACAACAAAGATCCTCGGTATCCAGCTACCTTGATTTCTGATTTCAGATAGTGTAACTGCATTGACATGCTTGTTGTGTAATTAAATCCAGCGGTCTTCAATAGTATATTTCACAATTTTCCTCAAGGGAAGCTCTTCCCTTAGACTACTATGGGTTTCTGTTGTGAGGCCAGTTTTCAAAGGGAGGAACTTTACATTTTGCAAGGAGAGAGCCTTGTTGATCGTCCGAGGCGCTGGTACAAGCCCACGTCACGTGTCAGATTCATATTTCCACAACTGTGGTACAACAGCATATATAAGTTATATATTCGCTGAAAATACTAACAATTCGAGACCACAGTGACCCTTGAACGATAACTACACCAATATCGTCCTAACTTAACTTGTAGTTGTGCATTGCAATACCACAATCAGAGTGACTCGTCTCGGATTCTGCAAAGAGATAAGAGAGGCAAGAATATCAGATAGACCTAGTAGGAAGAGGGTGAGGGTAGACCAGATATGTCTTAATAGCACCCTTGCAGAGATGCCGCCCAATTTTTTCAATTTCCAGATTCGAGGTAAAATTTAGGATTATTCACTTTTGCGAGTATGAGTACCAATCAAGTTTTCCAGTAAAATCCATGTACTAATACAGTTTTTTTTATTCAAAATTAAGTTAGGTTTGTTATTTTTCATATTATGGGGAGATTAGTACGTAACTAAAATTATATTTTACGAAATTATTTGCAATGCTTGCTAGAACTTTCAAGAGGTATGTATTAAATATTGAATTATATATGTATGAATTTAATATAGAACATATTTGAAGATAAAACTTCGTTTATTTCATTAATTGTTTTTACGTGTCCATAAATATTTTAAATAAAATTTTTGTCTTTTACTTTTCAATTTAGATTAACGTACTCCGGTCGCTTGCAGAAGTAATCAAGTAAAACGAATTAACGAATAAAAAGAAACGATTTCATGTTAGTCAATGTCAGCATGGCAAGTTGATTAGCGTGATCCAATAAAACACGGACTACAGTTCCAATTAAGACCTATAGAGGGCGACTGGTGCAAGCTCAATACACTTCCAATCAAGATTCGGCAGACCGTTCCTACAGTCCTGTTGAGTATTGAGGTTGTGCTAAGCTCTCATTTTATTTAAAACCTGAATAAATTCGACTTTCTAAACGAAGTTATATTATTAATACAAATACTGTATGCATGTATATACACTAATGTTTTAGATACACTAATAAAATATTTCAGTTATAAGAATCTTAGTAAGTAGTAAATTTATAGTAAAGAGCACACATTCTTTGATGGAGTGATAAAAAATCAATAATACAATTTTTAATGTTTATGAGTAAGTATAAAAATAGAGAAATCGATAAAGAAATTTCCCGATTAAAGCTGGAAACTGCACTGATGTAACCTTATTGTCTTTCTGAAGAGAGTCAGCCAGTGATTCTCTCACGGTCATATACATATGCATGGGATGTGAGCAGGCAGGCAACGAGCGTATACCTGACAGACACAGTTTGTCCAGTGACGGATATAGGTAAGGAACTATTGGGGTCTTATACTCCTCCGAGAAAAAAGACGATTTTCTAAGAAAAAACTCTCGAATAGACTATTAATAAAGTTATTTTTTTGTCTATCAAATTGTGAAATCATCTGTTACAAAACAAGATAATTCTAAACTAAAACCAAGAAGACCCTTCCCTCCCCTCGAAATCAGTACTGGATCCCCTTGAATTTGTCAACCGTTAACATACCTCCCGTACAGGTTAAAGTTGTCCAGTCTACAACCAAGAATCCAAAGTCTCTCAAGTTGTGAGATGGGCGAAAATCCTGCGTTCCAGTGTTGTGTCATTGTTCAAGAAAGACGGATTATTTTCTTCAAAAAAGAGGAAAACTTGTCTTAACCATGCCAGGAAGGCGTCGAGAGACGTCATCTAACTAAACGGATCTGCAGTTGAATGGCGAGCTCACTTCAATACCATCTATTTTAATTTGTCCAACTTATCAGTGTGAAAGGATACACTCTTGCGATTACCTCGTAGAAGTCGGAATTTTTACGAGTACCGAAGTCGGTAAATTCTATGTACCCCAGACAAGACAGTGAGGAGTTACATGAACGCTCCCTGGTGGACCGAGATCGCACCGAGTCTGTGGACACGATCTTGCAGAAGAGCCTCAACTTCACACAGGAATGGTTACTGTTTGTCACAGCTGTCGACAAACTAATATTTCTTCTTTACTGTTTCATATTTCTTTTTTATTGGTCCAAAGCCCCTGAGACATGTCTCTGGAAATACAAGTGGTTCTCTAGGAATCAGTACGATTAGTCTCAAATATAAGCAAATTTCAAATTTAATGCATACCACCAAATTAATTACACCAGAAACAAGTTGACGATTGTTTCTCCTCTCTCATTGTTTATAGTATGGATGTGTGGGAATTCCACCAATTTTCACGGAGCTTACATTGAACGAAAAGAGCTGTTCGAATTATGAGAAGTCTAGTTCCAACTTATTAAAAATGAAAACCTATGACCACTGAAAGTCACACCAACATCAAGTATCAAGCATTGGTCGTCTGCTTCAGGTAAGGCTATTGAATAAGGTCCCTTTGAGAATCATTTTTTATAAAAATATAAGTGTAGGCCGTTGCTACGATTAACCTCATTTCTATGACGAATACAACCAAGCGCAAACAAGCTACAGTGAAAACCGCAATCACTGCAGAAACCGCAATACACATTTTTGAGCAGCAAAGTGTCTTTTAATAAGAGCACTCCGTTTTAACGGCGACTTCATCTTAACACACTATCTTTAATATATTTGCTCACAAAGCCTTTTCCTGCGCCCAAATTAACCAAACAACGAGCAGAACGCATTTCTTTCGTAGTTGTGCGTTTAATCGTTAAAAACTAATGATGAAAGACACTACAAGATGAGGCAAAGAGTCTTTATTAACAATATTGTAATCACTTTCATAATGACAGAAACCAAACCAATTAATCATAATTTAAAGTTTATTCCTCAATATCGCTGTTTAAGTTTACTCTTGCTCAAATAACATCTCAATAAAACCAGATTAAATTCTTTGCTCGTATAACAATATTTTATTAGCTTAAATTCGAGCTACAGAACCAAATACTAGTATGGTACAAATAATAAACATGTTATCATAGCCCTAATGAAGTAAACTTCAAATCACTGTGAAGTTTTGTTGCAACTACTTCACTTATATACAGTTACTGGTATATTTGGTTCAGAAAGTCAATAAATATTGCACTTTTTCATAAACTTTAGTAGGGTTGTAATATGTTGTGTTTTTCTTTTTTTAATGTAAATTTATGAATCATAATTACATATAAAAGTGCTAAATAAATCAACTCCAAAAGAATTGTGTCATTTACTAGTAAAATCAGTGTTAGTATCAGTTTTTGGAAAGAAATCTATTTATTAGTGGAAAATGCCGCAGTTTGACTCAAACCCCTTGGTCTTCCACTTCACGCCCCACCTTCAGATTCCAAATAAACTCTTACACTTTTACCGACTATGATGTGCTAGACGTGCGAGGGTGGATGTGAAGGGAAACAGTGGAATATTAAGCGCATCACTGAAGAGAACCGAACTTTGAATTGGCAGCATCAGTCGAACGTGGAAATTCCACTATGCTTTGAAGGTCAACTGCAAAATTGCAGCATCCAAAAAAGTATGAACACACGACCAAACAATCAGCATAAGTGATAAAACTTGCTTATTTCGCGAAATACATTAAACACCTGGACTGGATGAAATTTGTTACTAGTCTAGGGTCACAAAAAGCAATAGGATATTCTTTATCCTTGGATATGACTTTTGAGTAAAATATGAATATTTCATTTATATTCGTTCAAGTATTATAGTCTCTTCTTGAAAACAAGTAAACATTCAAAATAATGATATCCAAGGGCGTAGCCAGCGAGTGGTTCCCAGGGGTTCCACGGGGGGTTCCCTCCCCAAATATTGAATTTTTTTAATTACTTTTTTTTAGTACGCAATTATTATTTAAATAATTCATTATTTGCTGAATATCGTTCTCAACAAAGAAACGGGTCAAGAAACGTTTAAGGAACAAAATTGGGGCCTTATTCTCTGTCCATTATGGAAAAATATCACTTGCGTGGATCTCTCCCCCACCCCCCACCCCCACCAACACAAAAAAAAGACAAAACAATTTTTCTGGTTAAATTCTTGCTGTTATTGTTAAACCTGTGGAATTGAAATGCATAGTTGGAAATATTAGTGCAAAGGCTTATATACTGGTGTAATAATATACACCAGTTTTTTTTTAATAAGTTAAAATAAAAATACATTCATGAATATATTGAATGTGGAGGACGCACATTAATATTATCCCAGCTGCCCTAATATCGGTACATGACTATAGTCTGAGTGAAGGTTGTAGAAAAGCAACGCTATCAAAGAACAAAAGCAACTGCTTTTTATTACTTCTTTGGCAACAGACTTTGGCGAAAATCTGACGGAATTAAAACCTAGATTCTCATATGGTTGAAAAAGGTTTATTTTTCAATGATTCAGCATTATCTTCACTTCAATGTAATCAATATCAAACGATCTATCAAATCTTGATTGGAAGTATATTGAATCGCGCTTCAGTCGCCCTCTATGAGTCTTAATTGGAACTGTAGTCCGTATTTTATTGGATCACGCTAATCAAGTTTACATGTTGATATTGATGAACCCCGATTGCAATTCCTGTTTTAGTCAGTTTTTTTGTTTTCCTTAGTGTGTTTTTTTATATTCCACTCCTCATTTAATAGAGTAAAATAATTCAACAAAGGTAATAAAATTACCAAGCATATTCAATTTATAATTTTGTTGATACAGTACACGTTCAATACCAATTGGATTTGTATTGCGTTACATTTAACTTGTATAATGCAGCTTATAATTTTAAACTCACAGTAATCAATTTTATACAAATTTCGGGAGAGACATTTTAAAATAAACTTAAGATCTTTGAAAAAAGTACATTAGGACTTGAGCCCAGAATTCCCAATTTCCGTAAGTATAATATAACTGTTCCACTTCGTGTGGTCTTTCGAATCAAAATGGACAAGAATGATACATTATTACGGGATATAGCGAAATACTTAAGATATGTATGGCACATTTTCACTATAAACTTAAGTTATGAAATTTAATTTGGTTAGGATTTAAAATAGTTAAAAATGTTTATGACTGAAACAAGATTCTATATAGTTGTATTTTATAACATATTCAATGAATGTTTTAATATTTAATAGCATCGTTTGCATATAAATAAATATATATATATATATATATATATATTCGCTTCGGGTGTATAAACATAGAATTGCTCTATTACAACAATTATTAGACTTCTTGATATAAATTTCCTTAAAAATTTCGGCTTTTCCGGTTTCAAAAAGGTATAATAAAAAATAACAACACAGCAAACAAAATTTATAAAAGTAAAACAAAGTAAATTGTTTTACTTTTATAAATTTTGTTTACGTGTTGATATTTTTGATTATACCTTTTTGAAAACGGCAACGCCGAAATATTAAAGAAAATTTATATCAAAAAATCTAATAATAACTAAAACCCTTTTTAAAATTCTTTTATTTATACCGAAACACGTGTCTGAAATAAAAGAATTTTAAAAGGGTTTTAGTTTACGATTTATTATTCTAACATAAAGGTAACCCTATAATGTGGAGTCCATAACATAATATATATTTAAAGTTACTTTTTTAGCCATAGTTCAGTGATATGAAAAAATCACTCCCAAGCTAGATTGTAGTTAAGTGATGGGTTAGTTACCATTATGAAGAGACCAGATTGAATTTATATCGAACCATAGTGTCACTGAATTGTTATCACTGAACAATGTCAGTCAAATGTTCAGAAAAGTCCTGTTACATTCGTATTTGTTTTCATCTATTGCTGCACATTTATATAAATTTGTGATATTTGTTAGCTACATAATTAGCACGTATCTTAATTACGGTGCAGGTTTAATTACAATGCATATTATAAAATTTAGCTATTAACTTATTTTTATATCGAAAAGAAAATGGAGCGGGAATATGAACAATGGTGGAAAACCAAGTCATACTAAAGTTTACCGTAATGGAAGAAATCACTTAAGTAAATGGAAGCGAAGTGTTAAAGTTGCGCTCAGAAATAAACTTGTAAAGCTTTCACAACTAACAATGTCAAGCTTGATGTGGTAGATTTATTAAAGGAATTGCTAAAGTTGTTTACTTTCGTATAGCACCATTGTAAGACCCAGCTGTAAGAACGCAGTTTATATTAGTGTAACTCTGAAGAACGAGTTTTAGTTAAATTATATACAGGGTGTCCCAAAACTTTCTGGACAAAGCTATACCATGTTATTGCTCAGGTCAAAACAAACATAATTCAACATATGAACATAAGTCTCCAATGCTCTAGTTTCCCATCTCTCTGTGTATGTCTGTATATGCTTTTTATTAAAAAATTGATATATTAAAAAGTAATAAATTAAATTATACCAAATATTTCTCAAATGTTTATGAAAACGAGTTACTGAAAATAATATCATGAAATTATCTTTTTTTTTTTTTTTAAAATGGCGGCCATTAAAACTTTTAAACTTTGAATATTTTAAAAACTAGAATTTTTTTCGAGAATTGCAAGAATAACGGTTTTTAAGGCGTTTTTCACGAAATCTAAGGACAGTAAAATTATTTAAATCCAATAATAAATAACTTATTTAGAGCAGATTTACTGCCATTAAATTAAATTAAATATTTATTTATTTAATTAGGGCCTCATGGTCCTTTCTAACATTTAACCTCATATAGAAACAAGAACAAAATATTCTTATTTTTACATAATAATAAAAGTAAATATTTTACTGTGAAACATTTTCCATATGAACAACAAAAAGTATAACTTTATTGAAAAATAAAAAGTAAAAGAATTATAATGATAAAAAGGTATATAAACATATGTATAAACACGTACTCGCACATGGAAATAATAACATGAACTTGTATACACAAAACATGGCCCACATTGAGAGCTGCCTTTTATTCAATTTTTGTATTGTTGGCTATTCGCTGAGAACCTAATGCTTTCTAACGATTTTCAAATTTTCACCTGGAATATTGAAATCTTCCATTAACTGGGAAATTCAAATTCAATTGCCATAGGAAAACTTGTGGTATATTTACAACTCAAGGGTGACCCTCTACAATGAAACGCTGTAGACAAAATCTAGTAAAATACACATACAGACTAAATGAAAAATAATCAGGACGACGGGAGGAATATGGAGCAACCACAGCCCGGAGCGGCCAACCACGATTCGCGTTTGTTTCTTTTACGTCACGCCCAGTATATCAAGGTATGTCCTAGTATTGTGGTAGAAACTACCTCGGGATTTTTATGGTGGCATTTTACTTATCATATGCGTTCTATTTCCAGCCTTGTCATTAAATACATACGTATTGCTATAAATTAATGTTAATCAATCTTTGATATAGTAAAATGAAAAAGAGATTACCATCGGAATGTCAGTAGTATGATTGACAGTTAAATGGATAATGACCTTGGGATAAAAACTTACAACGTAGTGTAATTGAAGTTTTTGTTGTCTCCTATCCTAATAATATTTTAAATGCGAAAATGTATTTTTTTTTGTTACGCTTTCACGCGTAAACTGTTAAACCGATTGTACTATAATTTTACATAGACATTCTTAGGGTCTCTGGCTAACATATAGGCCTATTCATGCTTCAAAAGTCCTTCCGGAATACACCACTCTGCTCATTAAAATAGGAGAAATCCCTTCTTGGTTTCTAAAGTTACAAACATCTATTATTAATTGTGAAAGACATGTTAATTGTAATTCATCGATTTCTACAAACATTGTTTTATAAACAGCACATACGTATGTTTTAATTAATTTAACCACTATTTTCAATTTTTTTACATTCATGGTCTTGAAACCATAGAGTAAACTGGACAGTAAAAACGCTTCTCATTTAAATCTTTATTGCAGTCGCTGGTGCGCATAGAGTAAGAAAATATCCTGATAAGATATTTACAATTTACAAAGTCTCGAGTAACTCCTAGTAACAAACATTAACGTAATGCTGAACTAATGTAGATATTCCTCAAGGAGCTATTCCAGTGTATGATATTCAGTGATCAGTTCCTGTGTTAGTGCAAAAAGACAGCAAATCCAACATACAGCTGGACTTGGAGAGTGTGTGGCCTCATCGTTAAGCAACCAGACGTTGGGTTTGAATTAGAGATGGCTAAATCCAAATCCTGTTTTCGAAAGTAAAGTTGCACTCTATCTGTAATGCCCACCTTAGTGTAACGACTCTGCTTATTCTGTTTTATAAGATCCTCGCACAGGTCTCTGATCCTTTAAGACGGGCATAATAATGATAAATAGCAGACCGACTTGTCGTCTTAATAAAAAAATTATTATTTTTATGAGAATTAAAATAACAACAACCTTAAAGATACAGTTATTATTTACATATAAAAAAAGAAGTTAGCTCAAGCATGTTGACTTCTACTTTTCATAAAAGGCTGAAACATATAAGTACTAGTACTATAACCAATATTGTAATATAACAAAGTAACAATCAATGTTTTTTTATAAAAAAAAAAGTAATGATTCGTTAACCTAAAAAGACACACATGGATTTTATGACGTCAAAAACGAATATACGTAATATAAAATTGCTCTGTATAAAGCATTGTAATCTAATTGTTATTGGGATTGGAATTCGATTTTTAAAATTATGATAAAATAACTAAATATATATTTTTATATATCTTTTAACTGCTTTATTTATTATTTTAAATACAATTTATCACGAAAATATACAATATTATTAATTAAGTATTGTAGATTTTCAGCAGGGTTTTCAAGAATATTCAATAATTAAAAAAATGCTTACTGTTTCTGCGAAATCATAAAGAAATAAAACAGCACTCACAATTTCCAATCTTTTAAAGAAACAAGTTTCTAGTAACTTAATTAATGTAGTATTTTATAATAGACGTTATTTTTTCATACTAAATCCGATAACATTATTCTGTTACTTATTCTTGATTGCTTGTTCAATATTATAGATCAAACTGTTTTTGTTCAAACAATCGTCGCAATAGTTGTAGATTACACAATGAAATGTGTTTGCTTTTTGAACAATCTAGAAGCAAACCATTTATTGTGAACTTAACCTATAACTCCATTGATGTTTTGTATTTGAGCCTACAATATTAGTAACGTTAATGTATAGCGGATAGTATCTTTCATTGTGTGATCTTATAAATAATTATTACTTTTGATCTCATCATAAGGGTGATCTTTAGGATCGACGTTTTTACAACTTAGTTAAGATAATAATATAGAATCTCAAGTGCATTTAAAGTTGGATCTATAATTGTATATCATTACGAATTTTAAACTTCTTCCAAGTCACAATTCTATTAATTACTTCATTAAAACTATTGTTGAATAGCGTGTGTGGTTTTATCCTTTTTGCTGGCTTTGAAACTAGACTGCAAAAATAAGTAAAAATTAGTTTGAAATAGAATTACCTTTTAAAAATGCTTTGCTATGTCGATCTTTTCGTTGTTATTCCAATATATTACTGCAAGCCGTCTCCCAGTTAAAATATCCAATTGTAAAATTCGGGGAGAAACCGTCTAAGAGTTCCTCTAGTATATTACGTTTCACCACAAATCTATTCAAGAAACATTATATTAATTACTTCATTAAACTATCGTTAAATATTGTGTGTTTTAATCCTTAGTGTTGGTTTGGGGACTAAACATTGTGACAAATAAGTAAAATTAGTTTTAAATAGAATCACTATAAAAAGGCATTGTTTTGTTGATATCTTTGTTCTTAATCCAACTGCAAAACTTCTTCCAAAAAGGTAAGTTCAGTCAGTACTTACTAAACACATAGTCTTTTCTATATGAAGGCCATATACACTATTTTTAAACTTAGGCGAGACACCTTCTAACTGTTCCTCAAGTATTACTTTTCATCACGAAATCTCAAGGATGTCGGTTTGGCCGTCACAAACAAACGAAGCGCCGAGTTAGGCGAGTTGATTAACTCGGTGAATGAGCGGAGCTGAACACCAGACAAACTAGTCGAGGGACTTTGCGGCGGAGTTAGACGAGTTAAGCCCCTCAAGAGCCGGAGACGTGTTATGCAAATCACCTTTATACTACATACACGCATTACGCGCCGATGGGACCTTGCCTCAAACTTGAGGATCACTGTCATTATATTGATTGTATTTCCCATTGAGAAGTTCACATCGCTAACAGTTCATTTTAAAATTAATTGTCAAAATTATAGAACAGATCTTATATTTTCTGAGTGTTGGTATGTATATATTTTTGATCTGATTTTGTGCAATTTTAAACTGACGACTACTACGGATTTAATAGTTAGATCAACTTTTATTGACACTAAAAACAAGATTAAACTGGGAAACCTTGTCCGGAACCTCAAACTGATGTCTCTTCAGTGGTTTAGAAATATTCCTACGTTTGCTTATACTTTGCTGAATTTTCTTTGACTTAAGTGTCAAATAAAACATTCTTTTCTTGTATATTTGCAAAGCTATACATTACAATAAGATCTAAAATAGCAGTTTTTGTGATTCCCATTGATTTTGGTAAAGTCAAATTCATGCGCTCTGTTACTTCTATGTGATAATGATTATGATTACCATCATTTTTTTACATTTTCCGCTTTGGTACCTCATTCTGGTAATCCCGCAGCCGATTTGAGGTAAACTTTCTAGCCAACGAATCTAGTATGAGAACTTAAAAGTAAAACTGTTTATTTCAAATAGTTCTCCATCTCGCCCCAGAGAATAGATACACAGCTAAAACCAACTAGTGTATCCGAAATACATTAAGTATCGTGTACTTTATTGTGATAACCTATCAACTAGTATCCAGCTCTTAAGACAGTACTTGAAACTCATACTCACATTTCTATATTACTAACGTAACACGGTGTTACATGTTACTGGTGTAACAAGATCTTTTCGACCTTCCACTGTTTAGTAATACAAGAAATCGGCAATACTGAAGATCTGCAATCTGATTTCTTTGTCAGATGGGTGACTAACCTAACTCATAATTCCATAATAACGTAAATTGTTAAAATAAACAAATCACACGAGAATGTTGTGGCACACAATTCAGAGACCATATTGCTTAATCTTTTTTTACTTCGTTGTAGAGATACAAATAAAAACACAAACAACCTGAATGTATTTGGAGGTAAACCTATTCGATAAAAATGGCAAGATTTCAAGCATTACTCATCGTTGTATGTTGAACAAAACTTATAACACTACGTTGCAATTAATATTAAAGATGTTTATTCTCGCATAATAGTTGTTAAGAATATTAACGTATATCATCAAGTTCCATCAATACGATTGTGGTCAATAAAAACAACACGTGAGTGGACTAATTAACATCAAGTTTGATACTGAAGAATACGAATATATTTCACTGCAAATCACTGCTATTTATCACTGATAAGTATTGATTGTGGTCAATGAAAACAACACGTGAGTGGGCTAAATAACACCAAGTTTCATACTGAGGAGTACAAATATATTTCACTGCAAATCACTGCTATTTATCACTGATAAGTATTGATTGTGGTCAATGAAAACAACACGTGAGTGGTCTAAATAACACCAAGTTTCATACTGTGGAGTACAAATATATTTCACTGCAAATCACTGCTATTTGTCACTGATAAGTATTGATTGTGGTCAATGAAAACAACACATGAGTGGGCTAAATAACACCAAGTTTCATACTGAGGAGTACAAATATATTTCACTGCAAATCACTGCTATTTATCACTGATAAGTATTGATTGCGGTCAATGAAAACAACTCGTGAGTGGTCTAAATAACATCAAGTTTGATACTGAAGAACACGAATATATTTCACTGCAAATTACTGCTATTTATTACTGATAACTATTGATTGCGGTCAATGAAAACAACTCGTGAGTGGTCTAAATAGCATCAAGTTTGATACTGAAGAATACGAATATATTTCACTGCAAATCACTGCTATATCTCACTGATAAGTATTGATTGTGGTCAATAAAAAAACAACCACGTGAGTGGTCTAAATAACATCAGCCTCGTTTGGACAACGAGCAACCTTCCTAATCAAGTTTTCCACTACAACATTATTTCCTGTGATAGCAAAAATTGCTGGTTTCACAAAACGAGTATTAATATCAATAAAATTAAACAATTAGAAGAATTGTATAAACTATTTACTACATTGCCCTATTTGTTTTGCTCTTCTACTTGGAAAACAGGGTATTTTCTATTTTCCACCACATACCGTAGTCCTTTAAACCACATCTCATTGGATTTAGCTTGGATTTCATATCAAATTAAAATGCCTAAAACTGTTTTGAATAACTGATTTCGTTGTTAAAGATACGCCGTTTCTACTTTTATATATCCCCGTATAGCTTTACTATTCAAAGAAATGTTGATACAGTTACTATTACTGTACCATATACAATGGTAATTAGTTTAATATTTAGTTCTAATTAATAAAAAATGTAAAGGCAGTCGCAGGATTGACCGACAGAAGTGACTACTTCTTATAATGGGCTTTGAATGTATATCTTGAAAAAGTATGTTTGCTAATTATTAAATGGTTATTTTTTATATATTATATAATATGAGATACTCAATTCTTTAACGTAACAAGTTTTATATTTTTTATTGACTTTATACATATTTTTGAAATATCTTTTACATTTTATATATTAAAATGATCACTGACATAAATATTAAAGTAATAAATATTTATGCATTTTCATTACCTTTTTTTATATTAATCCATAATTTGGTCAGTATCATCTTCACTACAATGCTGTATTTCCGAAATAGTTACTTCTTTTCATTGTCATTTCATTCTAAAAATTAAATTACGGGTTTATAATAACTGAAATAAAAAATAACAATTCTGGAATAAAATCTTGCTAAATATCTTGTAAACACCGCATCTATTGTCACGCCATCTCTCGTTGTACTTGTGTTTTTATCGTTTAACATTGTTAAATTTAATTTATCTTTAAAAAATTCAAATAATGGTTTTGCAGTTTCTTCAGCAAAATTTGTATTAAAATCTGTTTTTACGTAATTAATTTAATTGAGTAAAGGTTAGTCAATAATAATTAAACAATAAATAATAGAAAGTATAATTTTCTTTCTGGAATTAAATTCCACAGTGGCTTTGTTAACTAGAAAAGATCTAATCACTTTGTTTTTAATCCTTTTTTATAAAGATTAGTCATGTCGAAACTAGTAGTGAACAGGAATATAAATTAATATTAACCGTGCTGAAATTCAATTAAGAATCCGATGACATTTAAATACTGCTATTAAATGATGCAGTAACTTAATTAATAAATCCAATTAATAAATAAATTAGTAGCAGTTCATAGATTTATTCAAATCAGTACTTTAACATATATTTTAATCTCTTTGCAATGATTGCTTGGCGTTGGAAGTTTTTGGTGTGTTAAAGTCACCACGACTTTACTTCACCCTACACAGCAGTACTAACAGGAGAGTATGAATCGAGTTTGTAAAGTTTGACAGCTTTTAAAGCGAAACGTAACCTGAAATTCCATAACCAAGGAAAGTCTGCAGAAGCAGGAATAGATCCAGACGATGTATTATTTTGGACAAAATTTACGTCAATAATAATATAAATAAACTGATCGAACAGTAAGAAAACCAATCATTGTAACGCACATATATTAGAGAAGCCTTTCCTTAATTGCCTTATAATATAAAATGTTGAATGTTAGTGTGCTTTATATTTCCCTTTTAATGTCTCCTAACATACTTTTCACTATCGTCAACTTTTGTTAGTTCAGATGTTTATGTAACATTTTATATACGTTTCGGCAAAGCTGTCATTCTACTTTGAAGCAATATGGAAAACATAAAAATGTGTGACGCGAAACGAATTTTATTCCGTGTAAAACACACATCCATACCCCGCCAAAGGAAGTAGTCATTTGAACATGGAGCGACGGTAACCTCTTACTAGCAAGCCTGGATAGCCACTGTACGAAGAAACGTTCTTACATCAAAATGACCGTGATAGCCCCGCCCCTAGCGGCTACAGAGTGAACAAACCGTGACGCAAAATGAAAGTTTTTCCCTGTGTAAAAAAAAACATAGCCTGCCAAAAGAAGTGGTCATTTCAAAAAAGTCCAGAAGTGTGCTTCTGAAATGTCCACATATTTTTGTATAAGTAAGTATACAACTAATTGTAGTAATTTTGCAATCCATTTCTACACTTATATTTATATTTGAATAATTTATACTTTATAAAATGTCTTAATATGTTAATATCCACACAGGCATAGTTTAATGTGGAACACAGTATTCGTATTTTAGTTCAACTATTAATTTAGTTGTATGACTATTAACATACAAAAAAATGACGAGCTATAACTCAAGTAGAAAAATAAGAGCTCAATATTACTTGTATCTGCATTTGTCAACTATATAATACTTTTGAAGCATCTGCTACATAATATATCAACTTTTTATGAAAATAATTTTTAATTTTTAAATCTACTTCGTTGCATACTTATTGTAATCACAAACATTTTAAAATCTAAATCGACCATTTTTAGATTGGCTGACAGAGCAATAATACGAGTTTAAAATCTGTGTTTAAACCTGGATAGCAGTTATTGGTAATGGAAAAGCGCTGGCTGTTCTCAATGGGCTGGAAATGGAAGTAATTTTCTGTAGCGAGACTCTGCGATAACTCAAGCTGTAACATTGCCAGGATTTTATTATCAAGGTTTAAAATAATAATCAGGGAAATTACTTATACATTTATGTGATATGAGATAACTGATGGTCGCACGGTTTTTAAGTCTAAAACCGAATCAGTGCTGTTTATATCTGTACAGACTATTTTATACTATACTCTCCATTACTACTCGTTTGATTGTTACGTTCTTATCGTGGATCTACAATTTTTGGTGATTAAACAGAATAAAGATAAACGAACACTGAAATTTCGTTCAAACAAACATTACAGAATAAGTTGGCATGTATCAACTATTAATATTAAATGTAATGTATTTTTCAATTGTTTTACTTAATTTTAAAATAATTTAAATAAAGTTCCTAACCAGGCTTACCTTTCAATAAGATGTCCTAAATTATAACTTAGACAAATATATATATATATATATATATATATATATATATATATATATAATTTCAATAAACATTGAATTACAAAAAGTACTTCCCCCACCAGGACTCGAACCCGGATCTCTCACTTGCCGGGTGAATGTGCTACCATTACACCACAGAGCCCTCACTTTTTCCGATTCAATTATTTTGTATTTGGCCGTATCTGTCACATATGCTTTTAAATAAACAAACTAACGTATGATCGGAAGACCAAATACTTCATTTACTTATAATACTTATAATACTCATAATACTTCATAAAATTCAAACTACTTTTATTTTACATCAAATTTTATAAATGGCAAAAGCCTTATTTAATTTCAATAAACATTGAATCACAAAAAGTACTTCCTCCGCCGGGACTCAAACCCGGATCTCTCACTTATATATAATTTATATATATTATATTTATAAATATATAATTTTAGTTAATTATTACTCAATTTTATGCAACGTGGCGATTATGCGATGTGCTTGTAAGTTTTATTTTCCACAATTAAACTTATATTTAAATTTCGCAATTCTGAGTATTTATTTCCACGACCACATGTATTTCGTCCATTCGGTACAATTCATTAACCAAACCTCAATTTCAACGTAGAATTTTAAATTTTTAATTAGATTGTAAGGATAAAATTCCATTTTATCGTTCACCGATGCTCACTTTAGTGACATTCTTACACCAGAAATGTTGATGACGTTCAACATCAGGACATCTCAATTATGGTTAACCTCCATTTCAAATATTGCTAATAACTCGCTTCACTTTATTTATAGTCATCCAATAGTTGATACACACACAAAACCCGTTAAATTTGCTTAAAACGCTATTCAGAAAAGTAGAGTTCGCATTATATAAATCTCCAATCCAAGCACAAAATACGGTGTTACATCAATGTCCCGCCGGGGGTGCAGATGTAAAAATATGCAAAGCAGACTGTAATGTGTGAGCCAAATGTAACAGACTAAAGGCTCGTAACGCCCCTCTCTCTCCCAGCAGCCTCCTCACACTGCGCCATTCCCGGATAATGCTGCTGACGACTTTTTGATTGAGACGGAATCAGAAAGAGCTGCCAAATGCTTTCAGCATTTCCGAGAAACGTAAATTCTATCAGTTTAAATCGTAGAACAATTTTAAAGATTGTTGTATTAAACGTTAGTGTAATGTTTACAGAACTTCAAGACACTCATTATGTATTATTATACAACGTTTACAGATTGATTTTTTATACTAATACCAAGATTTTCACATTTTAAAGATATAGTATTATTTTTCGTGGTTTTTGTTTATTGATTTTACTATAATACATGTTTATTTTATTGAGACAAAAGATGCTATGTTCGAACGCGTTTCCTGTCCTAAAACCTACTAGATTTATTTGTAAATCTGTTTTCACTATCTACTATTTGCATCTTCTAATTATTGAATACCCGGAAAAGATTGTGAGATTAAAAGTGAATATCCATTTTAATTGTTTTTCATTTTTGTGGCTTCCAAACCAAAAATGTTTACAATTTTACTAAACTATACATTTATTATTATTATTATTACATTTGTCACTTTGCCGATATAGGAGTAATATCCTGTAATTTGAATATTTATAACTGTTAAACTGCACCGATGTGAACAATATTCTATCAATATTCTTAATAGTGAGATTTAAAATATTCATTAATTTTGTGAATTGAATAGTCAACTTTGGTTTAATCCTGTAGGCTATATTTTAACAATTACAGTACTTTACATTAAAACGTGTTCTTTCGGTTATTTACCAATATCCACCTTCTAATTAAATGGGTTTTCAATGGAGGGATTTTATGTTCTTAAAAGATATTTATGTAGACTCTATAGAGCAAAAGATGTGTTTGGAAATCCAAAGTTTCAAGATACCAATTTTTTTCTTTTTTGTATATTTATTTAGATATCTTACAATATTCTATATGTCACTTTTCAGACAGAAACTGACACACTACTATACATTACAAAAACCGTCAGAGAAACAATTGTGTAAGAATTTACCTAATAATATTATTGCATTTTCTTTTATATATTTTAAGGTATTGTACGTAATGAAATCTACTTTCCTTCCACTGTTGAAAAGAAGACAACTCAATTCCTTTTTAACGCAGGAAAATTATTGTTTAAGTTGTGTGTATATGTATACACGAATGCCATATCTTAAAATTGAGGTTAACACAACTATTTTTCTAGCACCCAAACCTTAAGCATTATACCAAAGTTCAAGTAATTACAATAAGATGTTTGTATGGTATGTTGACAATATATATAAAACTATTATAATTCAGTAAGTGGTTACGTCCATCTTTATAATACATTTCAAAACCTTATATGTTTGAACTAGTTTGGTTCAGTGTTTACGCCGCTAAAACTTTGCCAACAACACAGAACTTGGCCGGTGTATGTTTTTGACCCATCAACTTGATTGGACCTTTGAACAATCAGGTGGCTTCCTCTATCCTCGTCTGTTTTGCATAATAATCACTGGTCAGCCAGTTGAGACGTTTTCTGATTACGTTTTGTAACAGTTGTATGCCCATATTTCTATACGTCCATGATTCATATAAATTAACGGGTGTATTTCAATTCATAACTATATAAACTCTTAATCAAAGTCACACTATACTCTTGAGAAGCAATTAGTGATTTAAGTTAGTAGAATATGATTTCACTAATTCACATTAGTAAATAAAACAAATTTACTTAATTGATATTCATATTATAAACCGCAACCAGAATTTTTATATTCAATTAGTATTTTATCAGTGTTTTATTTCTACTGGAAATAAATTTATACTTTATGTTTAACTCAGAAAACAAGGAGTCACAAGTTATTATTGCACAACTATAGTAATTCATAATTGAACATCCTACAGCTGATTGATGTGTATAAAGTAAAACATTGTTTCGGTATTAGTGTTTTAAAGTGAAAAACAAATTTACTTAATTGATATTCGTCTTTTAAACCGCAAAAAGAATTTTTAATACTCAATTAGTATTTTATTTCTACTGGAATTAATTTTATACTTTATAAAGTTTGCCTCAGTAAACAAACAATCATAAATTATCATTTTATAGTAACTCATAATTGAACATCCTGAAGCTCATTGATGTGTAGAAACTGAAACACTCTTTCAGTATTGGTATTTTGAAGTGAAGAAAGAGAAATCTACCTTTGAGTTTGAACTAGTTTTAAGAATATATCGAGCGTTCTTGTACTTTTGGCCACATCATATTGATTTGTTTTAATTTATTACATTTACTGTATCAATACTAGTTCTACATTCAAATTTATTTACTTTCCAGAAATTAATATGTCATATAATATTTATCTGAAAATTCCAAATAAACAAATGTAAAGCACAAAAATAAATATGATACTCATTTTAGCAATTTCAAAAAAGAAGGCTCCTATGAGTATATAATTATTATTATCAAAGAAAGTTTCTATTCCAATATTTCGTTTTTTTATATGAAATAAAGTATAAATGGAAACATTTCTTCAAAAACCTCTCGAGTGTGATTAAAAACATTTAATTTAATGTACCATGTACTACATTCAAATTGCAAAACGTTTAATTATCAATCAATAAAGTCCAAACATTGCTTTTGTATACAAACAGGTATGATTGTTTAAAAGTGAAACAGCTGATTATCTCATTAACATAGTATACATAACGTAAAATTGCTGACACAATCCCTAAATTAAAAGTACTCTAACTTCACTTTCATAAATTTTAATTACAATAAGTACAAACTCACTTCTGCACTCAATCGTCGCTTTGGCTAATGCAGGTATTAAAATAATGTTCATTTCTAAATACTCTAAATCCGATTGCTCGGCATATAACATAATTGACTAAAATAACATTCAGTGAAATATAAAATTGTATTTGATTATTTTTTTAAACATTATCTAACATAACTTTCAAGTGAAACTTCTAAGTAATGTATTCTACGTACTTGTTAGTGCGGTATAAAGTATTTTATCAGTTACTTGTTACAATAATTATTTTATTATTGCAAACGACTCATAACCTTTTTTTCTTTATCCTTATATTATTAAACATTCGCCACCGTACAGAACTTGGTGGGTGTATATTTGTAAACCTTCCTATCCGTCAACCAGACTTAACCTTTGACCAATCAGATTACGTCTCTCCCTCCACATGATCCTTCCGCTTCTCATAATAACTACTAGAGAACTAATTTCATAAAATACTTGGAAACAAAATAAGTCATAAGATGTAAATATTAAAATGTATGTCTCATGACTTATTTTTCTCCATCAGTCCATTTCCATGTAATTTTATACATAAAGTTCTCATTAACGACCAACATGAAAAAATACTCTCTTATTGTTATAGCACAATTGTGTTTTAATCATTTTATATGAAACTAGATAAAAATGATGTAACTCATTTTGCCTTTGGGTCACGGACTGGTCATTAACTGCTAAATGAAACTGTAAATGCCTGGTGGTTAATGGTTCGTCTGAAACGTTGGTTTGTTATAATTTAAATGAAATAAACGAATTAAATTGAACTAAAACAATTTACTCCATAATTAATAATCCACAGTTATGGATTTAGATGTAAAATTAGTTTGACGTAAACTAATTGAAATACTGTTTTAAAGTAAATTATTACACTTAAAAGGGATTTCCAGGAATATTTATAAATTTACAATTAACGTCACAAAGCGCCTGTTTGATACAATCATAACGAACCAGCGGAGCGTTTCAAACAAATTATCCTTTGATCATATCATATGACATGTAACACATCATTTAGGACCTGTTTGATTTGACTTCGTTTAAAAATTAGTGCCCCAAAATCAGGTTAAATATCATAATAATATTTTTATCTAACACCACAGTAAAACATAATTTTAAACAATAATAGAGTAGTTTTCTTGTTCATGCTGTTGTTTTATAAAATTAGACTTAATACTTTATAACATTAATGTTATAATTTATTTTAGATTCTTTAGCTTTAGAAATGGAATGCCATAACCAAGATTTACAACCAATTCTAAATGTTTTACATGAAACATAATGTACACAGGAGACAGTGTGTTGCGTCTCGTGAGCCGAAGGGTTTACAATCTCAGATAATCCGTCCCAGAGTCCCATGTCTGGTTTGGTTAATTGTTCAGCGGGGAACAGCCCGTAGATTCGTCTAATGACAGCTAATTCAGTAAAGAGTAGTTCTCTTGCTAAGTCGATCGTCGATAAAATGTTTCCAATGCTACTTATTGTACATTAAATGCATGTTGTTTTACTCTTAGTGTTGCGACATTAAATTTAAATATCATTTGGAAATATTCTTAGATGTTAGGGGAGAATAAAGTATCCTAACTACTTCTGAGATTTTCAAAAGGTTTCGGGAAAGTTCTCATTTTATTCTAGTGCCATGAAGTCTTGTTCTGTAACATGTAGGATGTGTTAAAAAGGTCCTCATAAACTACTAAATTCTAATAAACAATTTCAAATTGAGATAAATATTTTTTAGAATTCTTCTAAGTCAAAAGGATTTACTTCTTCCATATTTAATGTTTAAGATGGTTTCCTCAGAAGAGAAGGCATTCATCAATGTACTATTTTAAATCTAGTAAACACCGACTGTTTCATATATTATTTGAAAAGGTGCAAACCATAAATAAAGGATCGAATTATAAATATGCATATACGTATTTTACAAATAATTACATAACTATGCATATAAATAGTTGAATAGTGTTTTATATACTTTTTTCTGACTGTTACTAATCCAAATGTAGCACAAAAACATGTAACAATCACGTGTACTGGCACTGAGTTAGTTAAATTTTTATGGTCACGTATACCTGTTAATTACGTGATATGTCTTTATCCTCGTTTGGTGGAAGAGAAGATATTGATATAAATCAACGTTTTGATTGAAAAATGTGTAGGCCTGTTGCTGTTTAATATACACGATAAATAAATTCGAGATGTTTAACTTCAAGAAAGATAGAGGGAGTTAACAAAAACATCTAAACGACATGATTATTTTACATGTTAAAATATGAACTACTATTGATTGACTCGGTTGTTGGTAATTGTCGTAATATACTTAATAAAACCAAATTTTGGGTGTTTTTTTTATAAAAATGTATATCTCAAATGCTCTGGCTAAGAGACTAACACAAATATTTGTTAAAATTATGGATATTAGAGAGACCTCTGACATAACGATTGCAAGGCAAATGGAAACAATGTCAGTACATTCAGACTAAAATAATAGAACGAATTCAGATACTCCTTTGATAATTCGAATATCATGAACCCCGCAGGCTTAAGACGTTTTATGGAGAATAGCCGGTACCATTAGATTAAAGAGACTTTAGCGTATCACAAATTGCCACGTTTGGTAGACTTTATAAGTATCACCTTATTGTTGTCTTTTGTTTTCAACACTAATATTTATCTAGCAGGAAACACTGCATTACATATGTTTCCTCGTTCAATATTTAAATGGAATGTCAATTAGATCTGTCCGAAGAGAAATTCCAAAGCCTAATTCTCACTCCAATCGTACACAGGATTGGTTTAATTTGTTTGAACGTTCCAGTGCTCTCATGTTCATGGAGCTCACAAATTGCCACCATATTGCAAAGTCCTGGAGGTATGTCTGTCTCTCACACAACTGCTGTTTTGATTGCTTTTTCGAGTTTTTGCCATTTTGAGAACGGTTTGTTTTTAAAATACAGATCATTGTGAAATATGGTTTATTTGTTCATTCACTTGTCCTTCCATGAATGTAAAGACACTAGTTCCCTTTTAAAATCGGTTTACGATAAATGTATATGGTTTATAATATAGTATGGTCTTTTAAGTTAAACTGTAGTTTTTACTCAATATTTAAAATTATTTTAAGGAATAAAAGTTCTAGGACGACATTTCTTGTCTGAAATAAAATACGAGATCAAAAATGGTTTGCAGAAATTGAGTTGTTTTAATTTAGCTAAAAAAGCTTTTCAAATGCTAAGGCACGTTTCACTATTCACGAAACTAATCAGGAATATGCTTTTGAAAGTCGCATATGACCAATCGGACAGAGGCAAGCTGAAGCTGTGTAAAAAAATAAGAATTTTCTTTAGTAATAGTAATTTATTACGTTGTGGTATGTGGTTACTACTTTATTGTTTTGTTTTTGGAATTACTCAAAATTTGAGGTTTATATTAATATAAATCCTGCAACGGAAAAGATATCAAAACATTGCGATGCCTCCAAGTGAGCTTGGCTCATCTGATACGTACTGCAATAAGGATGCCCTCTTAAACATCGCCTCTTTAAGTCAGGATTGCACACGATGATCCACGTGCATCCCTTTGGAGTATTTTTTTGATAGCAAATATTTCCTGGAGAGACTGTAGAAAACAATGCGGTGTTCATATTAGAGTGGGTAAACATCTTAGATGGAGACCGTGTGAAACTCCTGGAGAACGATATGAGATAAGAGTTTCTTAACATAACAGACATTAGTTAGGTACATTTTGTGATAGATACAATAAGGAATATACTAAAGAAAAGGAGTTTCTAGCAATTACCAATATTTTCTTGTCGAGATTATAGAATACCCTTCGCTGTTCACGTTAGAAATCCAAGTTGATGGAATCCATGTGCAACCCCTGGAGAGCGATATGAGATCATGTTAGAGATCCGGGTAACATCTTTTATGGAGTCCGTGTGAAACCCCTGGAAACTATATGTGCGGTATATTTGAGATTACTGTATTCGGGTAATTATTAATATGACATAATGGCCAGACATTTATTTATTTAAAATATATTCAATGAATCATCGTATAAGCTTAAAACTTTAATAAAAAGGGAAGTTTGTGTTAGTAAACCAATTAATGCATAATTAAGTATTGTTCTCATGGGTGAAATTATGGAACATTGGTTATCCAGAAGAGGATTCATTCCTTGGAAACCCTTCTGAAGCCTTCAATTCCAACTCCACGAACACTGTTACTGACGACGCCCTTGATAATCCTGAACTAAACGATCACCATTTCCTCTATATGAAACTATACAGTGGTACCGAGGTAGTATTCATTCTCCTAAGCGTCATCAGACATTGATAATCTGATATTTTTCATGAATGTTATTCTATATTATTGAAAAATTAATGTAAATCTAAGGATCGTCATATAGAGAGTATTTGTCAAAAGTGTTTCAAATCATTAAGAATTATACCTTAATTTCCTCCACAGAAGGATTTTGACACGCCACATCATACCCACTACTTATTATTGAAGAAATTCACCTATCAATAACCTTGGAATGTAAAAGTAGGACGATCTTTTTTACTTTACAATTCATTAAAAGACTGCATAACATCTTAGTAAGTAAATCCCATAATTCAGAATCCTCTTGGATTCACATGATCATTAAATTTTGTAATTAAGATTAGTTTGATCTCCTGCAAAGATTGACAAGGAGTCCGAGACTTGGCTTGTGGACGATGTCGAATAAAGGAAAACGAGTTCTATAAACGACTTTGAACTTCTTACTTTGTGTTCACAACCGTTGGATGTCCCATTTTATCACGAAAGCCAATTTATTTTTATTTTACTCAATCAGATCACTTTTAAGTTTTCTCTATCAAGAACTCCACTACATTAGAGACCTCTTCATCTTGAAAGGTCAGATGAAAGTAGATTTCTCTTACTGTAGAAAGATTTAACTGGATTTTAAAGACGAATTTAAAAATAGGGATTTTATAAATACGTTAATTGATATTCTTTTACAGCGCTGGTGGCTATTTCACATTTTTATAGAATATTACGATGTAAAATTAAATTAGTTAAAACAGCGCAACTACTTAATTAAATGTTTAAGAAATATTCTTGACATTTCAATATTGTCTCACGAGTTTCTAGCTTATTTAAAATTACTACCTCACTTAATTACAGCATTCTTCTTATTCTTGAGTGCTTTAAATCATTTATATTAAGTACTAAATATAATCGCACCCAGTTGTTAGTTCCGAAAATAAAGAATTATAGAACTTTTACTTTATTTCAGTCTGTTACAGTAGTGTTTCATTCTTTAATTTAAAATCCAAAAATGCTAAAATCTTGATCCAAAACTTTTGTCAATGATTTACAATGGAAATAAATATAACTCTGTTTCATAACTTTTACACTATGGTGATCGCCATAAATGTTGAATTAAGACGGATGGCAAACTCAACGCTGCAAAATGGTAAAAGAAAATTGTTGCCAGTTTACTTCTTTTTACAGTATTGTTTAATACTGCCAATTTTATTAAATAGGCATTAGTCTTTAATATTTGTATAATACATTGAACCAAATCGGACATTTACCTTATCGTTTTTATGGATAACATCATTGCTAATAACTCATTAACAACAAAGATCCTCGGTATCCAGCTACCTTGATTTCTGATTTTAGATAGTGTAACTGCATTGACATGCGTGTTGTGTAATTAAATCCAGCGGTCTTCAATAGTATCTTTCAAAATTTTCCTCAAGGGAAGCTCTTCCCTTAGACTGCTATGGGTTACTGTTGTAAGGGCAATTTTCAAGGAACTTACGTTTTGCCGGAGAGAGCCTATGATTGTTCAAGGCGCTGGTATAAGCCCACGTTACGTGTCAGATTCATATTTCCACAATAATTGTTGGTACAACAGCATATATAAGTTATATATTCGCTGAAAATAGTAACAGTTCCACACAACAGTGACCCTTGAACGATAACTACACCAATATCGTCCTAACTTCACTTCAGGTTGTGCATTGTAATGCCACAGAGTGGTCCTACAGCAGAATATAGACAAATGGGGACAACTCCTCAGATTACGTCACGTGTCAGATTCATATTTCCACAACTGTGATACAACAGCATATATAAGTTATATATTCGCTGAAAATAGTAACAGTTCCAGACCACAGTGACCCTTGAACGATAACTACACTAATGTCGTCCTAACTTCACTTCAGGTTGTGCATTGCAATGCCACAAACAGAATGACTCTACAGCAGAACCTTGATAAATGGGTGACAACTCAGATTACGTCACGTGTCAGATTCATATTTCCACAACTGTGATACAACAGCATATATAAGTTATATATTCGCTGAAAATAGTAACATTTCCATACCACAGTGACCCTTTAACGATAACTACACCAATATCGTCCTAACTTCACTTCAGGTTGTGCATTGTAATGCCACAAACAGAGTGACTCTACAGCAGAACCTTGATAAATGGGTGACAACTTCTCAAACTCCTTCAGGACACTCCACGTGTCAGAGTCATATTTCCGCCATTGTGATACAGCAACATAAGTTTTATATTCTGCTGAAAATGCTATCAGTTCCAGACCACAGTGACCCTTGAACGATAACTACACTAATGTCGTCCTAAATTCACTTCAGGTTGTGCATTGCAATCCACAATCAGAGTGACTCGTCTCGGATTCTGCAAAGAGATAAGAGAGGAAGAATATCAGATAGACCTAGTAGGAGGAGGATGAGGGTAGACCAGATATGCCTTAATAGCACCCTTGCAGAGATGTCACCCAATTTTTTCAATTTCCAGAGGTAAAATTTAGGATTATTCACTTTTGCGAGTATGAGTACCAATCAAGTTTTCCAGTAAAATCAATGTACTATTACAGTTTTTTTATTTAAAATTAAGTTAGGTTTGTTATTTTTCATATTATGGGGAGATTAGCACGTAACTAAAATTATATTTTACGAAATTATTTGCAATGCTTGCTAGAACTTTCAAGAGGTATTTATTAAATATTGAATTATATATTTATGAATTCGATATAGAACATAATTGAAGATAAAACTTCGTTTCCTTCTTTAAATTTTTTTTACGTCTCCATAATTATTTCAAATAAATTTTTTTTTTTACTTTTTAATTTAGATGAACGTACTCCGGTCGCTTGCAGAAGTAATCAAGTAAAACGAATTAACGAATAAAAAGAAACGATTTCATGTTAGTCAATGTCAGCATGGCAAGTTGATTAGCGTGATCCAATAAAACACGGACTACAGTTCCAATTAAGACCTATAGAGGGCGACTGGTGCAAGCTCAATACACTTCCAATCAAGATTCGGCAGACCGTTCCTACAGTCGTGTTGAGTGTTGAGGTTGTGCTAAGCTCTCGTTTTATTTAAAACCTGAATAAATTCGACTTTCTAAACGAAGCTATATTATTAATACAAATACTGTATGCATGTATATACACTAATGTATCAGATACACTAATAAAATATTTCATTTATAAGAATTTTATCAGTGTAATTTATAGGAAAATGCATAGATTATTTGATTGAATGATCAAAATCGATAGTCGATAAAATTTGTAATGTTTATGAGTAAGTATAAACATAGAGAAATCGATAGAGAACTTTCCTATAAAAAAAGGACATCGATCGTCTTGGTAGAGGTCGAAATAGAAGATTATCAAAAGGGTTAAAAGTTGAATTGATATTTCTTTCCCTGGTCCAATTTTTGCAGTTTGACGCTCTCAAAGCAAATCGTCATATCAGAGTCAGATAATCATATAGACATGTTTAAAAATGTGAGTTCCAGTATCTTTATCTTGTTTTATGACGTAACTATGATTTATTGATCTGACTGTTAGTTCTAAATGTACTAACCTAGACAATTTAAGAAAGAATCATTTAAATTTGTTTACCTTTTTGATACCCCTACATATCGTCATCCATCAAACCTTTTATGAGGATCGATTTTTCCTTTTTCATAAAAACTCCCTTATCGATTTCAAGGAAATCCCGTGATCTATATATTCATGGGATATGAGCAGACAGGCCACGATAGACATGCCTGAATACAACAGTTTGTCGAAAGGCGGATCTAGATCAGGAACTATTAGGGTCTTATTCTCCTTCGAGATAAAAAAGACTCTTTTCTAAAAATTAACTCTCGAATATAGTTCATTTTTTCCTAATTTATTTTTGTTCTATCGAAATTTGAAATCACCTGTTATGAATTAGGATAATGGAAGACTAAAACCTAGGTGTTTCCCCCAAATTTAGTGCTGGATCCTCCTTTGAGTTTGTCAACCATTAACATCCTTCTCGTATTGGCTAAAGTTGTCCAGTCTACCACCAAGATCCAAAAGTCTCTCAGCTTGTGAGATGGGAGGAAATCCTGCGTTCCAGTTCATCCAACCAACTGGATGCTGCTGTGCGGTAAGTTCACGCCAACACCATCCATCTTCATTTATCCAACTTGTCAGTGTGAAAGGTTACATTCTTGTGACTACTACATAGACGACGGTACTCCTATAAGTAATGGATGGCCCAAAATCAAGAAAAGTACCAAATTACACACAAATTGCTCAGGTACAACAAGACATTATTGAACTCAACGTTGTGCTTTTAAGAAACTTGGAGAACGAACTGCTAAGCCACCATACAGTTTTTTCTCCTCCTAAACATATTCATGAAGCTGAAACATCACGTTAGATTCAATTTATACATAAACCTCCGTCAATTATGAGGAACTTTTCTCCCGTTCTCAGTTTCAAAAGCCTTAACGGCTAAAGCGCTTGGAAACTCAATTATATCCGCTGTCTGAGGGTTAAGATTTTTTCCTGATTTTCTTAGCTCAGAACACTTTATCACTTAAAAGAAATCACACAAAACAAACTTTTATGCAGAAGTGTAGTAGGTACGAAAATAATATGTCGATATTTATTAGTTCATTTTTTTTACATTTTTAATGACGAACTATTATCACAAATTATTGTTTTATAGACAATACGTTGAAAATAAAATAGTTCAAAGTCAAATTACACTTTTAGTTCATTAATTCAGTACAAGCTGTCACTTTTACATTATACCATTGTAATTAATAATGATTAATTTGTGAAAAGAACACTGTTCTACCTCAAACTCTATATAAATTAACTTCAATTCAAGGGCATATATCACTGTTTAGTAGGCTTCGCAATGTAACATCCAAAAATATGAAATGTTCTAAAATCATATGAAGCCATTTTCTATCATAAACATCAAAACTAATGAAACTGCGATACATTCAACTAATTTCACAAGTCCTTCCAAACCCTTTCACATTATTTCAAATTGCATTTCAAATGCGTATTTATTAACAAAACTTCCATAACGCTATGAAATGTAAAACGCTAAAGCCATAAAAATAAAGATTGCAAGGTAAACGAAGAACATGACCCTGTCGACAGCTGCTGCCAAGAGAATCCACTCTCGAGAACAGTTGAGGCTCTGCTGCGAGGTCGTGTCCACAGACTCGGTGCGATCTCGGTCCACCAGGGAGCGTTCATGTAACTCCTCACTGTCTTGTCTGGGGTACATCGACATGAACTTGTTCTGTAATGTAAAAGTAGAATAAGTGTGGTTTGAATTTTTTTTTTTATTAATTATGGATGATTTAAAGAGATAACTGGATCACGGACATTTGCCATCGTTTAGTATTTCAATAATAGAATATTCTATTCCTTTATTTAAAGTGTGTTATTTACAATGAAATATTTGAAAATATAACAAGATTACGAACATTTGCCACAGTTATATGTTACAAAAGGTATAACACAACGTTTCGAGAGTTGAAATCTATCCTCTTCGTCAGGTGAGGAAGGTATAATACAACAGAAAGAAGAAAAGATAAGAATGTGTTACATATTCCGTAACATAACAATCGTGATAGCAAATTTCCGGATCCCGTTATCTTTACTGGTTATTTTTGTTAGTAAATTCCACAATATACCATGGTACACAAATATCACATTTTAGACAATCTTACAATTATTATATTTATTTGGGTTTATTTCTTAAAACCGTGCTTCGCCCGTTTGTCTAACCGCCAGTGCGATGATTCTTGAAATAAAAGTGATTCTAGATCATTTAAACTTGGTACATAAGCTTCTTTTTGTCTAATTCTATTGATTTTTTGGTTAATAGATCAATGGCCAGTCCGCCCATGTGTTTTTTCTGTTTGTGGAAAACACTCTTGTTACATCCTTCGGTCCTCCGTTGTGTTGGTTCATTAATATGAATAACTTATACGTAAATATTATTTTTTATTTTCAACAGTTAAGCCAAGCATAATGCTCTTTGCATCCACCATGATCTTGTTAATTGGCTTCAGTTATTATTTCATACCCATTATAAAATGAAAACCCCCATTATGAATATATTAAGTCAAGACAACACCATCGTAAGGAACCGTCTCGCGTATTATGTGGCTACGCTAAATTACCCTCCCTTCCAGTATAGGTAAGGATATCCGTTAGACAACTATTTAATTTTGGGTAATTACCATGGACACCAAGCCGAGAACCATATATAAATGTGAAGGAAACAGAATTTTTCCAGATATTTCTTATTTTTCAGTGATAAAAAACCGTTAATGAAATGAAAACACTAAATTTCGAGATCTGTGACCTGACGTCTTCTTGGGGTGAGTATCTAACGTAACACAACTAAAATCTAGGTTGAAATAAAATAATTATATCAGAGCGTTGTGACGCGCACAAGTCAGGATCCACAACAGTCATGTTGTGTCTTCTGCATAAACACTAACTTTAAAACATGCACTTAATAAAACTAAACACTAATTATTAAAACTGAACTACAGAGTACAAGTGGCAATAGGTCTGCACTCACCGACCAACCAGATAGAACTGACCAGAGGCCAGTAAATGACGATCGTCACGGCAGGAACAAGATGGCGGTAAAAAGGGGAGGGGAAGGGAGTGAATCTTATTAATTATAGATTCATTCTGGATGTACTTCTCAACACCATACTGTGACTCCACATTGTTTTATTACAAATCTCTAATCTGTTTGATACTTTAGGTTTTCTTGTTAGTTCATTTTGCAGACTTAGGAACCAAAAGGTATTGCTTTCAATTGATGGTTGGCTGATCGGTTGGTTTACCAATTTAATGTATGAAGCCTCAATTAATTTTCTCTTGAAGAAATGAGGTTCACGGTGTATTATGTTAGGTTCTTCCCAATTCATATGATGATCTTTGGTGCAGTTTTTTACTTTTCTGTTAGCCTCTTACTTTCTGTTTTCTTTGTATCCTTTTATTCTTACGTGTAATGGTCCTTTAGTCTCGCAAATGTATTCCCTATTGCAATTAAATTTTCACAAGTGAATGACTCGTTAGGATGGCTCTATTAATCGGAATTAATCTTCCGAACAATACATTGTTTAATGCGCAAATGGTGTGAATAAAACAATTTTACACAATCTTTTTTATTGTGTTCTGTAAAGGCAGTGTTCACGAGTGAATGTTTGTTAGGGTGGCTCTATTAGTTGGAATTATTCCAAGCAATAAACTATTTAATACCAGAATGGTGTAAATAAAATATTTCTGTACACTCTGAAATTCATCGTAGTAGTTGTTTCCTTACTATAACCTTTGTTACACTCCGAGATAACCCCTATAAGCACTGCAGTTAAGGCTATTTTGATTTAAATCCCATAAAACCAATATTAAACGTCATGCACATTAAAGACCTTATTTTAGTCGCATAATCATGTCTCATTATAAAGGTATAACTAATACGCTTTCAAACGCTTTCAGGTTGTTTATAAAATAAGTCTGAAAATCTTTTTTTACTTCGTCATTTAAACATTTAAAACATATAAACTGTACAAGAAAAACGTTTTCAAAATTAAACATTTTCCAAAGATTTTTCTAAGATATGGACGTAAAAGTGCATGAGTTATAACATTTTCTTAGGGGGGAAACAGCTCAAGGTCGTTTCAATACTTCCGGTTCTTAATACTACGAGCTAGGTAAACTTGTCTTGTATAGAGAATGTCGTGATACCTTCGTGTCACCCAAGCCGAGGAAGGACGCTAGGCGACTGCTGAGCAGCTGGTTAATGGCCCAAGGCACAGGTCTGGTCCTGGGTCTCCTGCTGAGACTCACGGACACCACAGAGACCACCACCGACAAGCACACCAGGATCAGGTTGTAGGCGTAGAACTCCACTGCTCATACCAATCTCAATATTAGGCTCTTCAACCATTTCTGAATACTTGCATGATCGTACAATACAGATAAAGTATTTATTAGTAGCTAGACCTGTACTATGAGTTCCTGATCCTGATCATAGTTTTTACAACAGTTATCTTAAAGGTTTGTTGCAAAGTAGTTTATAATCATTTTACGATGACTGATCCCCTCGAGTCACATAAATGGATCTGTGCCATTTACCAGCATTAATTGTATCTAATTTTTATTTTTAATCTTAATATTTTCTTAAAAAATCTACTCACATTATTCCATACATTTCAAATTAATCTTCACGGCATGGCCTAACTGTATATAAGCGACCTGTTAAGTGAACAGTTCGGGGGGGGAGGAGTGAGTGAGAGAGAGAGTGTGATGTGGAGAGGGAGAAGAAGCGCGGACTCACTTCCCCCTTCACATTCTTTACCAACCATTCCTCAGTCGGCACTTTTCGAAGGGTGTGTGTTACATAACAGCTGACCTACAAACCTAATAATAATAACAACAGCTGTTAACGATAAACATTTGTTAAAATACTTCTTAATTTTAATAACATATTAAATAGATTCAATGGACTGTACGTGACATAAATAATAATAATATTTGTTATTCCATAACAAAAAGAATAACAAAACACAGCGTGATGCTCCAAACACCAACGCAGGGAAACAAAGCACTCGGTTCCCAGTTGTGTCTTGTAAGGGAAATAGATCGAACAGAAAAAGAGGGGGTGGCGGTAGGCGTGGTCGAGGTCCTGCTCCTCCCTCCCCCTATGCGCAAGAAATCTTCGCGCAGGTCGCTTTCAAAGCGGCTCATCAAGCATACCCTCTAATTATTACTTACCACGCTATCTATCGCCATAATTAAACAAGGATAGTTCCCGTAATACCCACCAGAAGCACCTTTAACGGCTTATCAAGTCAAATCGTCGATTACCGCCTCCCTACCTATGTACATAGCACGCTTATTTACCGCTCACATACGTATCAAAGTCTCAGCAATATTTTAGTTTTCTGTTTGCATTTTTATATTGACCTTTTTAAACAATTAATTACAAAGCGAGTGTTTTAGTCATCAACTCCAGGGAAAGCCTCACTTCAGGGAAAGGGTGCACCCTTCGTCACTTCCAGTCTCAACTAGGGTTAATGCTATTTACGCCAAATATTCACTTTAAATTATTTTTATATTTCTTTGATATACAGTTCTCAACTCTTATAAAGACTTCAGAGAATCTACTTAATCACCATTATATGTCTTAACTTTCTCGTGACGTGAATTTCTGCTCTTCACATTTCTAAGATAAAGATACATTGACTTGTAATCTTGTAAAAATATAAGACACAAATTTTAAATTTTTGTAAAGTTCAATTGATTATTAAAGAGTTGAACCTAATAAAACATTACTGATCAAAAAGAGACAGACCTATAAGTGGTGTATGGGCGCCCATGACCGGAAGCTTCTGGGAGAAGTACGCCAGGAACATGCAGATGATGACAGAGGTGACCCCGCTCAGTAGGAACTTCTCAGAGGCTGGTGGCGGTAACCAGAACACCAACAAGGTCAGCACCACGCAAACTGCAGCAATAAATTACCATACAGTGCATATCACTCCTTGTTGACTTAAGAATTAAAAATATATTTAGTACATAATATCGGATGACTACAGCAGTAGAATATTCAATGTTAAGAAAATAGCCTAGGGGTAGCTGGGATCTCAGTGACTGGGAAAGAGGTGTGCTACATAAATAGAGAGTGGGGTATCTGAAAATTCAGTGAAACGAAAAAAGAATGAATAATCATCAGAACATTTTAAAATCAAAATACGAAAGTAGGTTAAGATGATTACGTTTTCGGTGATTGAAATATATTTTGAAAGGAAAAATTAGTATTCGAGAAAACCATAACGAATGATTACAGCACGAGAATTTAAAATCGAAGTAAGAAAGCAAACTGAGATACCTGGGATTCTAATAATTGGAATATAAGTGTGTAAATTAGATAAATTATAGGTACAAAAATTAACATTTAAGTTGTAATAATGTAGGAGATTTACGACTGACAGATTGATAAAGCTGACATAGAACTTTCACCTAGTTCTACTAATCAATTAGTCTCTTCATAAAAATTAAATGGACTAATAAATGCGTAAAAAAACTTTTAATAACACAAGACTACTCACATCTACCTAAATTCAAGTCTGGAGTAAAGGATACTAAAATAAATATTTTCTCCTACAGGAAGACGTCACTGACCGAAAGCTGGAGTGAAAACAACACCAGCGTAGGTAGGGCTACGTCGTTCTACAGAGATAAGAACCTCGATGTTGTAGTAAGGCTCACTGCAACACGTGTAGTACTTCTTGTGTTCTATCTCCTCTACAGATAGAACAGTCCACTCGCATGGGTCCATCTCCGTATCCCCTTCCTGTCAACAGATGGAATGGACTTTCAAATTTAGTGGCATCAAACACTGATGTTCCAGATTATACGTTCATAAATACATAAATTGTAACACTCTTCGGGCACAAATGTCACTTATTACCATGCAATACTACAAATCATAGTAACTTTGTATTTCTGCTTCTACAAATACATCACTAGATTATAAGTATATCTATTTTGTACTCTCTAACTTCCAAGCATCAAAGCATATTGAGTTATCTGAATCCCGAGTAGCGGACTGAAAACCGGGCACACGTATGTACAAGGCTTCTTCACCTGATCCACTGACCCTATTGATTCCCAGAGTGCTTTTCATTTAAGTGTTTCATAATCTGTGTTACTAAGTATTTTGGAACAACTATAACTGAACTCACTGGAGAAGATTTGTGTTCTGGACGTTTCAGGTAGATCTGCTCCCCATCATATACCCAGGAGCCGAAGTACAGGCGGCAAGTGTGCCTGTCGTAAGGCCATTTGCGGAGATTGATGTCGCAGTATACAGAGAACTGTGAGGGTGGCACCCAGATGACAGTGCCATCCATCTGTACGTGGCAGTGAGTGTTGCCATAGTGATCGATGGAGTTACCTATGGCACTGAAACATCATTCATGCTATTAATGAGATGAAGGAAAAGGGTTGAGTCGTAGTACAATGAGAATAGAGTGGGTACACCCATTAGACAGTACCATCCATCTGTACAAGGCAGTGAGTGCTCCCATAGTGGTCGCCGAAGTTGCCTAGGGTACTGAAACATAGGTCATACTACTATTAATCATATAGTGGAAAGGATACTGATGTCACAGTATTTGTAGAACTGAGAGAGTGGCACCCAGATGACAGTTCCATCCATCTGTATGAGGCAGTGATTGTTGCCATAGTGGTCTACGAAGTTGCCTAGGGTACTGAAACATAGGTCATACTACTATTAATCATATAGTGGAAAGGATACTGATGTCACAGTATTTGTAGAACTGAGAGAGTGGCACCCAGATGACAGTTCCATCCATCTGTATGAGGCAGTGATTGTTGCCATAGTGGTCTACGAAGTTGCCTAGGGTACTGAAACATAGGTCATACTACTATTAATCATATAGTGGAAAGGATACTGATGTCACAGTATTTGTAGAACTGAGAGAGTGGCACCCAGATGACAGTTCCATCCATCTGTATGAGGCAGTGATTGTTGCCATAGTGGTCGCCGAAGTTGCCTAGGGTACTGAAACATAGGTCATACTACTATTAATCATATAGTGGAAAGGATACTGATGTCACAGTATTTGTAGAACTGAGAGAGTGGCACCCAGATGACAGTTCCATCCATCTGTATGAGGCAGTGATTGTTGCCATAGTGGTCGCCGAAGTTGCCTAGGGTACTGAAACATAGGTCATACTACTATTAATCATATAGTGGAAAGGATACTGATGTCACAGTATTTGTAGAACTGAGAGAGTGGCACCCAGATGACAGTTCCATCCATCTGTATGAGGCAGTGATTGTTGCCATAGTGGTCTACGAAGTTGCCTAGGGTACTGAAACATAGGTCATACTACTATTAATCATATAGTGGAAAGGATACTGATGTCACAGTATTTGTAGAACTGAGAGAGTGGCACCCAGATGACAGTTCCATCCATCTGTATGAGGCAGTGATTGTTGCCATAGTGGTCGCCGAAGTTGCCTAGGGTACTGAAACATAGGTCATACTACTATTAATCATATAGTGGAAAGGATACTGATGTCACAGTATTTGTAGAACTGAGAGAGTGGCACCCAGATGACAGTTCCATCCATCTGTATGAGGCAGTGATTGTTGCCATAGTGGTCTACGAAGTTGCCTAGGGTACTGAAACATAGGTCATACTACTATTAATCATATAGTGGAAAGGATACTGATGTCACAGTATTTGTAGAACTGAGAGAGTGGCACCCAGATGACAGTTCCATCCATCTGTATGAGGCAGTGATTGTTGCCATAGTGGTCGCCGAAGTTGCCTAGGGTACTGAAACATAGGTCATACTACTATTAATCATATAGTGGAAAGGATACTGATGTCACAGTATTTGTAGAACTGAGAGAGTGGCACCCAGATGACAGTTCCATCCATCTGTATGAGGCAGTGATTGTTGCCATAGTGGTCTACGAAGTTGCCTAGGGTACTGAAACATAGGTCATACTACTATTAATCATATAGTGGAAAGGATACTGATGTCACAGTATTTGTAGAACTGAGAGAGTGGCACCCAGATGACAGTTCCATCCATCTGTATGAGGCAGTGATTGTTGCCATAGTGGTCGCCGAAGTTGCCTAGGGTACTGAAACATAGGTCATACTACTATTAATCATATAGTGTAAAGGATACTGATGTCACAGTATTTGTAGAACTGAGAGAGTGGCACCCAGATGACAGTTCCATCCATCTGTATGAGGCAGTGATTGTTGCCATAGTGGTCTACGAAGTTGCCTAGGGTACTGAAACATAGGTCATACTACTATTAATCATATAGTGGAAAGGATACTGATGTCACAGTATTTGTAGAACTGAGAGAGTGGCACCCAGATGACAGTTCCATCCATCTGTATGAGGCAGTGATTGTTGCCATAGTGGTCTACGAAGTTGCCTAGGGTACTGAAACATAGGTCATACTACTATTAATCATATAGTGGAAAGGATACTGATGTCACAGTATTTGTAGAACTGAGAGAGTGGCACCCAGATGACAGTTCCATCCATCTGTATGAGGCAGTGATTGTTGCCATAGTGGTCTACGAAGTTGCCTAGGGTACTGAAACATAGGTCATACTACTATTAATCATATAGTGGAAAGGATACTGATGTCACAGTATTTGTAGAACTGAGAGAGTGGCACCCAGATGACAGTTCCATCCATCTGTATGAGGCAGTGATTGTTGCCATAGTGGTCTACGAAGTTACATAGGTCATACTAATATGACTTATCAGATAAAAGAAATGATAATTAAAGTTCATGTGAAGAGAGGGGTTCCAGTTTACAATAAAAGAGATTAAATGAAAACATACTTCTCTTTATTCTTATATGATCGATCCTTTCGTTGATTAGAACTTACCTATTGTATAACACAACGTCGGGCTGCCATATCTCGTGGTCTCCCACGTGTATCTTGGTGAGGCCGCCGTAGTCACTCTCGTTCCACTTCAGTTTCTCATCCACCCAGATCTGCAAACTCATTCCATCTGAGCACATCTCGATTACAAGGTACGTCAATAGTTTCAATCAATATCTTACAAATCTACGACTCACTGACTAATTCTTATGTTGGAATTTTAAAGTCTAACACAAATTTCAAAGCGATGGCATTAATACTAACAATTATTTTGCAGAAGTCCACATTAGATACGTATGAATGAAAAAATGAGTAACAACGTATTCTTACACATATATCTTTTTTTGAGCGAGGGTGGTAAATTAGTTGAATGCACTGATAAACTTCTGTAAAAAAACTTATAAATTTACATTTTTAAAAGTTTAATTCATATTAACCAGATGTAACAACTGACATCTTGCCTGTTTTGTAAATTCTGATACAATAACGTTTTATAATATAATTAGTTTCTTTTAGGTATGTAAAATTCAAACTTGTAGCTATATAAGCTGCGCTTCTTGGCTTAATACAATAGTAATTGTTTGCTACATCAGCAATAAGCTAAGATCGTTCCTTAATGTAGCTACAACTCACGTACAAATGAGCACCAAGCGTTGACCACCATCAGGGATCTGATCTCGTCCTGAAATGAGAAGATATTAAAAGTAGAATGTTCATAAAAGACAGTAATTAAATACGTTTAAATGTTCTCTATGAAATGTTGTTTTTATAGAAACAAAGGCTATATTCAGTATGGAAGTTGTAGCAATTTACGAAGAGCGCCAAGAGCCAGTTTTTACTGTAGCATAAAATCTATTTTTTGTTTTAATCGATAGGGGAAAAACAAATCGATAGTCAACCCGCTAGATCGAGATGGGAGGCTTTAATAACGATAAATTATACCGACACACAAATAGATAAAGCTAATGAAGACCTTAGCTTTTAGCCAAATACTCAGTCTGAAAATATTTCGCTGATTTAACATTTATTTATCTGTCTGATGGTTGGTCTACTCAAAGTATGTAAATCTATAAAAATATGATATAGGAAGTATTATCGTTTATAATTCTTAAGCCCTTTACCCTTCGATTCGAGCTCCACAAAAATATCGCGGTGGTGTCAAGAAAAACCACTTTATGTTTATGCATACAATTTAAAATGGCTTTTAGTTCCTGGACTATAAGACCCTATTGACACTGCTCAAATATTCTACAAAGGATCTACTGTTATGTATAACACCACTCATGTAATCTTCTTCTTGATCTTTATCATCCGATAACCGCGTTTAAAATAGCCTCTGTAAAATTGTAAGGTTCATAACAACGCTGGAGAAGGCTAGACCCCGAAAATAGCTTGCCAATCTGTCTATATGTATGGCCATCTGTAATTCTGGAAGCCAAGAAATTATAAGTCTAAATAAGACATATTCCATGAAACTATTGATATATGACATCCGTCTCCAATTCAATCAATCAACCCCTTTCAACACATTTTCCACCTATGGTTCCTAATGAATTGATTCACAAACAAATATCTTTCCAATGAATTCATTATAGTACTAAAAATGCTTAGATCCAAAATTTACTAATCCTTGCAAGCAACTATCGTCATATTTCAGTTCTGCCAGTTTTGAGCAAAGTCTATGAAACCTTTCTTTGAAAGATTCATGGATTTCCTCAATATGTTTCAACAGTTAATTTCAACTTATCAATTCAGATTCATATTATCCCATGGTAACTCTAATAAACCAAATTTAATGAAGGCTTCTTTTGTAACTATGAATGAAACCTTAACTAAGTATTAATTTAATTAAAACTGATTTATCTTTTTTATTTCTGCTCTTATGTCCGGAAATTCGTAATTAGTGAGCACATGTCTCCAAACACATGAAATAAAGAGATTGAGATATATTAATTGCACATTATTACATGTAATCAAACTAGACTCTTGATTTAATATCTGTTTGGTAAACATAATTTTAAAATATAAATATTTCATAACTTTTACAAGTTAAACGTTGAATATTAAGTGATTATTTTACACCATGAGTATATCAATCTTCTGGGGATAGGCAAAGGTCGTGAGGCATGTCAAAATTCCTTTCATAAATTTACTATTAAATTGCATTCCAGAGTTATTCTTCTAATATATAAATTGTACCATGCTTCTGTATCGTTAGTACAGATCCGACAACCATAGTGGTTTATTGGACATAAATTTTCATATACTCTTCAATCTCATGTCACTATTTTCCTATTCCGACTCTTCATAATTAAACTATCCATGTTTCTGTTAAACATCTACCAGAAATTTTGATTCGATATTACCTTATATAGGCTAATTCCATAATGTATCAGGTGAAATATATGTTACTTATCGTATTACTTTTCTTTGGTGTGGTTTCTCAAAGTTCCATCCAAAGAGATACTTGTCAATACAAAACCCAACTTAAATTTAGGAGGAAGCGAACTCTATAAAAAAGTCTCCATAGTCGTAACTCTCTATGGATTTACAAAAAATTACAAATAAAGTATGGACACAGTAACTGCTCCACTTTTTTCCTTTGTGTTACAACTCACTAAACGTCTACGTACTCACCACCTCGATGTGTTTGATGACGAGCTGGAACGTCACCGACGTGACATTGGTATGCTGAGCGGGGCGAGCGAACTTGTCATATTTCATCAGCAAGTCATGTTTGAGCTGATCCGTCCACGTGGCGTTCCATAAAACCTTCCCGCCTGCTTCAACAGAATCAAAAGTAAAATCGTAAATTTTAACTCTGACCATCTTGTATCTTACAGTGACATATAAACAGACTCGTCATAACTGAGAGTCCATTGACAATGTGAAAGTGGAGGTGGTACCATTTGGATCTGTGTTTATAACCATGAAATATGAAATTATAGACTGATTAATAATAACTCTACACCATACTAGTTGTGCTGATAAACAGATGCTAATAAACTAATAAACAGAACTCGTAAAAAATAAAATTCAAAGAGTCGTGCAGGCAAGCTTTTAAAAAAATTGCAGCTGTTAACTCTCCCGTGTCTGTACATTTTGGAAATCACTTTGTTTTGTATGTATAAGTGTGCCTTAACCAGAGGCCGGGACTTACATACGCATGAGACACGAGGTAGAGAATTACTACGAACTGCAAGCCACAGTGGTTTTTGAACACCTGCCCTCGCAAGCAGGTGTTAATTTTATTAACAGACTGCCAAATTCAATAAAAAGTTCCCTAACGCCCAAGGCTTTCAAAATGCGCCTTCAACACCTTTTGGTGTCACAAGCATTTTACAATGCAGAGGAATTTTTTAGCATTTAACTGGGAGACCGCCCAATTACACGACTGATTCTGATGTTTTAAAGTGGGATATATTGGCGAAGGATGAAAGGTGCATAAGTGTAAAATTGTATGTGTGAATGAGAATTTTGTGGAGTGAATGTAAGAAATTTTAGATAAAAATGTATGACGTTTGCTATACAATGTAATATTGTCACTGCAATAAAACTGATTTGATTTGAGATTTGTATTAAGGCTAGCCAACACTAGTTGTGCTGATACACAGATTAGTAATAACGTTACACAACACTAGTTGTGCTGATACACAGATTAGTAATAAGGCTAGACAACACTAGTTGTGCTGATACACAGATTAGTAATAAGACTAGACAACACTATTTGTGCTGATAATTTGTCCATTAGTCTTACGGAGTGGTCCTGTGGGGAGCCAACACTCAGTTTCAGAGAGCATTCAAACTCAAAAAAAAGCTATTCGAATAATTGCAAAAATAAAATTCAGTCGTGCAGGCAAGCTTTTAAGGAATTACAGCTGTTAACTCTCCCGTGTCTGTACATTTTAGAAACCACTTTTGTTTTGTATGGTATAAGTGTGCCTTAACCAGAGGCCGGGACATACATACGCATGAGACACTAGGTAGAGAATTACTACGAACTGCAAGCCACAGAACAGTGGTTTTTGAACACCTGCCCTCACAGGCAGGTGTTAATTTTATTAACAGACTGCCAAATTCAATAAAAAATTCCCTAACGCCCAAGGCGTTCAAAATGCGCCTTAAACACCTCTTGGTGTCACAAGCATTTTATAATGCAGGGGGGTTTTTTAGCATTTAACTGGGAGACCGCCCAATTACACGACTGATTCTGCTGTTTAAAGTGGGATATATTGGCGAAGGATGAAAGGATAAGTGTAAATGAGAATTTTGTGGCATGAATGTAAGAAATTTTAGATTAAAATTTGTGACGTTTGCTATACATTGTAATATTATCGCTGCAATAAAGCTGATTTGATTTGATTTGATGAACAGATTAGTATTAACACTAGACAACACTAGCTGTGCTGATACACAGATTAGTAATAAGGCTATACAACACTAGTTGTGCTGATAAACAGATTAGTAATAAGGCTATACAACACTAGTTGTGCTGATAAACAGATTAATAATAAGGCTAGACAACACTAGTTAGTTGTGCAGATAAACAAATTAGTAATAAGGCTAGACAACACTAGTTGTGCTGATAAACAGATTAGTAATAAGGCTAGACAACACTAGTTGTGCTGATAAACATATTAGTAATAAGGCTAGACAACACTAGTTGTGCTGATAAACATATTAGTAATAAGGCTAGACAACACTAGTTGTGCTGATAAACATATTAGTAATAAGGTTAGACAACACTAGTTGTGCTGATAAACAGAATAATAATTAGGCTACACAACACTATTTGCACTGATAAACGTTCATGACTAAACGCAGCATTAATGAGCAACTAAAAATATCCGATTTCCTCTGCTGGTCAGCGTTGGTTAGAAAATCTAGAACACAATTAGTGAAAATTACTGCTTAGAATATAAAATATTAATAAGGTTTTGCAGGAGCGTCAATTAATTCCCTAATTTTACCAAAACCTTTTCGTTTCAGGCGGAAACATTCTATAACGGAGCTCAATTGTTGTCCATTGCCTGTCCCAAAGCTCTTGTTGAACTTTCAGTCCAAAAGGTGTAGAACTCAGTTTTGAATCATAGTTTTATCACTGAAACTGGCTCAAAAGACTCGCGTCAAAACACAGATTTTGTCCTACTTATTAGCACGTTGAATCATCTGGTGATACCCTATAGTGATTCCGCCCTGATTAAAGTTGTACAGCTTATATTAGATTATATGTTTTACCTCTATGTTAGTGCACTTGATTAAGGCTTGGTTGTATAATGTTTTAAGAAAAACTAGGTACACAGGTGATACCCATGGGCATGGGCATATGATACTAAAATTATTCTTCATGACTCATGGTGATACTAAAGTCACAGGTGCAGCCCAATTAGGTACGACGTAGAAACATGGCGCCAGATCATAACTTTTCTTCATTAAAAAATTTCTCAGTCTCAAGTGATTTTTAAGAAAGTGTTTACATTAACAAAGCGTATCAACACTGATATCTATGAACTGTCAGCAATGACACCTTGGAATCAACGACGATATATATGGGATTGAACGTCAAACATGTAAAATACACTCATGGGACTCAAGGTGTTAGATTTTAAATCCACTTTCTTTTAGGAGTATATCAAATTAGGAATACATCAGACCCGTGTCGATTAACAGACTTTGTGTAAGACAACATGAGAGATATTCCATGGGGGCACAAGTACCATCACCAAACTCGTACTTATCTATGTATAAAAGTTCCATGCCAAATATCAAGTTTATATTGTTCTCAAAGTATCCTGCAGACTGGCTGACAGAAGGGTTCCATGAGTGATGGTATTAGCTAACACAAATCCAATGATTAATTTTACGCTTCTCTTTATCTAAATAGCAATAAAACTTTACAAAATAATTATTATTACAATGCTTTAAAAAAAATCTGCATCTTGAATGTTTCTATTTATAAAGTAGTCTATACGCATTTTTAGGACTTTGAAAAACATTGTTAGACAAATTTTAAATTGTTTGAAAATAATATTTTATAATAAATGTTAATACTTTTTACATTTAATTCCATATGCTATCAAATTTTTCTATAATTGAATTTTAGAGATATAATTTATAAAAAATTTTATGAGATTTAAAAACTCTAGTTGTACTGGAAGACTCTATAAGCCCTTCGTCCTTATTTACATATTTAACCAACCAATGGCAGTCATGTTACAAAATTCTTACAATACCCAAACTAGAAAAATATCTGTTCATTTAATGGGTCTAATAGGTTTAGGTTTTCCAGGACAAGTGGTGCATGTTCACAGGCAAGTCTACTTGTAGTACAAACAAGTGATTATAAAGACTAGAGGCCTTTTAGAGATCTGATGGACCTGTGACCTTATATTTCAAAACGTTAGATAAAGCCAGATTCTAAAAGATTATAGAAGATCATGACATTTGATGCTTCTAGGAATTCTAGAGTTCATCCTGTCCCAGTAGTGGTGAAGATTGAGTGTTTGACTTCAAAAGACCAAATCTCTCAAAACTCCGATGAGACATTACTGCATTCTTGAGGCTAGTGAACCAAACTTCTCTGTTCCGCAAAAAACCTCTGTTTTTATTGTAAATGGTTTACGTAAATTGGCTCAAACGTTGCGCATAAATTACAATTATTGTTATCTCTCAACGATGTTGCTGCACTGGTGGTGACAGTTGAACGGACAGAACAAAGCCACGCACGCGCACACACGGACAACCGCGCGTGCACTGATTGTGCATCCTACGCTTCCTCTCGCTTATCGCTCTTATCGTCCTTCGCATAGTCAATTGCCATTAGTGTAGTGTATCTCACACTTGGAGTTCCAAGGTCAATTTTTAGTATTAAATACAAATATGTGTGATACAATTTTGGTTTAACTTGAAGTGCAATAAAGCAAACAAAAACTAAAGATGAAGAAAATATATCATATAATGCAATTAAATTTATAACAAATCCCCTCCTTCTTTCGTTTATTATTCAAAAAATATCAAACTTCTTTATTTGCAAAACTAATTTTGGTTTGATTTCGATTTCTATTACATTGTGCTTAAAAAATAATCCTTTTTTCCATATGAATTTGATAGATTATACAACAGGTTGAATACTGTATCTACTAACAAAATTTAATTCAAATTAATAAATTTATTCCCCAAACGATGAAATAATGATAAAGATTCTAAAACTACAAACGTATTTTATGCCACGTATCAGGAATATTTGTATCGACGGCACTTCAACTATTGGCATATTCTATTTACAAAATTGGGTAGTTTATCATATTATTGAAGACTATAAATCCTTCTCAGTCATATTTCTCCATTTAAGCACTTCCGCGCCGACAATACTGCCTGCCCACCATTACTTTGAGTTATGATATTAAAACAGTCTTTTCTGCTGAGAAATTTGATTCATCCCCCTATTATCTAAAAACCCGTGATTTCATAAAATGTAAACTCGCCACTGTGTCGGTTATCCAAACGAAAAGTGAGGTTATAGCATTAAATTGTTTTACCACAGTTACCAAATCACTTTTTATGTAATACCGAAACTACGCAAAAACGTAATTGTGGGTATAAGTGAATGATGAACGTACTGAGGGACTAATTTGATAGCTTGTTTCTTAGTATGTTTCATTAACGTTATACTGTTTTATGTGGAGCCAGGACCATTGAGGTTTAGGTCTGCTTTATTAATGGCTGAACCAATTTTCCTATTAAGGGTACATTTTATTTACTTGATGAAGACGTTTCTGCGAGGGTTGGGTGACACTGAAAACTCAGTTCCAGATGATCATAAACTCAAATCATATTAAAAATCCCACCTATAATAGTCGTGGTTAGGTCCACGTCAACAGAATTTAGATTTAACAGAAAAAAGATCCAACAAAAGTTCCATCTATACTTTTATCAAGATTAGCACAATTGGTACGATTTTTATTTGGATTGTGTATAAATTGCAATCATGAAGGCATTTTCGGTATGAATATATAAATAAATAAATATAGTAAACGATTTTAACAAGTTGTTGAAGCTCATAATATAAACCACTTTCTGCTAAACTAAGATTATGTTTTTCATACTTTTCACTTGTATAAGATGTACATAGGTAATCATTTTTTCATGAAAATACATGACTTCAATAATGAAAATACAATGTAAGTGCGTAAATTACCGTCAAATGTAAATGTATATCTAGATATACCGGTAATTTACGCACTTCCAAATAAAAGTATGAGTTTGGCGTAGTGTAGCGGGTACGGCGGTTATTAAGATATAACCGAATCAAGCAACGTCGAGCGTGGCTGCTGCTTGGATGGATGACCGTTGTGCGATCCTATCCTTGCAAGCAGCCAGCCTGCCCGGCCATTGGTGGTGGTTCGGAAGTCACCTTTAAGCCTGTTGGCCCTAGATTAAGTGTTAAAGAGGGCTTCTTAGCCCTAACTTTGCCTGGTAAAATAAGACACAGCTTTACTTTAATGAGAAAACGCAATCCTCGTTTCCACAAAATGGAAATCTTTAGAATGAATTTATAGAATGTATGGAGAGTTCTTGCAAGGACTCTTTTGAGTATTTTAAGACTACCGGGTTAAACCACCGCCGGTTTGAAGGACTATCTTCCAGTGACAAACCAAAACTCAACATCTGTTGACTGAAGGTGCCTCTCCACAGCGAGACCAAAATATTTCAGATTTTAATTATGGTAGCAATTTTCTACGAGTTTTAACCGGAGAGCCTTGACGATAGTCATAGACCCGGCGGCCGTTTAAGCTTAAATGGCTTACAAGATTTTCCTGGACATTTGCCGTAGTTCAGTGATATAAGAAAATTACCTGAAAAAGAGATCAGATTGCAGATCTCGAAACGTAGTGTTACTGCTTCTTTTTTGTATAACTGAACGACGGCAAATTCTGGAAAATCCTGTTCCCTTCCAGAAAGCGTTCTAAATTCAAGTAACCATAATTATCTCCAAACTCGCCTCAAGCATTTCCATGAGTAAAATCCGTTCTATGAATGAGTGCATGGTGAACAGGGCTGTTCTAAAAACTGAGTGAATCCAGTGTTTTCTGAATTGTAAGTATGACTATGCATGAATATTTTTATTAACATTTAATTAACTTGATTATTTAGATATTAAATTATACTGTTAAAATGCAATAAATGTGGTTATCATTTATTTCAACAGCGTTATGTACCGTTTATGTCAAGCCATTATTCCGGTTGATATGGCGGAAGTTATTTATAAATCAATAGTATAAACGCAATAGTGTCTTTAATTATAATTATAGTATATTTGGCTTTGGGTAGTTGGGCTTCCTTAACCAATCTTTCCTTTAATAACATTAGACCATTACCGTAATGTAAACAATGTTATTATTATACATTTCATAATGTTAAGCTTTCAAGTGAGGGTCTCTTTTATTTCTCCTTAATCTGTTGTGGAGAATCAGTTTTCCCACGTCAGGCGTGGCCTGGATACCTGAAGCCAGGGACAGCACTGCTTCTCCTCCCCTTCCCCCCCCAACTGTTGCCACAGTCGAAGGGGGGCCACAAGGACAGGAAGTCTCTAATGAACGTCCAGACCGTCGCTAAACTCAGAATTACGACTGTCAGTTAGTTGCCGTCCCTGCTGTGTCCTGGCCTTAGAAGGACAAATGTTTTTATAAAGAACCTATTCCTAATTTAGTAATGACAAATAGAAAATTATTTTAAATCCATACATGCTGTCCTGAATTTTGTTTGACATGGTCACAAATATTAAACTCTAGTATAGTAAATACATTATTGTCAACAAGCATTTTGATGAGACCATTATGTAAGATGTTCAGAGCCCACGTTATAGAGTATATATCTCTATCCCGGTGTTTATACTAGATTTCCTATTCACTAAGCTGCTAATTCATTAATTACTGTTTAATGATGTCAACACTAAATTTAGTTCAGCAGCAAAAAAATGCTTGTTGAAGGAAATACAATTAAAAACCATTTTTGGTCCTCAAATACTTAAAGGAAGATTCTTATTTAATTTTAAAAACACCATTTCTAGAAACACTTCCACTTGATGTTTTTATGTGGACATGAAATGAAGTTGCAAAGTTTAAAGGCTAGGTCGGAGGCCTTAAATTAGAGAAGAAAACCATGATTTGTTGATTAGTGAAATCCTCAAATAATCTAAATCTCTACAATGATTTTAATAAATCACTGCATCCTGGTCATTCTCATTCAACGGAAGTTTTATGATCACTGTTCAGTCAGGTTTGGTTTCGAAAGGCCACGTCCAAAAAATAAACCATTTTTGGAAAAGTGTTGTTTTTATTAACATTTAGTAATTTAACAACTTATATTATATTCATTTGCTATTTAAAGATAACTAAATATACCTGGATATTAAGTGTACGATTTTGATACACTAGTACGAATCAGTAGTTAAATATGCTGTCATTAAAGTAAAAAATCAAAGTTAAAAATGTAATTCCTGGCAACAGAACATTTTCTCTCTTTCTACGTATATCTTCCCATATCAAAACAACTGTATACTATAATAAGTGTTTGATGAGTTCCAAATGTACTTTTACAAAACTCATTTTCTGTCCAAAACAGTCAAAAATTCCAAGTAGTTAATTTTGAATAATGTATTTTGAATATTATGCAAAGTAAATTAATGCGGTTGCTGCTCTCACCCCCCTCCCTCTCCGGACGCTGGCAACGATAAGGCCAAGCTGATAAACGACTCATCAGTTCTTTTGTAGACTTTGCTTGACCTTAGTACCTATTATCTAAGAGCTGTTTACGTTACACCAACCACGTTGGTTAACTAAAAGTTGGTCATACGCTCCGACCAGGTGATAAACTAAGGTCATTGGGCAGATTGATGTTATTTACTTTTGTATTTATTTACATCTACAGTAAGTTTGTTTGTTTGTTTTTGACGACGGAAGGATTATGAAGGAAACAGGATTATTCCAGACATTTTCCATCGTTCAGTGATACAAAAAATCAGTAACACTACGTTTCGAGATCTGCAATCTGATCTCTTCTTCAGGAGAATAAACCTAGTTTGTAATTATGCGTTAGGCTAGTATTTTCCTGAAAAAGACATCAGATTGCAGATCTCGAAACGTAGTGCTACTGATTTTTTACTGATTTATTATATTGTATTACTGAACGATGGCAAATGTCCGGAAAATCCTGTTTCCTTGACATTCCCAGTAATATAAACGGAAACAGATTAAATAATGAAACATGAAAGAAGACAAATAATCCGAAGGAGGCAGGGATTCACTATACTAACCCTTTTGCGTCATTCTCTCACAGGTAATAACTACGAATTTTCACTCCACCTGCAGCTCCTGTAACTCTGGAAACCGTATTGTTCCATAGAATAAAGTTAATATGAATGATTCTTAAAAGTCCTAGGTGAATGTTCTAGATAGCGAAAATGTAATGGCCAACCTTCTAAGAACTCTGAACCAGACTCCGCGTAGGAGGCCATACACAACGAAAAATATCTTATTAGGTTGGAGACTGTACTTCGGTGACAGAACCAGCGTGAATCCTCATTTAATTTTGACTTAAATGTCATTTTCACACCACTTCACGGTAGGTACTTCACTCTTTATTGAGTTTACAGCATCCCTCAAGAGCCTCTAACTACCAAATCTTAAGTTCCCAGTATTGATATCACGCATCACTGTGTCGTATTTAACATCATGATTGAAATATAATTTGGAAAATTATAAAACTACGACCACCTGGTTTGTATGGTACCTTTGAATATCATCCGCAGCAGCCTCCTATACACGGGAATCATCACAACATAAGAATCTGCATTCACATTTCCCACATATTTTACTTGGAAGGCTGTTACGAACGTGGACTAAATAAATATAAGTCCGACTTTTTATTCCAAGCTCAGCATATTTTGCCCATTCTGTTGATACAGTGCAATGGGAAATCAATGGTCTAAGTCGTCAACTGGATCTTAGTTAGAGATAACGTATCTTCAAGACCTGTCTGTGACCTTATATATCCCTTTTTATCAGAACTATCGAGCTGGCGTTGTTTTATAATCCTCACACATGAAGACTCATGAAGACGGTGAAAATAAGGCTTCAGAGGAAAAAGATGTATTGGGACACGAGATTTCGAATCTGTCAGCCAAGTGATCTCGGCCATCTCTTATACTGCAGTCACTTAGTAGGTAAGAATTCTTCTTCATGACGAGGAAGAGCATGTCTGGACCAAGCAACTATCTTCTCCATCCCTCATTTGAGAAAACAGTTGTAAGGACAAAAAAGATAACTTTTACAAACTTTGCGACTTGCCAACATAAAATCAGGAACAGTGAAATCCAGAAAGGGAGCTACTATTCCAATATTTCACGCATTGTAACATCCAAGAAGTCTGTTGGAACGGTCTGAGATAGCCACGGCTATAATCGAATCGAAGAACGAGGAGGGGATCTAAATCTTTTTAATGTATTTTAAGGAAAGTTTAGTGGAAAGGTTTCAGTCCAGCTGTATCTTGTCGATAAAGATACAGGTATTATGTCTGGAAGAGTCCGTTCCCCTTCTTAACGCTATGATCTGTGCACAAAGTTCTATTCATAGATATTATCAAAGAGAATTAGGGAGACTCGGTATGAAGATGGAAATTTCTTTTATAAAAAAAGTACGATGGTCACAGAGAGAATTTTAATATGTGAAATTTCATTGAAGAATTCATAAAAAAACCATATCGTATTTTACATTAAACCAAGTTAAAAGATAATTTTTATTCACTAATTGTACAAGTGTTGTTTTAACGTTTGATTACTGCATCTTAATCGTACGCATAATTATGCTTATCCTTTATTTGAAGATGTTAATCGCATTAACCTAACTTACAAACACAAAATGTAGATATCTGTATTATCTCTGCATACTAAATGATGTCTTCTATTCATTGCGAGTATAATTTAAATATAGTATGCTTCCAGTAACCTACGAGCTTATAAAATTTATAAATTATTAATCTGTACCAGGTATGTATTGAAAAATACAAACGTTAGATCTTTATGGGTCCCTCTACACCACATTTTGTGCAATCTCTACTTTACAATATCTTCATTTTTATATTTATCCACTCATTACTCCAAACCTTGTTGATGCAAATCGTCAGATCACATTTAGCAATACAAACTTAAGAAATGAAACAAATAATAGTTTTATTTTTTATGAGAAAAAAAATGAGAACATAAAAACAATTTAAATGATCACTGTTCTGCCACGTGTACTCACTGCCGGGTGGCTGGACAGAAGAGTCCGCAGAGGCCAGACCATACAAGGACGCCAGGATCAGCTGTGCACCAAACAACCACATCTCGCAGACTGTCAGGTCCACTGTCAGAGTAAGCAGCGCTGTCTGATAACAGTCAGCTGATTATTTTTAACAACGGAGACGCTGTCAGCTGTCACCACGTTGACAACCACGTTCATTTGGAATCTTTTCATACGTTATCGTTGTGCTTTTACAGCTTTACAGCTTTTAAAGCGAAGATAAGGTGATAACGGTTCAAGTAATGAAAGAAAATAGTTGATCTTTTAGACGAAGATTTGGATCTCACAAATGGTCCATTCCTATATTTAATCTAATAAATAAAAATCATATTAAATTTAAAATATTCTTATACGGAACAGTAATAGCATCTTTGTTTTCTCACCACAAAAATTATTTACAAATTAAATAGTACAGATCACAATTCCATTATTTAAATTTAATTACAAATACAGTCTAGAAACACATGAGTAAAATATCAATATTAATTAATCACATTTACTTTTAAAATATAAAGGTGCAAAACTGTAGGTTAAGTACTAATTGCACTCCCAATTGAGAGATTTCGGTCTCTCTGAAACTTCCATACGAAGGGCTTATATCAAGTCCAAGTAGAATCTCCCTCTGGTTGTATATTGGCCTCTAATTGCCCGTTTTTGCAAAATTCTACATCAATTTGTCACGCATTCAAATCTTACCGGAAAGTCATCCGGCGGATGAAGTACTACATCACGGCTAAGTCCACACTCCACATTTCTCGCATTAATGTGCCACATTTTTCTCGGCATCCATTCTAGGTTTCGTGGTCATGGGTATCGCTCTCTGTCCACACCCTGTGCAGCCTGCCTCTCTATCTAAGTCTCTCTACTCTCACTCTCAACCAATGAATTCGATCTTCATTCTTCTCTCTAGCGTTTCTGAACTAAAGAAGAGCTCTCTCTCGTCAGAATAAAATCTGCAAAGAATAAACATTCTGTGATGCCTTCTTAAACTCTAGTCATATAGAGACTCTCAATGTCGCTATGTCGTCTGTTTCCATTTTCAGCCCACAAAGCTATCTCTCGGAACTAAATCCGTTGCTTAATTTAGGTTCCAGTCACTTGAGTCAAACTTAAAAATAATTCGGACTACAAAACTCTCTATCTCAACTTCATGTCTGAGTAATCTCGATTAGGTCTATGGTTGAGTAACCTGATCCTGGCTGGTCGTCCTCCCATCAGGGCGTGTTTAAGGCTCATCGTAGAATCCCTAAATTGCGCACAGTTTTTATCCCAATGTTCCGGAAGCCAGTTCAGGCCTCTCTTTTCAATTATGTCCTGATGATTGGAATGACTTATTATCCAGTTCCGCTTCTACAATGGCTTTTTATCAAGTGATACGACACATGTTCCGCGCCTAAAGTGCACCCGATTTCACCTCAAAACGCGCGCTTTTAGCTATATTTATATTGCGTTCGATCCCTCTCTACCCCCTTTGATGCAAAATAAAAATGAATGCTCAACGTAAAGTAAAGTGTAACATAGTAAAGTATACCCTTGATAGCTCTTATTGCTTATTGAAATGGATACAACAAATCTTTGAGGCAAGTACCCCAAGATGAAGCCGAAGTCCTCACACATTAAAGTTATGTTAAATCCTTCCCAAACTGAACTTCTCTCAGAGTGGAGTCTTTTGTGACAGAACTTCTTTTGGTGGGATCACTCAAGCGTCCGAAAGTAGTTACACGGCAGTAGTATACTCGCGGTGCACAAACCCTGGATGAAGCCAAGCTTTGAAGCTTAGAACTTCTTCAGGGTTGGCGTCTTCCTATGAAAGCTCTTCTTTCTCTCTTGTATACTCTCTCTCTCTCAACACTCTCTCAGCTCTCTCTCTCTACTCTCTCTCTTTCTCTCATCTCTCTCTCTCTCTCTCTCTCTCTCATATCTCTCTCTCTCTCTCTACTCTCTCTCTCTCTCTCTCTCTCTCAAATTATTCTCTCTATCTCTCTCTCTCTCTCTCAACGATTTATTTTGGAGATATGATTAATTATAGGACGTTTATGGAAAAAGAAAAAGGTCTTGTGAGTTGCTCTGACACTATTCAGATTCAGATTGCAAGGGCACAAACTATATAACTCTTTGCAAAAGTCTTTGAGTTTGAAAGGTTGTGGATTTAATACTCACAGTACAAATTTCAGTAATAAATCCACAATGTTAAACGTGTATTTAATTTTAAATGTGTTCGGAGATTCCACCAAGGACGTTTTCAAAAAGTCAATAAAATTTGCAGTGTTATTCTTTCTGCTGTGCCGACAAGCGACAGCGTTATCTGCAGATAATACGACCCCGGTAGCACACAGAGTCTGATATATTATCATAGATGATTCCTGTCAGTAAAAAAGTAAAGGAGAACAACAAAGGGTTTTATTTTATTTTACTACTCAATCGCTACAGAAGTGTTCGGATTGGATTTAGGATCAGTACAAAAAAAAACATTGAAGAGGCAAGTAAGAAGTTGAATGAAGCTGTTTCTAAAATTGATATCCTCTCATCAAGAGAATGTCAATTTGAAGAAAACTGTAAGTGGCTTAGAGAAATCTTCAAGGGAAAATGTGGAAATTCACAGGGTTTTGTCGATTAAAAATGAAAATAATCTCTGGAACAGGTTGTGAAAATAGCTGGGAAGATTGGTTTCGCATTTGATGCAGATAAGATTAATAACTGCTACAGATCTAAGTCGCCAGGAAATGACGCTAGCAGTCCAGGGGAAATATATGTACAATTAGTTCAAAAACTTTATACTTTGCAGGAATTTTTAGCAAAAATGGGGGGAAAGAGAAAGTTAAACTCGAGATATTTAGGTTTAATGGAAGAAGAGGCTTCAGTTATATTTATTAACTATAGTCTGGCCAATGGAAACTTTTGCACGAGGCTCGAAAAGTGCGGAGGGAAAAGCAGTACACCTGGATCAAAGAAGGGCGTTTTTCTTATAAGAACAATTAGGGAGATCGAACCGTACTGATCAGCAATCTGGATGATCTTGATAAAACTAATGTGAGGTTTGTTTACCAGCAGTACAGTTCCTTCGCGTCCATTTTATGTTAATATATGTCATTAGTGTGACTGTATTTTTATTTTGGTTAATATGTGGTGTTAAAATATTTTGTTGAAAAGCACACATTCTTATGACATTGTTGCTGTAACCGAGACATTTCTAAAGCCTTAAGATATTTCACTACCTTTTCACATACACTACTATTCACTGATTAGATATGATATGGAATGTAAAGAGAGGTGTTGGCATATCATTCCTGTATATAAGTCAGGGTTTTTGTACAAGATTTTGACTACTTCATCAGAAATGTATTGATAGAAACTATAAAATCTAATTGCGGAAGTATGTTCTGGGCTGTAAATTGTTATTGTGCATAGTGTATAGACCACCAAAAGCGAGATACATTACAGAAATATTTTTATATTCTATCTAATTTACTACCAATGTATACACTACGAAGAAGCACTTGTCCCTGGAAAAAAGTAATGAGTTTTATAGTACGAAGAAGCAGCCAAAATGTTATTGTACTGAATCTGAATCTCACAACTACAAGTTAAGGAAAATCTAAAAAAGAGTGAGAACATGAAAAAATCTTTGCAGATGATTGACCATTTTTGCTGAAGCTAATCTTAATGAAAGATCCATTTTCAAACACAAATGTACATAACAATCTGTGAATCATTAATAAGCTACCTGTCAAGACTCCCTAAAGGGTTTACCTTCTGGCTGGTCTATAACTTCCAGTTGAACCCACACTGGGTACAGCAAAAAACCGATGTGTCACTCAATAAATCTGGGCAACCTCATGGATGTCCAGGAGCGGCAAATTGCTAACCGCAAATGTCGAGATTCTGGGGCGTCAAGGGTAATTTCGATAGGTCTAGTCTACTGCGGGAGATGACTGTTGGAGTGGGTGGAGTTCGTTCCCTAACAATCAAAGGTTCTTACCAGCCTAGACTTAAGAGTGTGCCACCCCCTGCCTGCTTTGGCTAGACAGGCTGCTCAGAGCAGGCGTTCCTTTCTTCCGAGGGGATATGACTTGAGATTATTGCCCTAATTATTTTTCCTCGTTGAATCTCGACAGGAGGCGGGCCCCTACCCCCAACCTTACCCGTCCAGGATATCCTGTCACTCCGGAAGCAGTTTCAACGGTCCTTATAGGACTAGGTACAATTTTCTAAGCTTCTTGTATAAGTGAATAAAACTAAAACAAAAGTCTGTCGACGAAATGTAAAGCATACTATAAACATATGGCCAACAAATTAGAAATACTTTCCATTCTCTTACAAAATTTAAACAAGGAAAACATAGAACAGGCTATCAACAATATGAAATGTACCCTAATGATGTATATAGTGGCTTGTAAATGAGTGTCATAACCTTAAAATGTACATGGGGCGGAAGATATATCAAAAGAATATATTACTTAAATTTGATACTAATACATACACAAAATTATTTGAAAAACTACATTTTCTAATCCTTAAGTGCATATCAGTGTTTCTTACATTACCCGTTAGTAACTGTACCGCAAAAAAAGGGGGTTTTCTGTTTTGACCCGTGTCAAGAATGGAAAAAATATCAACTTTTTCATTAGACAAACTAAATTCTCTAACGTTGTTGTAATTGTGCAAAAAGAATTTACAGACTTTTCTGACATAATAATAACGTTTGCAAAGTTAAAAGGCAGAAAGATAGCTTTGGTTTAATTTGTTCAATAGATTGTTAAAATATTAGAGATCACTACACTGTGTAAATATATTTCAAAAGTGTTATAGAAAATATCAATCAGGCCGGTTGTTATTTCCTGTGACACATGTACAAAATTAGTTAAGTCTAGTGCTTGTAAAACCCATGAATCTTTTCAATTATACAAATAACCTACTACTTTTTAATTATGTAGGCAGTACCTAACCAAACTTTATTGATAACAATAAGGTTGGGATAAAATCCGTTCAAACGATACTTAAAACCTTGCAGCTAATATTATTCCTATTATAAGCACATTTTTGGAAAATAAATCACTTCCCCATACAATTTTTACGGTAAGATTAAAATAGTATAACAAATCATGCTTTTTAAAATAAAAACAAGATCAGTAATACCGTTTTAAATTGATATTTATCATATTGGACTAAACTAACGGTCATCTCCCTCAATCCCAAAACGTGACAGCAGATAGTCCTGTTAATTATAGGATTACATAACAACGATTTTAGTATGAGATGACAGTTATGCGGGAAAATCAGTAACCTCATTAGAAATTATTATACTTGCATCAATGGTAAACGTCTCCCTTTCCCTTAAATTATTTCCCTCAAAAACAAAACTGTCGCTAAATAATTAATACTAATCCGAATACAGCAACATGAACTGAGATTTTTGGAAGCAAATGTGTTGATTTGTTGTTTCATTTAAGTAAAGTTCAGCAGGATAAAAACACCTTTAATGACTTCAGAAATGAGAATGAATGATTAAGGATATGAATGAATATAGATAGAATATGTTGTTAACAAGACAAAGTACCCTCTCATGACTTCAGAAACGAGAGCGAGTGGTTTAAAAAGACTATATGTAGAGAATGCATTGCCAACAGAATAAATCACCCTCTTATGACTTCAGAAACGAGAGTGAGTGGTTAAGAAGACTGTAAAGAGAGAATATATACTAACAGAATAAAGCACCCTCTATTATGAGGTCAGAAACGAGAGTGAGTGATTAAGAAGACTGTAAAGAGAGAATATATTGCTAACGAAATAAAGCACCCTCTTATGAGTTCAGAAACGAGAGTGAGTGATTAAGGAGACTGTAAAGAGAGAATATATTGCTAACAGAATAAAGCACCCTCTTATGAGGTCAGAAACGAGAGTGAGTGGTTAAGGAGGCTGTAAAGAGAGAATATATTACTAACAGGATAAAGCACCCTGTTATGACTTCAGAAACGAGAGTGAGTGATTAAGAAGACTGTAAAGAGAGAATATGTTGCTAACAGAATAAAGCACCCTCTTATGACTTCAGAAACGAGAGTGAGTGGTTAAGGAGGCTGTAAAGAGAGAATACATTGCTAACAGAATAAAGCACCCTCTAATGACTTCAGAAACGAGAGTGAGTGGTTAAGGAGGCTGTAAAGAGAGAATACATTGCTAAACAGAATAAAGCACCCTCTAATGACTTCAGAAACGAGAGTGACTGGTTAAGGAGGCTGTAAAGAGAGAATACATTGCTAAAAGAATAAAGCACCCTCTAATGACTTCAGAAACGAGAGTGAGTGGTTTAAGGAGGCTGTAAAGAGAGAATATATTGCTAACAGAATAAAGCACCCTCTTATGACTTCAGAAACGAGAGTGAGTGGTTAAGGAGGCTGTAAGAGAGAATACATTGCTAACAGAATAAAGCACCCTCTAATGACTTCAGAAACGAGAGTGAGTGGTTAAGGAGGCTGTAAAGAGAGAATATGTTTGCTAACAGAATAAAGCACCCTCTTATGACTTCGGAAACGAGAGTGAGTGGTTAAGGAAATTGTAAAGAGAGAATTTATTTCCAACAGGATAAAAGCACCCTCTCATGACTTCAGAAACGAGATTGAGTAGTTAAACGTATATTTTCCAGACCGATGAATCGGACTCTTGGGTTCCATTGAGTGGGCCAACAACATTGCAGTTATACCAGTTCTGAAGTAGCCAAGACATCTCGAGTTGATCTAGTTTTTTGTAGTTCCAAAACAGTAATAAAATTTTTTTCATAGCGACTCACCGTCAAATTATAAGATATAAGTTTAAACATTTTATATTTTAACAAATAAGTTTATAACATCTTAAAAATGTTTGGTTCTAACATCGGTTTTCAATAAATATCTTATGATTATTCTAAAATGGTCATTATTTAGAAATGGGGTACTTTTTTATTTTTTGAAAATAAGTTAGGCTTTGTTAAGATACCTGTTAACACTATCCAAATTCGTTTTAGATGTATCAATTTTTAAAGAAACGACACATACAAATGGACTGGAACAAAAACTATGTCTCCCATCCATATTATTGTATCCTCTTATTTATGTCTCCCATTCCACGCAATCATAACAGTAATTAGTGATAATTTTACGATCCCACATAATTTATAACATTAGTTAACATAGCTCAATTTATGGTAGGAAGGGTTTATTTAATTTTAATGTTCATTTTAGCTGCAGTTCACTTTCCTGTTATTGCACCATCTGGACACTTTTTCAGACTTGACTCCTAGACTCTGGAGTCATGTTCGTCTGAAGAGATCAAAAAGTATTCTGCGACGAAAAAGCTCAAAATAAACCTTCACAACGTTTCGGCATCAGAGACACCTTTATAAATAGGTGAAGTGGTAGTCTCATTGTCTCATCAGGTGCACAATTGAATGCACTGCGATGCTCCTGATACGATATCTAAGCACGATAGAGTAACCGAGTTTTCTAGCTGTGGTAGGAAGGGTTGATTCAGTGTGAATATTGATTTTTAGCTCCAGTTCACCTTCCTCTTAGTGCAGCATCTGACGATGTCACAGACTTGCGTGCAGCTTCCAGGAGTCAAGTCTGAGAAAGCGTCAGATTCCAGACGCTGCAGTAAAGAAGAAGGTGAACTGGAGCTAAAATCTAAATTCAAATGATTTAAAATTTGTGTTTTTATTTTTTTTTATTTGCATTATGTTTTTGAATGTATAATGATTTGTTTATTCGTATTCTTTCACTTAGTCTACTTTTATTTAAAGAGCAACGAAATCTTGAAACTGACGCGGTGATTTTGGTGATTAACCTTCGGAAATGATTAGTAAATACGGTTAAATTACGGTTGTTGTTTCTATGCAAAAACCTCATTTCAATTAATGGCACTAAAATTTTTAAAGAAATATGGTTTAAATCCATTAGCAGAACTGAAATAATTCAAAGAATGTAACCCGCCGCTACACGGTTGTAAAGTAATTTACTTCATTAGGTTTTTGCGAAGGCTAGTAACGTTGTGTGATTTAGACAATAGACAGTATGCTTTATTTCATAATCTTTGAGATTATAATGGTGTCATTACATAGGTATACAAAAAATAAAATTTTTATTAATTCAGGTCGGTTAAAAAGGTGTTGATTCATCATTTCTCCTCCAGTCCAGGAATTCCTCAATGGAGTAGTAAGGGCGGTGAAGAAGCCAGGTAGTCAGTTTTCTTCTGAGCTGCTGTTGTCTTGTGGTGTTTTTGACTTCTTGTGGTAGGATGTTTAGAAATTTTGTTCCGGCATATGTGGGTGGTTTTTCAAGAGAGGGTCAGTCGATGGGTGGGAAGTGTATTTAATTTTGTGCTGTTCTTGTGTTGTAGGAATATACATCAGCTCGTCTTGTCAGGTTTTGTTGACTGGCATAAATAACTGCTTCTAGGATGTACAGAACTACTGCAGTCAGTAACTTTTGCTGTTTTAGGGCATCTCTACAGGATTCCTGGGGTCCTAATCCTGTTAGTATACGGACTGCTTTTTTCTGTAGCACTGGTTCCCTTTGCATGTTAATTTTGGAGGAGCTTCCCCATACATTTTATCCCGTATTTGAGGTGGCTTTCAAAGAGAGCAAAGTAAGCACATCTTACAACTTTCGCACTGGCAATCTGGTTTAGTCTTCTTAGTACAGTACATATAATGCCGAGCTAAGTTTTTCCACATAATTGGTCAACCTGGTCGTTCCAGGAGAGAGTTTCATCTATGACTACTCCAAGGTAATTCACACTATCCACCCTTTCGGCCACCGGCAGTTCCAGTACTTCATTTTTTCTTCTTCCTAATACCAGTTTGCTGGGTCTTGGTATTGTTTAGTACTAGGTAATTTGCTTGACAATTCTCTATTGCCAGACTTATTGCTATATAGCACTCTATTTTCAATTGTGATGGGTGTGTATTGTTTAGTAGGAGGACTGTTTCTTCAGCGTACATTAGCATAGAGCAGTAGTTTGTTATATATTCAGGGAAATCACTGACAAAGATGATATAGAGAATAGGACCCAGTACTGATCCTTGTGGGACCCCTCTGTCGACTGGCAATGCTTTAGAGGCCGTTCTTTTTGTTAACTCCATTATTTGAATTTTTTATTTCGACTGCCTGAGTTTCTGACCTGTTAAGTAACTCCTGAACCAATCTGCTGATGTTCCTCTGATCCCTTAGTCTTCTAGTTTTTTTGAGAAGCAAGTCGTGATTCAAACAATCAAAAGCCTTAGTCAAGTCCAGGAAATATTGCAGTTGTTGTATTTCCCACGTCTAAAGCTGACATTAGATATTCAGCAATGCTTTGCCAGGGCTGTTGTCGTAGATTTACCCTCAACAAAACCATGTTGATTGCTTGGTAGCAGGTTATTTTTATTGAGATGGTCTAGAGGACGTAGCAGTACAATTTTCTCAATAATTTTGGATACTACAAGGAGTAAGGAGATTGACCGATAGTTACTGTTTTGAGTTGGGTCTCCTTTTTTTAACTTTGGATAGACTTTTGCTGGTTTTAATTTTGATGGAAAAATACCTTTTGCAAATGATTTATTGATTATGTCTGTTAGTGGGCATATTAATGGCTCAATGCAGGATTTTATCGTTTTTGTAGAAATGTCATCAAAGCCCGTTGCATTTTTCGATTTGATTTGCATTATGGTTGTTATCAATTCATTTTGAGTTGTCGGCCAAAGAGCAAGAGTGCCATTTATTTTCAGCCTGGGAGGCGTTTTAACAGGCATTCCATCATAGACAGCCTGAAGAAGTGTGTTGTTGGCGATACTTGCAAAGAATTAGTTGAGTTGTTCTGCTACTATCATGGGGTCTGATGTCAGTGTACCATCGTTTTTAAGTTTTATTGGTTCATTTGTACACTTACTTTTGCACCTCTCTTGACTTATAACATTCCATATAGCTCTGCTTTTGTTGTCAGCATCATTAATGAACTTGGAGTCAGATGTTTTCTTTGGGCCTTGAGGTGAAGGTCATAGGTCCTCTTTCTTTCTGTAGCTTTGTTTTCTTCTGTACCAGTTAGCAGGTATTCTTCTTGTGTTATAAGAAATTTTTTCACGCTTGTATTTTGATTCTTGGTCATATTTAATCCGTTGTCTTTTTTCTTCTTAATGCGGGTATGAGGATAAGGGCATGCCAAGTCCATGTTGTATGTCATGATTTCTAAAAATTTATTATAGGAGACTTCTGCTGATTTATAGCCAAGTACGTCATTCCACCTTCTTTTTTCAACAGATTATTAAGAAGTGCCAGGTTTCTGTCAGTGAGATCTCTGTTGTGTATAATTTGGTCAGGTATATAGTTTTTAGAGTTTTTTAGTTTCACAAGTTGTCCTGTGTGGTCAGAGATAAAGGTGTTTATAACAGTAACTATTGGTTCGCAAGGAAGCTGATTAGAGCAGACCATATCTATGGAAGTTTCACTGTGTATGGTGACTCGTGTAGGTGGTATGTTAAGTCTTGTGAAGTTGTGAGACTTAAGTGCGTCTTGAAGTTTTTTGTTGTTTCCACTGGTCTCAACACAGTCAATATTGATGTCACCCATAATTACAGTTGGGCTATTCCATGTACGTATAGAGTCAAGGGTGGTTGATAGAATTTCTAATGATTCGTCAAAATTGTTATTTGGTCTGTAGATTCCAACAATGTAGAAAGAAGTTTTTTCAACGTTAATTTTATTGCAGACAGCTGTTAATTTACTACAATGTTAATTTTACTAACAGACAAGTTCTTGACTGTATTTATTTCCCCCCATACCGGTTGCATAGTTTTTAATATCATCTTTCACCAAAATTGCAACTCCTCCTTTTTGGTGGTGTACTCGATAAAAACTTTCAATGAGTGTGTAGCCCTGTAGGTAAGTAGTTTCTAGATTTGTCTTTTTGAGCCCATGTTCTGTGATAATTACAATGTCTGGATTAGTAGTGCTGAGGAAGTGGTTCATTATGTCAATTTTATTGGACAACCGGTTAGCATTTTGATGAAAGATTGTTAATTCTGCATTTTCTCTTGTAGAGATGGAGTTTTGAGTTTGATGTCTTGCTCTTTCTGTTGTGGTGTGGTTTTTAGAGGTACGTCTAAAAAATGGTTGATCTCATTAGGGCTTTCAATGGCGTTTTTTGGGTAAGTAATAATACTGTTTGTTATCCTCCTGGTACTTGGAGTACTGGTAACTGCTAGGGCTGGAATTGAGGTCCCTTCAAACATTGGGGTTTTAGCGTAACTTAATGAGGCTGATGGTTTTTGGTGTTGAATGATGTCTTTGTAGTAATCTATATACTTCTTGTAAAAGTCATCTAAAGATTCTTGATCTCTTCGTATTTTGGCTGTCATAGGTGGAAGTCTCTCTTTTAGAGTCAGTTTTTTACTGGGAGTTTGGCTGTCTCTGTCAGTCATAATCGGGTTCAGTTTTTTAGAGGGAGTTTGGCTGTCTCTCCCAGTCATAATCGGGTTCAGTTTTTTAGAGGGAGTTTGGCTGTTTCTCCCGGTCATAATCAAGTTCAGTTTTTTAGGAGGAGTTTGGTTGTCTCTCCTGTTCACGGCCTGGTTTAGTTTTTTAGCTTCTCCTGTCAAAATGTCAGTGCTTTTTTTTGTAGTATGTACCGGTGACCTACACAGTGTTTTGCTTTCTTCTACACCATCTATCAGTTGCTCATTGGTGGAATTACTGTGGACCAACTATGTAACAGGAGCTATGTAACAGGATGTCAGGTGAAAGATTACTTTTGACATTGTTGAGGAAAGTTGATATACATGATTTAATTTTTTCCTCTTGGTTTTTAAGTTTCATTGACACAAGATCATAATCTGCCTTCAAGGTCATAAGGTAGTTAGTTATCTTTGTCCTCCATTTCTCTTTTTAAATTTTCCTCAATGGAGAACAGATTTTCTATTTTAGATTTAAGGGAAGTAATGTCGCTTTCAAACTTGAGAGAGTTTTCTTTGAGTTCTCTTTTTATATCTCTAAGAGTACTATTTGATATAAGCTTATCACTCTCTGCTTGATGGATGATTTCCTCTTTTAGAGATATTTCCTGGTTTAGTTTTCTGTTGAGATGCTGAACTTCGAGTTGTAGTTCTTGGATTCGATCTTGTTGGGTAGAGACAGTCTTCTCAGAGAGTCTAAGAACATCTTCCAGGTCTTCCGTATTTTGTAAGGCAGTTTTCAATCTGCATACTTCAGTTAACAGTCTCGCATTTTCAGTTTTAACATTTAGCAGTTCCTACTTAAGTTCATCATTTTCTTGAACTAGAAAGCTGCCGGCCTCAGCAGCTAGTGCTAGGGATGTTTCTAGGTCCTGTTCTTCTTGTTGGTCAAGATTTTTTATTTTATTTTGTACTTCAATTAAGTTTTACACTGCCTAAGCGAGATTTATTGTGTGGAGAAGAGTTTTCTTTGTTGGAAAACCTCTCTGAAACACTTCCTATTTTACAGTCGCTACAAACCCAAGACTCAACCTCTATCTTCGACATTTTAGTTATTTTATTTCCAGAAAGATTGACACATGCTGAATGGTACCACATATGGCAGTGTCCTGTGCACAGTATTCTGAGTATTTGACACCAATATTACATGTGCCACAAGGATATTTAGCTAGTGGCATTTTATGGTGTAGATGTGATATAATATGTGTTTTACAGTTTTTACAAAAGAGTTGTCAACAGGGTAAAATTTGGTTTAAATAAAATTTTTGATTGATTTAAGGATATCAATGTCGTTGTTGAAATTACAACTGGCATAACAAAGTGTACAGTTGGTAGAAATGTTGAAGTGAGGTAGGTCAGAATTGAGTGTTGAAGGCAAGATGCTTATTCAGCAGGTGTCGGGTCAACACTCCCATCTGGTGACACACTTGCTGATTGTCATTTGCTTTGTGTGGCTTGATATATTATATGTGTCTTGAATTCTGATTGTTGTTTAGCTGTATAGAAATAGGTAATGTCTTAACTAATTTAAAATTATGAAAGTAAATTACCTCTTGATGTAACTTAGGGCATTTCTTGAGGTATACATTGAAGTTAATAAAATGTATGTAAGCTTCAAGTTTGTGCAGTGTTGGCAAGTGTGATTTTATTAAGTGATAATAATTAGCTTGGATATGAGATTCTTCTTGTGATCATTTTCTAGATGTTACTTACAGTCAAATTGGTGAGTAGTTAGAAGTTGTGTTGTTGGATTACCCACTAAAAACATCAAAATAAGGGGAGCACTTTCTTATTTATTCTTGACTGTCCACCACATTTAATTGGATGACGTCATCATAATATTTCTATAACGTTTCTGAAGTGAATGAATAAAATAGCTAGTGCAATCCTTTAAGACAAGTAAATGTTTAATATTTAAATAAAGTATGGTGTGAGGTATAAAATAGAGACGCAAACAGCCAACGAAAGATAACAGGAAGAAGGTGTAACTTGTGATTAGCAGAGTAAACGTAATGAGTTCCCTTTCTACAAACAATGGTCAGTTGAGAACGACAGGCGTCGTTAGTCGGTGATATTGTCTCAAGTCTGAACACGCAATATCTCGCGGATATTTTGTGATGAGTTATACGTGACTTGTATATAGGGTTTCCACAATAGTCTCCACAGTTATCAATGAATGGAACTATAATAGGTAATTACAATAAATATAATTACGAGTACATATATTGTGTATAGTTTACAGATATACTTATATATCCATAACATTATATTGTTATAATTATGGCTCTCAATAAACATCGTTTAAAATTAACAGTGAATAAAACACTTAACGTTTTTAATAACTCTCTTGCTTCTTAAAATAAGAAAACCCACTAACAAATTAGCATAATTAACTTAGGTGCGGTACAAACTAAAGCAAGGTACATTAACAACGACCAAGTATTTGTTGATGCGAAAATACTCGGTTATTGAAACCAGATGTAATTATTATTCAAAAGTAAATCTTTTCCTAATATCAAATAGTTAGCTGACTCCAAATTATAATTCACAGTTTTTAATGCAAAGGGATTAAATGCAAAGATATGTGTATATAGTAACTATGGAACATAAGATGCAAACAAAAGCTATCATCAGAGAAGTTTCCAAGTATAAATATTTGGAATATATATAAATATATATATATATATATATATATATAAGTATAAATATAAATATAACATAAGTATAAATATTTTATCGTCCAATGAAAATAATTTGCAATCCAGTATAAATTTGTTTAGTATATCTATATTAAGATAGCATAATTCATATAAATAAATGAACTTTGCTTCACATTAAACATTTTTCGCAATTTAATAAATTATGATAACACGAATCATTTAAAAATTAAATGCATCCATTTCATCATTGTTATAAATGTACCAATAAAAAGCTTCCTATCGATATTCCAACTGTAAAGATGGTCACTGATATTATTTACTTCCTATTTTAGCTCTCAATTAGTCAGGAATACACACTTTATTTAAAACAATAAACAATTTGCCTAAATAAAACCTGGAACTTTGCAGTGTTCAAGACTTTAATAAATATGTATTAAATATTAAAAGTGCAACATGGAAAACACCCTACCATTTTGTCCACTAATAATAAAATTATGAATTATAAAAAAGGTTTTCATTACATTTCTCAACACATTTAAAGGGTACTTTTTCAAAATGAAATGATGGGAGAACAGAAATCTTATTGTAAGGTAACTGCTAGTCATTACATATCAAAATTTTCCCTGATCCAACTATCTTAACTTTATTTCAATATGCTTATTTCAATATCTTAAAGTTTTCAATATACAACCTATTTGTTAGTTACAAATAACTTTGTATCTATATTTATTGACACAGATTGAGACTAAGATTTCCTTGTTTGGCCTGTCAAAATAGAGCTTAACTATTCATTAATTTTGTGTCACAATAAACATCTTAGTTATTTAAACTTACGAATGTAACATTTATAATATACTATGCACTATTTGTTAGTTAAAAATAACTTTGTATCTATATTTATTGACACAGATTGAGACTAAGATGTCCTTGTTTGGCCTGTCAAAATAGAGCTTAACTATTCTTTATTTCTATGTCAGAATAAACATTTTGGTTGTTTAAACTTACAAATTTAAAGTTTTCAATATCCTATGCACTATCTTTTAGTTCAAAATAACTTTGTACCTATATTTACTGACACATATTATGTGCAAGAGGCCCTATCTTAGATTTTCAAAATAGAGCTTAACTATTCATTAATTTTGTGTCACAATAAACATCTTAGTTATTTGAACTTACGAATGTAAAATTTGTAATATACTATGCACTATTTGTTTGTTATAAATAACTTTGTATCTATATTTATTGACACAGATTGAGACTAAGATTTCCTTGTTTGGCCTGTCAAAATAGAGCTTAACTATTCTTTATTTCTATGTCAGAATAAAACATCTTAGTTGTTTGAACTTACGAATGTAAAATTTGTAATATACTATGCACTATTTGTTAGTTAAAAAGTTTAAACTTACAAATGTAAAATGTTCAATATCCTATGCACTATCTGTTAGTTCAAAATAACTTTGTATTCATATTTACTGACACATATTATGTGTAAGAGGCCCTATCTTAGATTTTCAAAATAAAGCTTAACTATTCATTAATTATGTATCACAATAATCTTGGTTTTTTGAACTTACGAAAGTTCAAATTCATTAATTCTGTCACAATAAACTGAAGAGAGTCATTAATAAAAACAAAAAAGAAGTTTCGAATATTGTACTCAATAAATTATGAATTTTTACAATTTATATTGTATCAATATAAACTAGACAATCTACGATTTTTTTCTAAAATCTTATAAATAACGTATTGTATCGCATGACAAGAACATGAAGTAAAACTTCGCAGGCGTTATTAATCTATAACTAAAATACACCAGAGTGGGTGTGGTTCGATAAATAATTCTTTGACGAGAGAATACAGAGCAAAAAGCAACAATCAATATCATCGACAATATTGACAGTTCCCGCCCAGTAACAGATGAATAAACTAACACGCTATGATGATAGCCATTGTCAGAACGGCATCTTATCCATGTCAGTCGATACCTTCAGTTTTGTGGTATCTTCGTAGTGAATAGCAGCAAATTCGTAAGCACCGTGTCTTATAAATAACCAATGATTGTTTTGTTTTATTTTCTAGATTAAAATGTTTTCCTGCTGATGTTTGATCAACCGCTAAACTCGTGAATTATAATATTCAGCACGAGTTTCAGTAACAACATCTTATCTTAATTATGAATTGTTACATTCTGAACGTTTCTCTGACTTCACTTGGTCATTCATCACTTAATAATAGCTTACTTTGTTATTTAACAATATTATACCTTTGTGGAAGTTTCTGTGAATTTGGTGTACCCTGTATATAATTGAAGTTTCGTGGAAACCAAAATTATCGACTTATAAGGGAAACGTAGATGAAATTCTTAAAATTTAAACAAAAGCGCTGAGAGCTGTTCTTAAACTTACATAACGAGATTCACTAATTCACTATTCAGAGAATTCGAATAAATGCACAGTTTATAGTTTACATTTTTTCGAATCTTTTACTTTGTTATTTAACAATATTATAACCTTTGAGGAAGTTTCTGTGAATTTTGTGTACCCTATATATAATTGAATTTTCGTGGAAACCAAAACTATTGACTTATAAGGGAAACACAGATGAAATTCTTAAAATTTTAAAAAAAAATCACTGAGAGCTGTTCTTAAACTTACATAGCGAGATTCAATAATGCACTATTCAGAGAATCAAATACATGCACAGTTTATAGTTTATATGTTTTCGAATCTGTTCTTTCGGGGAAACCAAAATTATCAACTTCTGAGGAAAACATAGATAAAATTCTTAAAATTACAAAAAGCACTGAGAGCTATCCTTAAACTTTGCATAGCAAGATTCAGTAATGCAGTATTTTAGAGAATCATATATTATATTTATATTTAGTTTATATGTTTTCGAATCTGTTCTTTTCTTCAAATTCCATGAATCTAAGGAAAGCAAGATACAACATTCAATTGGATTCTATTTCATTGCATCATGATAACTTCGGGATTTCAACATCATGATAACAACTAAGGGTTCTATTTTATAAGCAATTATTACTAAAGTAACTTATCGGCTAAAATAGTTTAGTTTAAGTATGTAGAGAGATATGCTGAAACACTACACAAGGAATTTTATTACTGTACGCCTTTTTTAACTGCTGAATTACGTAAATAAAGTTAATTTTAGCGGTAAACAGAACTTTTTAACTACACTCACAATAAAAAAATGCAACAATCAAATGCTTTTCCGCACATTAAATCAATCTCAACATTCTTATGTGATATTTAATTGAAGAATAAAAGACATGAATTACTTACTAGGAAGGGTTTCAAAACTAACTCCAATCGTAAAATTGAAAGCCTTTAACAGTTTGAATTCTTTGCCAAAGTTGCAACTAATTTTAGTCTTCGTTAGTTTTTAAGATCTACAATATTTTTAGCAACTCGCATGTTTTCTAGCCTGTTATTACTAGAGTAGTAAATAAACTTTGTCACTTTTTATAGTAACAGTAAATTGTATTTTCAGTTCATGGAAGAAAAGGGTAACTTGATTGAAATAAAAGGCGCATACAAGCGGTACGGCCCTGGCAGTGTAATCTTCAAAGGCTTGAACATGTCTGTAGAAGCAGGAACCATGTGAGTCCAGTACACTAAGAGTAAAACATTGTAGTAGTCTACTTTTATACAGGATGTTTAATTTGTTGTCAATGCACTTCCTACTCAACAAATGTTTCTGAATGTATTGTCTTTTTATGTAGATTCAAAGGCTCAAAAGGTTTATTATTTCAACACATATTTACAAGAGCACAGTTATAAGCACGTCGTATATACAATAATATGTTATATTAAAGTAATGCTAGTAAGAATAAACGCCGAACAAAAGATAAAAGTTACTGACATTAAGAGATTGCTATCAGAATATTTCTTTAATTGTATATGGCATTATTTAAGTAAGAACGGTTTTATTTTACTTTTAAAGGCAAGTTCGGAATTTACACTTTTAACGTCAGTGTGCAAGGCTTTGTAAAATTTCTCCTATAGAGGATATGACTTTATTCGTATGATGTGGTTAAATACCTCTGGACTAGCAGCATGGGTCTGTTGGCAGTGAAGAAGCTGGAATTTTTTCTGACAGAAATTCAGTACTCATAACCCACTAAGCCCGCGAGGGTAAAAATGTTACGTACTAAAATAAAAACAACTAAATACTTTATTTGCGACACTTTACAAAGTAAAATATTGTAAATATAGGCCTAAAACGTTGAAAATATCACATAAAGCGAAAATCTTACACCAAGATGGGGTGTAATAATCACACCAAAGAATAATGCACGTTCTCGTCACATCTTTGGCCAACTCCAAAGTTAGTAAATACATATACCATCGTGAACTTCAAATTTGGGTCGGGACCAAAGAAAGAATAAGTAGAATTTTTCTATTTTTATACCGTGCTAGAGTGTAAAATTATATTCGTGGATCGTATTACTCACTACTAAAATAAAATAAAACTTCACTTGATTTTTAAAATGAAACGAAACTAAAATTTTGACACTTCTCAGTAACAACTGTTATTTAATGAAATAAATCGAAATTAAGCCACTTGTAAATAATTAAAATTAAAAACCTTTCACACAGTTTTTATCAATTGGCTTCTAATTAAACTTCTGCTCTCCTCAACTTACTTGTTTGGTACTTCAATATACTTTGTTCGCTGTAATATATATATATATATATATATATATATATATATAATAACAACTATAACAAAACTATAAACAAAAGGCTTCTATAATCTTACGCGATTTAGAGCAAATTTTAAAAGGATCAAACTATAATTTTAGCTAACTCAAATTAGATAATTGGGGCACCTAGAATAATCAAAAGGTGGGAATTAGTACGTAACTTAATAATAACAATCAATAGTTTACTTACTCGGTAAGTTTTAATAGTGGTCAGGTCACCAGTTGGCAAAGTAGCAGCACAAGTCACTCCTTCTAAGTTCAAGTCAGAATGGCCCTCGCCAAGCAAATTTAACTCCAGTAACAGACAGTTACTCGACATAAAACTAGTTCACTCCTCTCGCCTCGCCAGCCATGATCCGCGGTTCCTCTGACTATTGGGTGCCAGGATGTGAACGAAAACAAAGTATTCCTAATTCGTAATGTGCACATTGCCTCTGGGAGCCTATTTTCCAAGGATAATTGCAGTAAACAAAACAAAACTATGCCCCACACTTTACTAATTACAAACTGTACAAAGACAATAAATAAATATACATCAGCGTGAACTTCAAATTTGAGTCGGGACCAAAGAAATAATTAGTGGAATTTTCCTTCTTAATGAAAATCTGCAGTTTTCTTACCCCCAAGTAACATGTGTTGTTGTTGAAGATGGAGCTTGTATCGGCTACTTGTTAACTTATTTGCATTCAAACACATAAACCAATATTTAAAAAAGTGATGTGTCTGACCAAAATAGCCTTGCTATCGAAAGGCCTCACAAAAATAAAAGTTTTAAATATTGGTTTGTGTGTTTGAATGTAAAAGTCCCCAAGTAACATATCAATTCTAGCGCTCATCCAGATTACATGCCAATAAATATTTTACCCACAATATGTAGCGGCTTGAAGAGAATTGTATTCTGCCAAATATCTGAATATACTCGTATATTACTAACAACAACATCTTAAATGACTGTGGTTTTTGCACTGACTACTGTACAGTTACGATAGACTTGCATGTAATAGGAAGGTGCGATTCTGACTCTTCAATTTTTATATAGGTTTCAAATTGTCACCCATTAAATCATAAAGTACGGTTAGATAATAATAATAATATTTTATTATCCCGATAATTATTTCACTGATTTTCGTGGTCATAAAATCACTGGTTAATCATTCAAGAACTAATCCATTAATGATATACTATCCATATTTGTAAAACCCAATTAAAAACATCACTATCTACTTGTTAGCTTTCCAGTGTGTTATCAGAGAGTATAAGAATGTAGTTTTGATAATACACTCAGAAGACTCAGTTACTAAGATCTGTAAACTGTCAACAGTGTTGTGTGAATAAACGTTTGCAGTATGTTAATGAATAAACCGGGTGGTTTGTACCGCAGAAAAGAAAACACAAAAGTTTTACGGAACATAATTAACAGCGTTAGAAACTACCTTTTACTACAGTATCAGCAATAATAAACAGTACTGAAACTGAATCAGCTATAGTTACATTCTCATTCAGCTAATTCAATTGCTGCCACGGCTTCGTGTTCATTCCTTCTTTCTTATTTGAGGTTATTTTTTCCTAACATGGTGCTAACAACGGTAGCGAAAGTGTTTATAGTAGAGCATGATTTCGCTCATACGTAATTGGACGTGCGAGTGGGCCAAGCTTGTCATACACTGCATTACGTTTTCAGGAACATTTTTACAAAAACCCTTCTCGTAACGCTGTGATTCTTAGTTTTGTTGAAATATCTCGAAGAATACGTATGGTTTGACACAGCGAAAAGGCTTCTCAGGTCGCCCAACTACTGTCTGGGTTATAGTGGGACCATATGTTTTTGAAGGCAACAATAAGGAGAATCTTACTGTAAATCAGTATCGATATAGGGCCATTCTTGATCGTTTTGTGAGAGACCTCAGGAGACTTTGTCGTGCACGAAACCTGCCGTTAAATTCACATTGGTTCCAGCAAGATGGCGCAACCAGTCACACTGCCATTAACAACATTGCTTTCCTTTAACAAACCTTTGGCAACCGTCTCATCTCCCTTAGAACAAACTTTCCTTACCCAGCCCACTCCCCCGGCTTACAACACCGGGCGCCTACGTCTGGAGAATGTTGAAAGAAAACATTTTCCGCGAGGACCCACCCTCTACCATCGTTCAACTCAAACAAAAAATAACCGTGTGTATTAGGAGAATGGAACAACCCCTATTCATAAAATTATGCAGAACCTACAAAAACGGTACGAGTGTTGCCTCAAACTGAACGGGGGTTACATTGAACATGTTAATATCCGAGTTTAACCTATTTTGCATCCTTTGACTTGTATTTATTGGTAAAATCTATATATGTAATGTTACTGTGTTTACCGTAATAAAATATTACCATTTCAGTACTGTTTAGTTTGGCTAATACTGTACATACAGGGCAACACTAGCTAATTCTGTGTACTGGACCTGGTACCACAATGAGGCTTGAACTGTCTTGTTTCTACTAAAACACACATCACACAATATTTGACTAAACTAGACATCTTTGAAATTATTTTAAAATCTATCTTCTTAAAACTACACGCCCCGGTGCGTATGTAATCCGAATCCAAAAACATCGACTAAGTACTGTCAAATAACGGCTTGCCGTTTATAGAATTTCCTCCCAATACCTCTTATTTCCAGTAACTGCCATCGCCGGTACGTGGCCCCATTTAAGGATGTACAAAGAGTCTTCGAACTCTCGTTGAAGAGATCCAATAAATGTCGTCCTAAAGACACCCTATGAGATAGTTAGAGTGCCTAGATCACACTATAATTTGTAGTCTAGTTGCTCCTGACGTCGAAACTGAGCAAAGAGATCTTAAGCTTTTTATGGGTCTCTTCAGACGATCATATCTCCAAATCCCAAGAGTTGAGTCTGTGAAAGTGTCAGATTTCAGATGTTGCACTAAAAGGAAAGTGAAATGGAACTAAATTCAACCTTCAGAAGAAAAATGACCAGCTGATGTGTCGTTGCCACTGTCCCGATTAATATGATCTATTACATGATCAATAGATGACAGTGACGATGGTAATATGATCAATATTTAACCAGAGAGGGACATTAAACGTCCCTTATATTTCATTATGATATTGTAACGATATCCATGGAATATTATGAAAGGTCCTAGAGACATCGAACTCCCTCAGTCTAACCAAATGTGCTAACTGACATAACTCTACGTTCTATAAGGTCCTCCGATACTCAGTTGCATCGGTTTATTAGCGAGGAAAGCAAAGTGGGAATAACGATATAAGTCATTCCTAATCGACTTTAGTATTTAAAACCTTTCATATAACTCATAATGGGTACAAAAGTTAAAATAATTGTTTGAGATTCATCACGAAAAGTAATTCAGAATATATACTATAGAGTTGGTGTTATTTTAACACCATACTCAGCATACACATTGAAAAAAAATGTGTAGTGTAGTTGCATGATTATCATTATATTTTGTACCATTTACAATATTATAAATAATACCAGAAAGCACAAACTATGAATAATTTATTACGTGAGCATGATTTAGTAAATTTGCGATGCAGAAACTTATATTGAAATAAATCGAGCTACTCATTGACTCTATTCTCCAGTACTTCTCCAAAGATTTTGAAAGCAGCGGTGATGATTTTAAACAATGCAACTTCATGATCGAGGCCTATCCCTCCTCCGAGAGAATCCTTCAGAGTACGTAAAATCAGTCCTTTTAAAATATCAAGGTGATCCGAATTCAAATCAAGATTTCTCTCTACATGACTCCAGGCCACTTTCAGAATATGGCTTCGAAAATCATTCGGCCGATCGAGATTCCTGATTATTATTCCCAGGTTAGGCAGGAGAGAGTTGGCCATGTGCCGGGCAAATTTTGGGCTCGTGAAAATATCATCGCAGCTGGAGTCTATCATATGTTTGAAGAAATTCACATGTTCCGGATATTGTGTGAACCAATCGACAAACAAGTTCTTGCTGATTAGTACATAGTTGAACTCCACCTGCACCCAGGCCTCTCTAGCCAGCTCCTTGTCCCGGTCGGTGATCGCCTCGAGTGGCAATGACTGGCCACAATTCAACTTTAATTTAGCCATATTGTGCTAATGGTTTCCATGGAAACAAAATGTTCTTTCGTGTGAATCAAACAATGGTATGTATATATTGAATACAGCCATTAGTACCGTAGCTTAAAGCTGAGGCTTTGGACAACAGCTTCGCCAATAAAAATATAAAGCCCTACGTCAATTTTAGATTATTACGCTTTTCAAAATCTTACAGCGTTACAAGATTACCTTCAATGCTTGTCAACAATAGGCAAAATTACTATAGGTAAACCGTTTACACAAAGACGGAGGGCGATTTTAGTTCGCGCAGGGTGGGGTAAATACCCCTCCACCGCAGTGATACCGCCCTCTCACAGTATCCCCACCACTGCTCGGCACTCGCCCGCTTGCTCTATCCCCTGACCTGGCCACTGCCATTGCCACTGCGCGGCTACTATGGCTACATTAGTCTGTTCTATTAATATTTTACGCTTGTATAGGCTTACATACAAAAAATACAATATAGTTATAGAATAAGTAAGTAGCTCCAGTGTAAACAAAACGGCGCGAGCCCGACACGACCCACGACCCACACAGCTGCTGATAAAACAAAACAGAGACGAGGAAATGCTTGTCCCTCGCCCCACCACTGGAGGGGGCCCCTCCTGCACGTGGCTGCTCAGATATTTGCCTTTGCGCAGGTTCCTTTGCGAGCGGTTTATTTAAAATCACCCATTTACGCATGCACATAGTTAACTTTAAAGGATTTAAGATATTTTATAATTCCATAAAAATTTTATTTATTTTCTCCTTTAATAAAATTAGTCACAAAGAAAAAGCCTCGGTATCATTTTCAAGCTCCCGAAAAAATTACAAAAATCGCAATGGAAAAATCTAGGATTTTAACAGTGTTCATACTGGTACATCTAATCGCTGCATCACAAAATATATAATATATACAACTGCTAGCTCCATGAAACGATAAAAATTAACTTTTCTTAAAATGAAATAGATTTATAATAAATAATAAAAACCACCGCAAAAAAACCATCATAATTCTTGCTCGTGTTTTCTAGTCTATTTTAGCACTTTTAACTAAACCACTGTCAACTCTGTGACTGGTGGGAATAATTTGTGTCTGAAAAGGAAATATTTCTAGCCACCAGCACAAAAGGGGAGTAAGTAAAAGTTTTTTTACTAGTACTCATAACTTACTTATTTATATTACTTGATCCTTTAATTCTATATTAAGAAACACCTAGATTGATGGGCATTAATATGTGTGAGATTATTGCTATGTCATATTTACATCATTCTTTTTATGTCATACTTACACATCATTCTGTTTATAGACCACTAATACTGTACTCTAGAATGTTACTAGTGTTTTATTTCGTTTATTAGATAAGGAATGTGTATACATTAGTTATAGAAAATCAGTAAATTGCTAAATTTATACAAAAATTATTTCTACTTTTAAGTGCTAAGCCTATTTAAAGTGTTCTTAAAAAAAATTCTTTCCTGATCATTGATACAAAATTTATTTGAAACTGATCTTTTTCACTTTCGATACGTACAATATTCCCACCTTGTGTAACACATTTGTTGAATATAAAACAATTAGTGGTTTACACTACTGGTCTCCAGTGTTTGCACAACACCGTTGCAACAATTTTTGACCTGCCACTATCACCTAACTGAAGACCATCAAGTAACACCGTAAAACGAAAGGCACTCATACAATTTTATTTACAGTTATGGACTGCTGGGTCCCAGTGGATGTGGTAAAACCACATTGCTTGGATGTGTAGCCGGTTATCAACATTTGGATACAGGGTCCATAACAGTCAACTTGGACAGTAAAACACAACTAGGATACATGCCACAGGTAGGAGCTATTTCTGTATAACATTTCTTATTTTTCATTTTCTCATTACTTCCTTCTATATTTTTCATTCTAAGTCATGTACTAGACGTCAAATCTTAAATGAGCCAATTTTGAATGAATTTGAATCACAAAAATAACAACACTACAATAAATTAATTAACCTTAATCGAACATAAAGATGAGGATATCTTCAATTTAAGCATTTTTATACCTCGGGTAAACAGGAGCAAATTATAATTCAGGATGGCAAGACATTAGAGGAATTCAGATATAGTGATAAAGGATGCTCAAAAGGGATCAGGAAATTAAAGGCGGTTATGTCTCATAACTATGAGTAATGTTAAGAGTTGTTTGTTTTCTTATCAATTGTTATGAGTTGGTATGGGACCAATCAAGCTCGTGAAGAACATAGAGTTCATAATAAGTTTGAGCCTCACGTTACTATAAGGTGTAAGGCTCTCCAGGGTGAACTACATTTTTTTTCTTTGTGTATTCTTCATCTTCTTCTTCTAATTATTTGATATTTATCATTTATCACTACATTTTTATATATGACTTTTAAACGGGTTCTTTATTTTCCAATAAATAGTTTCGTATAGTGCAAATTATTTAGAATATAAGAAAACTAATAAAACAAAAATACATTTTAAGCGCCTCCTAAACCAAACTGTTGCTGATGGAATAGAAACAATCGAATTGTTTACCAAGAGTATCCTACAGGTTATAATCCTACAAGTCAACAGGTCAAGTCACATGGCAACAGAGATGAATTTTCGGTACTGCCACAGCAACAATCTCTTGGTAAACAAGGCCAAATCCAAGCTGCTTGTCATGGAACGCAAAAAAGAAGAGATGGGATTGCTACCATACCTTGAAACTGTGGATGAAGCTAAGTACCTGGGTGTTACCATTGATAAAGACCTCAAATGGACCACACATGATGACAACCTCTGTAAGAAGCTTGCCACAGGACTTTATGTTGTCAAAAGAATTAAGGCGATAATTGATAAAAAATACAGCAACAACTGCTTACTACACTGTCTTTGACTCTCGTCTTAGCTATTGTCTTTCAGTTTGGGGGAGTTCGAGCATGGGAAATATTCAGAGACCACTTGTTCTTCAGAAAAAGTGTATCCGAGATCTGGCAGGCTTACAGCCCAGAGGTACTTGCCGAAGAGGCTTAATTGAGCTTAATATTGTCACTGTAGTGTATCTTTATATACTACAAGTGATAATGTATGTACATTGTAACAACTTAACAAGGACCTGCATGCATATGACACGCTGTTCTGCACCCATAATGGCACTGTACTCTGAAAAGCCATCTTACATGGGAGCTAAGCTATTCAACATCCTGGCTGAAGAAATCAAAACAACAGGAAGAGAGTATTGCTTTCAAGAGGGAGCTGAAGAAGGGGTTGGTGAAGAATCTGTTTTACACCATTGGGGAATTCACAAACTGGGGAACTCAATGGGATTTAGAGGCTTGAACATTTTAGTAAATTTGACCTATACTTTTCTTGACTCAATTCCACAACATTTTGATGCTATTTTACGTAGTTCTCAAAGAATATACAAATACAAATATAACAGGGCTATCATTAAAGATTGGTGCAGTTTCAGTAATTCGTAGGAAGATAGTAGGGAAACTTCTAGATGTTATATTGGTATCTCTAAAAGCCTCCAACTCAAAAGTTTATTTAAGCTGTTCTAACCTCAAAATCAGTTCTTGTATTGTTGTTGCGGCGAGTTTTTTGAGTTAATATGTTCTCGTATAAAGTGTTTTATTGTTGTCTGAATTAAAATCCATAGTTTTAGTTCAACTTGCGTTCCGACGTAATTTTGAAGAGATCCGCCACACAAAAATCATAACACGTTGGTTTAAACAATTCGAAAAAACTGGATCAGTCAAGAAACAGAAATCAACCGACAGACTAGGCGTACTAGCGGAACGGTTAAACTGATTAAACATTTAGCAATTAGAAGTCGTGGGAAGTCCATCTCTCGAAATCGCATTCTTTTATGACAAACCTGTATTGTCTATTGTCTATATTGTCTATTCTTGAGAACGGCAAAATATAAAATCAAAATATGGCAAAGATTTTAATATTTCTGAGGTGGCAATGAAGTAACACACCATACACCTCAGTAATTTGGTAATTAGTGTGTAGTAATTTGGTATCCCCAGTGTGTTATGATTTATAATTTACTAGTATAAAACCTTTTTGTCTCAATGACACTGCGGTGTTCCAGGAGATTGCCCTGTTGGAGCCCTTCACGGTGGCTGAAATGCTTATTTACTTCGGGAAACTCAACAATTGTTCCTCTGACGAGATCACCAAGAGAGGGAAGGCACTGCTGGGGATGATGGATCTGTCGGTGAACTTCTACTGGGAGAGGGTTATCGGCACATTGAGGCAAGACTATGCAAATGTATATGCTTATTTTTCACCAAGGCTTAGCTGTACTTCCTCACTACTAAGTTACTCAAACCATCCACTAATAAATGGCACTGAACAAGAGATGAAGAAAATATCAAAGTTTAGATAGCTTAGATAACATGTAAGTTTAGATAAGTATATTGTTTGCTGCTCTAACACACAATTAATTGTTATTCTGGTTTCTATATGTGGAATTCTGAAAAATTCAATAGAACGCCCTGACTGATTTCCTTTTTAACTACTTGCAACCATCTTTATAAAATTATACGCATACAAGAGATATTTTTATACTTGCAGAGTTACCTAAGCAACCTCTTATAAAATAGCACGAACATCATAGGTTTATATTTTTAAATGGCATCATTAATACTCCTGACATAAGTGACTGGAACATATTAAAACTTCTGATCCATTACAGAATAATTTTATTTTAAATTGTGTTTTGGGCCACCGAGACCGAAGAGCGAACCAGTTTTACAAGGAACAATGAAATAACCGGAATTTGTCTGCAACGACCTCCATATATAAAAGGAAAAGCGCTCACTCATTCACTCATCACTAATTCGCTCACATCCCGATATCTCAGAAAGTAGAAATTGAGATATGAGATATTCAATGCGTCTGCCTCATGATTTTCAGAGAATAACTATATAATGTTCATAAAGATCAACTATACAATGTTCATAAAGATCAAATATCCATAGGGGGTAAAATGGGGTCGCAACATTACTTTTGAAAGATGTTAGGAGAACATTGCTTATACTCGTACTACGATAAATTATTTTTATACTAGAGTGGTATAGTATTGTTATATTCTCTTAAAATATTTTAATGTTCTAATGCATCTCATTATAAATTATCATGAGCTTCATAGGTAATTAGGTAACAATTTGAATATCTTATTGTTTCAGTGGTGGACAGCAGCGGAGAATATCACTGGCAGTGGCTTTGATCCACGATCCAAAACTTCTGATCCTGGATGAGCCAACGGTAGGGCTGGATCCTCTCATCAGCCAGAGGTTAGTCAAGAGTTAATTATTAATAGCCAAGAACTTCTGATATTGGATGGGCTAACAGTAGGGCTGGATCCTCTCATCATTCAGAGGTTAGTCTAGAGTTAATTATTAATAGCCAAGAACTTCTAATATTGGATGAGCCAACAGTAGGGCTGGATCCTCTCATCAGCCAGAGGTCCGTCTAGAGTTAATTATTAATAGCCAAGAACTTCTGATCCTGGTTGAGCCAACAGTAGGGCTGGATCCTCTCATCAGCCAGAGGTTAGTCAAGAGTTAATTATTAATAGCCAAGAACTTCTGATATTGGATGGGCTAACAGTAGGGCTGGATCCTCTCATCATTCAGAGGTTAGTCTAGAGTTAATTATTAATAGCCAAGAACTTCTAATATTGGATGAGCCAACAGTAGGGCTGGATCCTCTCATCAGCCAGAGGTCCGTCTAGAGTTAATTATTAATAGCCAAGAACTTCTGATCCTGGTTGAGCCAACAGTAGGGCTGGATCCTCTCATCAGCCAGAGGTTAGTCTAGAGTTAATTATTAATAGCCAAGAACTTCTGATCCTGGATGATCAAACAGTAGGGGTGGATCTTCTCATCAGCCAGAGGTTAGTCTAAATTATTAATAGCCATGAACTTCTGGTCCTGTATGAGCCCACAGTAGGTCTGGATTATCTCATCAGCCAAGGGTTGTCCAGAGTTTAATTATTAACCGCTAAGAACGTCTGGTCATGTATGGGCCAATTATAGTCGGGATGGATCCTCGTCAGCCAGAGGATCCATAGCTTAATTTAGCTTTATTTCCATAGCTGTAATTCTAAAAATAAAAACTAAACTAAAGTTTTGTGTTTTCAGACTTTGGGAGTATTTTGTAGAGATTACCGTCCAAGAAAACAAAACCATCATTATCACAACCCACTACATAGAGGAAGCCAGGCAATCTCACAAGGTTAGCATCTTTATTTACACACATATGTCTGATGTATAAACAGATTTCAATAATCATAATAATGATTAAAGCACTAATCATTGATTTAGATTTTACGTCTACAATATAATAATTAGTAAGAAGTGAAGATAAGACTTCATGATTCTGGAAATAAATGTGTTATGTAATTGATATGAAGTAGAGGGCAATAGAGAAAATACTCAAGATTTAAACTAGATGCACAATTGATAATAAGCAATACATATGGTTTTGCATTTCATTTTAGGCCAATTTGATTATTCATTAATTGTATAAAAAGACATGTGTAACGAACTTATGGAAAAAGTTTAGACAGGTCAGTATTTCTATACGAATTTATGCTGAAACCTTGTCAAACGTGTTAGGTGAGTGTTGACATTAAATGTATTTCAAGTGTTAAATGTATTACCATCCATATTTCCTGGATGATTTTTAAAACTACATCAATAGTTATTTAAGGGTAATGGTTGCTAACACTTATACAACTCAACTTTGGAAAACTACTCTATAATATTACTACAGGTTAAAATCTCCTCTGACTCGTTTTTTTGTTAAGAGTAGCCTACATGGTTGAGATTTGTATGATTTAGTGAAACCCAACTGACATTGCCCTACCTGTTTTGGTCTCAAACAAGGAATAGTTGTAATTTAACCTTGTCGTTTAAAATTTACATATTGAGAGAGCTAGCCTCAATCAACCCATGACAAATTAGCAACAAAAACGTCAAAATATGTTCTTAATTCTATATTTAGACATTTTTAACTATAAAAGACTCCATATCATTGAAGCATGAGAGCATCCATTAAGGGGGGGGGGGTGTAATACTGTACTGCATCTCTAAAAACGTTATACAATTTTGCTTGAAGTTAAAGAACAACGTTCCAGTGCTTTGCTATGCATCATGATGAATGCTAGGTGACTGATGGTGACATGATGTACACATCATGGTGAGTGATGTATTTATTTATTTATTTACATTCCCACGGTATAACCATTTTGCAAAATTACAACACTTAAGATGACTAGAACAGTAATAAATTCTCATAAAAAAGTACAGTATGAAAAATCAAGTTCAGCAATTGACCGTGCCTACGACATAGTGAAATAAACAGATATAACAAAGATAACACTAAAACAATGTGAAACATAACGAAAGTGGTACCAATAACAATAGTGCAATAACAATAACAAGCAGTGATATAAAAAGTAATAAAAAATAATAATACAACAATAACAATAATGATAACAGTAATAGACTAAATCATCAAAGATAACAATGGAGTAATTATTAATGTAATACTGGGCAGGACTCAGCAAGCTCACTCTGACTCAAATGTCTCCAGCCTCACTGTCAACACAGCACGTCTCAAAGCTCCCAGTCGATTGCAGAAAAAGTCTACTTCACTGCACACCTCGTTGCCAAGCCGAAGTATTCTTGGGACAGAGCTGAACTGGAGATAGTTGCGGTTTAAGTGGCTCAGCTCGAAGAGGCGGCGCGACCTTGTGCCAGAAGGGAGACGAAAAGCAATTCGCTCCAAAAGAGGGGGGCAGACTACCACAAAGTTGAGAATCTTATAAAGAAAGACAACATCTGCAACCTCCCTTCTAACGACCAGTGGATGTAGCCGAAGCAAGTTCAGAGGCCTATCAGGCTCTCTCCAGTGCAAATACCTAAGGAATTTATTTTGCACGGACTGCAGTCTGTCAATGAGGCCCACTTGGTAAGGAGACCAAACAACTGAAGCATACTCGAGCAGCTGGAGGACAAGGGACTTGTAGAGGAGTACAAGAGCATTAGAGCCGAGGCCATGCCTAGCAGTTCTCATAATCAGCCCCATCATACCAGACGCTCGGCAGCACAATTGGTCAATATGGAGACTGTAGCCAAAAGAGGAGTTGAGAACTATTCCAAGATCTTTGATGGATGTACAATGATCAAGAAGCTTGTCATCATGGGAGTAGTTGAAATCAATTGTGGAGGTGGTTCTGTCACAAACGCGCTATTTAATTCATTGTGCCACACTAAAATTGATTCACTTATAATAGGATTCATCAGGTAAGGATAAAGTCTTAAGTGAACTTTACCAAGTGAACTTCATAAGTGCAGAAAAACATCCATAAGATTTGCAAGAGCTGCGCGGGGCAGATACTTCGTACTCGTATCCCTAGTATGGAGTTGGGTTAGTTAAACCGGATCAGTAGAAGTTTCTATCGTTCCCGTCGTTTCCTACTTACTTTGTTCTTACTCTACTTCCAATTATATTGCTGACAGTAAGCTTGATGACAAGGTTCAAGCTAGTTGTGTTCTTTTACTCAGCAACTAAGTGAACCGGTATGAATGACAGAAAAGAAACTCTCTTACTAACTTCAAGTGGGTTTGGCCAGATTTTGCCAATCCTCTAAGTCAAATAAAATCAAATCAAATTGTCTTTAATACGTGAACATTAAGTAAAGTAATTTGTCAAAATATAATACATAATGCAAAGTTAGATAATTACAGTTTAATAGTGTCATCATTGTGAGTTTAGGAGGTTTATGCTTCAATTTTTAAAAATCACGTGGTTCCAGTTGTTAGCAGATTCAGGAACTCTTTCAATGGTGTATACAGGTCTCTTCAGCAAAAAACTCTCGAAGTAGGTTCATAGTCTGTTTCCTGTCAGGCTGCGGAGGTAGTCTGGTAGAAGTTTTTTAAATTTCCGGCCAATGTATGAAGGTTTCTTCTCGTATAAAGCTGTTCTGTGTTGAGGTAGGGTGAGCCTTGAGGCATGGCGTGTGGGGTAATTATGGAGGTCCATGTGAGTCTGCAGATGTAGTTTATCTACGTGCAAGATGGGCTTCATAAATGTAAAGTGCAGGTACTGTAAGTATGCCTAGGGTCTGGTAGGCCTGTCGGCAAGTTTGTTAGTGGCTCAAGGTTTGCAAGGGTCCTGACTGTCTTCTTTTGGAGTACCAGAAACTCTCTTGAGGTTTCCTTGGGAGGTTCCCCAGACTATTAAGGCCATACCTAATGTGAGACTCTATTAGCGCATAGTAGGCTATTTTTGCCGCTTCCAGAGAGCCTACCCATTTTAATACGTTTTAACAACGTAGATGCCTGTACTAATTTTATTGCATATGTTGTTTACATGATCTGCCCCATGTGAGTCTGCTATCGAGAGTTACTCCCAAAAACTTGATCTGGTTAGCCACTGGTATATTGGGAATGCTTGCTGGTACCTCTTTCTTCCTGCTAAAGTGTACCTGTGTAGTTTTGTCAGGGTTTATTGCTAAGTCATTTAATTTACTGTAGATTATTAATGGCGCTTTTCTAATGATGTGATAGAGTTACTGTTACAATTGTTCAGCTGTGTCATTTTCTTAGAAGAAGAGTGGTATCATCTGCGTACATTATGCAGCTCGTACTTTCATTTTGAATTAGAGCTGGGAAGTCGTTTAGTCAGCAGAATAAACAAAATGGGGTCCCTGTGGGACTCCTCTAGTAATTGGGTTGAGGACAAGATCTGACCATGCTAGTGACGCCAGATGTAGTATGCTGAATCTCCAAAAATTTGGGATCTCCCTTTGAGATAACTATCAACCACTTGTTTTCCAGACCTGTTACTCCCAAAGCTGCAAGTTTTTTAGAGATGAGGCTGTGTCCTAAGCAATCAAAGGCCTACTGTAGTCTAGGAATAAGGCAGTGACAAATTGTCCCTCCTCTATGCTGTACAATTATAGATTCGACCAGACTTATGATGGCAGATAAAGTAGTATTTTCCCTTCTGGAAGCCATGCTGGCAGTCAGTAATTAAGTCCTGTTGTGTAAGATGTGTCATTAGTCTCTTCAATACTATTTTTTCAATAATTTTTGAAAACGTTGATATTAAGGAAATGGGTCTATAGTTTTTTGGGTCAGTTTTTGGTCCTTTTTTTGTGCTGGGGGATAGACCTTGGAGACTTTAAGCTTTGTTGGGGAATTGGGCCCAGGGAAAATGATTTATTTATAATTGATGCAAGAGGATGAATCAATTCCACTGCGCAGTGCTTTACAACTTTTGATGAGTATTCGTCTGTACCACTCGATGATTTGTTTTTTAGGTTGTGTATTACTTGACTTACTTCTTCCCATGTTGTGGCGGTCAGATCAAATGGTTGTATTAAAGGGTGTTTTAAGAGGTTTAGGTCCCTCTTCTAATCTGCTGTCTCCTGGCTGTTGGTTGTTTTGCTGTAATGTCACTTCTGCTACTGAGTAAAGAAAGTGTTTAGTTGTTCAGCTACCTGAAGAGGATTGTCTACCACTGCATCGTCAATGTTTAGCTTAGGACACGTTTTGCTAAGTTATTTGGCATTGGTCTCTGTATGTATTATGTCCCATACAGCTTTTGGATTTGTTGTCAGATGTCATTATTTTCTGTGTAATTTGCATTTGTTGCAACATCCTTAGTTTTCTGTCGTACTTCTTTTTTATGTTTACCATAGTTTCTTTATCTTGTGCCCTTCCCGGTAATTTCATAGGTGTTTGAGGCTCTTAAGTAGGCAAGCTTTTATCTCAGCTAGATTCTTGGTCATAGTAGTGAATTGGTTTACTCTTAGTTTTATTTTTGCTCTTCTTGTGAGGGCAGGAGATGTCAAGGGCAGTTTGCAGCACTCCTTCGAATATGTTATATGCTCTGTTTCCGCATCTTCAGCATTATAGACAGTATCCCAGTTTTTTATGGAAAACAGTGACTTGAGCTGGGTCAAGGTTTCTCCTTCCCATTTGTCGCCGAAGAGTTTGCGTGTTGTCGTCATTTTTACAAAAGTCCAGGCTACATATTTGGGCGGTATGATTCCGATAGTCCAGTTTGTAAAATTGTTGCACTACGGTCATGTTCTGGAATATTAGTGCATATACAGTCAATTGAAGTGCTTGTGTCAACTGTTAATGCGAGTTGGTGGCAAAGGGAGCCTTCTTATGTTGTGTGTTGCCAATTCGTTGTCAAACATCAGGCTGTCCGGGTTGTTGGGTTTTAATCTGTCAATGTTTATGTCTCCTGTCCAGAATAAACGACCTATTATTGTGCTTGACTATTGTCCAGAATGTTTGATAGGATGTCCAAGCTATTTTGAATGTTTACCCCGGGAGGGGCGGTATACGCCAAGGAGAAAAGAGATGCTTTCCCTTTGATTATAATATGTGCCATTGCAGCCTCAAATAGTTTTTCTTCGCAGTGGTTACTCATGTCTATGGCCTCTATATTGTTTATTAAGTTGTCTCTACAATAAATAGCAAACCCCCCCCCCCCCAGTCTATGTTCTTTTCTGCAGTATTCAGATACGAGAGAGTATCCTAGAAGTTTTGTGGTTTCAATATCGCTTTTGCTTGAGACCGTGTTCTGTTAGAACCAAGAGGCTGGGGCATACTTCACTTAGTAGATGGTTTAGCCGGTTTATTTTGTATTGAGGACCTCTTATGTTTTGATGATATATTGTCAGGTAGTCATTTTTTATCTGCTGAGTGCTGCCTAAAAAACAGTTTGTTTCTGTTGAAGATGACTCTGAGCATTGCGGAATTTTTATATTACTATTGCAGCTTGACATGTTGGTATGGACTAGAAAATAATTGGAGTGGTGTACGTCTTGCTTGCACCAGGATCTGATGTCCAGGTTCCTGTGGAGATGGGTGGCGGTAGAGGAAGGTGATGATTAGGTGTTGCCAGGGCTATTTCATCTGTCTCCTGTCCTAGTGTTTTCCAAGAGACCTGGTGAGATCTGAAGCAGTGCCTCAGAAGAAGAAGTCATTGGCATCATGTTCTAGTGACTGCAGAATTTTCCTGAGTTTTAGTCATAATCTGAAGGTAGAATTGAATATTCATTGCAAAAAAAAACTCATTCCAAACCTTTGATTTTCAGGCTTCAGTTTTGCATACATAGGTGGCGATTTTGTAAATTGTGTTTTTTCCTTGTCTGACTTACATAAAGCTGAACTTACAGGGAAGATGTGTTCTCTTACTTTAGTCAGTATGGATTCAGTGTTGTTAACGCTAAGTGACGCTGTAGAAACGCCATACAATTGAATGCAGGAAGAGCATTAATGTTGCTTATGCTTAACCCAGGTTAGGTTAGCCTGGACACTACCAATAATAATAAACTATCTAAGCTTAATTTAGACAGTTTGTTACAAATTTATCATAATTAACACCTTCGTAGATCGTTGAGGATCAATAAGGTTAAACTCTTAATCTTGTAATAAAATTCAAAAATCTTAGCTATCGTAAAAAATTTAAACCTCTCCAGTAATATGGTTAGACCAGACTTTTTCATGTGGAGTTGCAAAGAAATAAACTTGCTGGAGAAGATTTATACTCTTTAACTCCCATTCCCAGGAGTTAAATTTTCTTTCTTCAAATCAAAGCATCTATTTTTAATTCTATGTGCTCACTTTGTGTGAATCTTAACTTCCAGATTGGACTGATGAGAAACGGAAAACTCCTCGCTGAGGCATCACCTCAACAACTCCTTGCCGACCACAAGTGTGAGTCTCTGGAGGATGTCTTCCTGTTACTGAGCCACAGGCAGATCATTGTTTGCGAGGAGAATGGAGAAGTATGTAAAGCTGTTTCTGGGGAAGATTTAGAGAGGGTCTAGACTGCATTAGAGACCAGTACATAGCATTTCCTAATTGTGACACTAAAACTTATTAATTACGTCGACAAATTTAATATTAGGTTTTTATTAGAACATTTATTAGAATAACTGAATAAGTAGTCAAGACGATTAACCTCCTCTTATTATATTTCAAAAGTTGTAACATATGAGATAATTTATTGTGTTTTGCCTTTAACAAAATTTAGGATTGTTAGGTATAAAAATAGGAACTATACTTACTAGTATCAACAGAGTTAAAGCATGAGTAATACCTACTAGTATCAACAGTATCAAAGCATGAGTAATACCTACTAGTATCAAGAGAGTTAAAGCATGAGTAATACCTACTAGTATCAACAGTATCAAAGCATGAGTAATACCTACTAGTATCAACAGTATCAAAGCATGAGTAATACCTACTAGTATCAACAGTATCAAAGCATGAGTAATACCTACTAGTATCAACAGTATCAAAGCATGAGTAATACCTACTAGTATCAACAGTATCAAAGCATGAGTAATACCTACTAGTATCAACAGTATCAAAGCATGCGTAATACCTACTAGTATCAACAGTATCAAAGCATGAGTAGTAATACCTACTAGTATCAACAGTATCAAAGCATGAGTAATACCTACTAGTATCAACAGTATCAAAGCATGAGTAATACCTACTAGTATCAACAGAGTTAAAGCATGAGTAATACCTACTAGTATCAACAGTATCAAAGCATGAGTGAAATGTACCTACTAAGTTATCAAACAGTATCAAAGCACCTTCACTGTGCCCCAAACTCAGGGTGATACTCACACCTCTTGGCCATTCAGGGGATCTGGCACAATCAACGTGTTAAACTCCTGTGAAATGTACTGTCAAGTTATAAATACATGAAGTTGACACCTTCACTGTTGCTCTATACTCATTGTGATACTCACAGCTCTTGACCATTTAGGTGGTGCGTCGCAATAAACGTGTTAAACTACTTTACAATAAATGTCGAGCCATAATACATATAATTAAGGAAATTATAATGCCTTATTCTTACCAACAGTCGCATATACGTAATTTGTTCTTGTGTTTAATTATGTCAATGCAATCAATAAGAAACAATATTCTTGGCCTCTTAAGAGTTATGCAAAATATTACTACTAAAACTCTAATTACCTATGGTAATTTAAATTATAATATGAGTTCAGTATATATTTCCTACAATCTTATTATAAATAAACCTTTGGACATTTACCACTGTAATATTATAATATTGAAACTACATCATCTTGAAGAAACTACAGCATTTATATTATATTAAAGTATGAGTGCATATCATCCTACTTCAATACCAAAAGTAACTAAAAAATCTTTTTTGCAGTCTCTTATGGATAAAGTGACTTTTAAATCATCCAAATGGTATTCTGAGAACATTTTAACTAGCAGAATGATGAATTTGAAAATCTTGTTCAGACGATACAGTTCACTGTTGCGTTCATCGAAGAAAAGCGGATAGAAAATCTAACAGTTAGTCATTGACCTATATTATTTAATTATTACAATTCCACCCATCAACCATATATCAAGCCTTTTAGGGTAATATTTGTACTCGTATCATCCAACAAGTACAAGTACAAGTTGAATTATTTTTTTTTAATGGAAAATACAATATTTTCGTGGAATCTCAGCTGTAATTATATATCTAATTTACATTTTGCAGGACTACCCGAAATCAATAAAAAGTAAACCACCACTGCCCGAAGCAAAGCTTTGGGTTCGTAATAGGATAGCGGCCCAGATCTACAAAAATATTTGCTGGACTAAAAGAAATGTTCCGTGAGTACTGTTGTTGTTTGTGATATAAAACTACTATTTTTTTATTTGACATGTTTTTTGTTTTTTGGACAAAAATATCATATCTCTTTTACATGCATGAAAGTCAAACTAAGGGTATGGGAAATGAAGTTATTATTATAAAGTTACAACAAAAACTAGACTTGTGTGTATTTTCAGAGATTATCATGAGAGTAGTAAATGGTAATAGTTGGTAAAACTGTGTTATATTAATGAAACAATTTTTAATGCCATAAACCAACTGTTTAAAACTTCCAGGATATGAACAGGTGAAAATTAAATTATTTTTATAACAAATATGATCGCTTAGTGATCTCTTTTTAAAAGCCTAACGATGATCAATACTGATAGGAATTTATCAAGGATTTGAGTCTCACATGTTATTACCTTAAGCTCTTAATCCTTAGTACCCCTTCTCAAACAGAATGATGAGGTTCAATACTGATGGGAATTTAACAAGGATTTCAGTCTAACATGTTATTAGCATACGCTTATAATCCTTAGTACCCCTTCTCAAACAGAATAACGAGGTTCAATACTGATAGGAATGTATCAAGGATTTGAGTCTAACTAGCTTACGCTTATAATCCTTAGTACCCCTTCTCAAACAGAATAACGAGGTTCAATAATGATAGGAATTTGTCAAGGATTTGAGTCTAACATGTTATTAGCATACGCTTATAATCCTTAATACCCCTTCTCAAACAAAATAATAATGTTCAATACTGATAGGAATGTATGAAGGATTTAAGTCTAACATGTTATTAGCATACGGGATTTTTCCGGACATTTGCCATCGTTCAGTGAATCAAGAAATCAGTAACACTAAGTTTCGAGATCTGCAATCTGATCTCTTCTTCAGGTAATTAATTATTAGGTTAGATATTACCTGAAGAAGAGATCAGATTGCAGATCTCGAAACGTAGTGTTACTGATTTCTTGTTTCACTGAACGATAGCAAATATCCAGAAAATCCTATTTCCTTCACAATCCTTCCATCGTCAAAAATAAGCCTCAAACAAAGAATTAGCTTACGCTTATAATTCTTAGTACCCCTACTCAAACAGAATGACCAGGTTCAATACTGATGGGAATTTAACAAGGATTTGAGTTGAACATGTCACTAGCTTACGCTCATAATCCTTAATACCCTTCTCATACAGAATAACAATGTTCAATACTGATAGGAAATTTATCAAGGATTTGAGTTTAACATTTCATACTTTACGCTCATAATCCTTATAATACCTTTGTCAAACAGATCTTCCAGACGATTGTTACTATATAGATGTCAAATATTCACTGACAAAATATATGTATTTGGTCATACAAAAGTAACAGCACCTAATGTTATTAACTGGTGGTACAGGATGCAGATTTTCATGCTGACACTGCCAGCTCTGATGATCTTGCTCTTCGGCGTGGTCTACTCTGACTCTCTCAATGGAGTCGTCATTGCTGCCGTCTCCGATGAGGTTCTGCCAGAGTTCTGTCTTGGGCCTCGCCCGCTCTCTAGTGCTGAGCCTCGGTGCAAGAAACAATCCCGCTTCAGCTGCCAGTACCTTAGGCTTGTTCGGGAGAAGTCGTACATCATCGTAAGTGCTTTATCATTTATATGTACGGTACCATGCTAACTACCCTTGAATAGGCATGGATAATCATGTGCTACCTGAGTGTATGTAATGACATAATCTTTAGGGACGGGAAGGAAATTAGTTATGTCATTTCTATAAATAAGAATCAGAAGTCATTTACTTTGATAATAACAAATTTTATATGAAATAAACCACAGACTAAAATAATAACAATCAAATTAGGTTGCTTAATATAATTAACATATTGGTAAAATCTAACAGGAATTCTTGTGCATTATATGGACATCTCTCCAGCAAAATTTTAACATTTTTTAGAAAATGTTTAAGCTAGATCGTTTTTCAGGTGCCGTGGCAGCGCGGTACGCAGAATTTACAAACTACAGGCATTAATTATAGAAATGTGAAAGTAATTTAAGGCAGCCTTGTCATTGATTATGGATCCTTTAGAAGGAGCCATAATCAAGGGCTTTGTGCATAGGGTATCAATGTGTTTAAACCAGTTCAGTGTATCATTCAAAATAACACCAAGAAGAGGAGCAGACCTTGATGGGCTAATACTATTTACGCTGAAACTACTTTAATTACGAAAATGTGGTGAAAAAAAATCATTTTGTTAGTTTTCCCTTCATTTAAGAGAAGACCATTTGATTTAAACTATATATTCAATTCACAATATGACTGATTTAAGACAATTTCTAGGCTGTGAACATCACGATAAGAAGACAGTCAAGGTCAAGCAAACAATGTTTGAATTCATATTGGAAGGAAGGTCATTTATGTATATAAAAATTAGGAAAGGGCCAAGTATGGAGCCTTGACTTACTCCTGAACTGGCTCTCATCCAACCCTTTGAAATTGCCCTTTATTTCTTAATTTCTATTTAAAACGTTCACTGAGCAACCTTATTAGCAATGTATTATACAGGTTGTATCAACCACCCGTGCAGTATCTATAGCAGCCAATCAAACCAAGCTGCATAATTCGTTTTGACAGATAAAATTGTTGACTCCAAATAATTCAGTAAAATTATTTTTAACCCGGAAAGATTGCCCAAAAGGGCACGTTTTTCCAAAATTTTTAAGTGGGAACATAGTTTGTATGATACCTCATTTTAAAAGTCTATTTACTCTAATAATTTTGACACTAAAACCTTGATATTATGTTTATTCAAATGTACAGAGTGTGGCAAAATGTCTTTAATTTATGTTTTAAAATAAATTATGCTAACAGCCCCGCTTAAGACGTAGGTGCACTAGTTTTCTTCTATTGTGTTTATTCCATACCTTAATAGGATATATGGAGTGGTGTATTTTTAATTCATTTTCTAATTTTTTTTAACTCATAAAACGTTAATAAACCAAAAACCTTGAAAATTCTAAGCAAGATGGAAAGAATTTCAAAAACACAATTTTTGACTTTAATAGGATTTTTAAATGGTGCACTTTGCAACATAAATTGCTATTTAAAATTTGTTTTATTTGTCACTTTTTAAATTTATTAATGTTTCATGATTTTATTTTCAATTACAATAGAAATTAAATAGTTACCACACTCCATATTTCTTTATAGGATATGTAATATGCATTACACACACAATATTGATGCTCCTATGTTTTATGGGGGCTGACGACACAATTTATTGTTAAAACCTAAATTAAACACATTTTATTACATGTTTTACATACGAATAAACATAATATTGAGTATTTGGCGTCAAAAATGCTCTAGGTACATAGATAGACCTTTAAATGAGGTATCACCTAACCTATTTCCCATTCGAACGTTTTCCAAAAACTACCTCTACCCGCAAGAAAGTGCCCTTTGGGCAATTCCTTTCCAGGTTAAAAATAATTTTACTGAATTCTTTGGGGTCAAAAATGAGAGTGTCTGAGGAAAGGAACTAAACAGCTCAGTTTATTTGCTATAGATACGGCACTAAGGGTCTCAAACACTGCTGGCCAAGACATAGGAAGAACTAGAAAACCATTGCGATGCATCCCGTGCTACTAATGGTGCCAAATTGATATTTACTGAATTGTAAAAAGGTTTTGGTTACATTACCTTTAAAATTACATACAACACATTAAATTAAGTTTCTGATTTGATTAATATATTTGACCTCAAAAACCCAGAGTTTTTTTTTTTTTTTTTTTTTTTTTTTTTTTTTTTTTGGGGAAATCCTGTATGGCTTCTTAGATTAAGTACGCAACATTGGAGATGACCGTAAAAAGTTTAATGAGATGTCAGAGTTTTCAGAGTTAAGTATACATTTTTACGATGGGCATATTATACCTTTGTTACAGTTATGATTGCTTAATACTGTTAGGAAGTTTTGACTTACAGGCGTGGTTAATTTTACTTTAATATACAGGGTGATTCATGAAGTTTTCCCCCCACTTCTACAGCACATTGTACTAGTAAAAATAATGAAAAAATGTTATATAAACATAGGTCCGAAAACGCTTCGTTAGCGAGTTAATTATATTGAATAATATATTATACTGAATAAAATCGATTTTTTTGTACTTATTTCTGTTTTATTTTAGACTTTGATTATATCAATTTTCTCAGAATTAAATTCTCTACAATTAATGTTTGTTGATTTTATGTATTTATTACCAATTTAACAAACTTATTGTACATCAAACTTAAAAAAACATTGTTTCGTGCCCCAATTTTTTGCATTTAACCCTGAATCCCTCAAAAACTACTACAGGTACAGTTACAGGTACAGTTCTGAAACCTATTTTATCAGCTTTATCAGCTAAAAATACATAAGAATCCACGATATTTCTTACTTAATTAACCTTTCCAAAAGTTCAGTATGGCTTTATTTTACTCTTTACCCAGGAATTCAGGCGAAATCTTTCGCTAGCTGTAACTCGCTAACGAAGCGTTTTCGGACCTATGTTTATATAACATTTTTTCATTATTTTTACTAGTACAATGTGCTGTAGAAGTGGGGGGAGAACTTCATGAATCACCCTGTATATACATTCACGCAGAAATTAAGGCAGAATTTATATGTGTTCTTTGCTTAAAGTTTGTTATAGACGATGGAAAGTTTGGAAAGATAACATGATTTCGTACCTTTGCCATCATTATAAGCTATAAATGTATAACACAACGTTTCGAGGACTGGAATCTAACCTCTTCGTCAGGTGGTTCTTAATACAATACAATATAGAAGTGTATACTATATAAAAGTGTTATACCTTTTATATAGTGTGTTTTAATTTTAGCCATACCTTCTCTACGTATTAAATTTTACAATTGGGGATACCATTTGTTTTCCAGAAAGAGTATAAAGACCTGCCATCTGCGCTTCAGTCTGTGATAAAAGGAGAGTCCAGAGCTCTCATGCACTTCGACAAGACGTACAGCTGGTCACTGATCAGGCGTATTACAGAAGGTCCCATCACTCCAGACAGATATGTCAACTCTAGCGCTGTGGATGTGTACATAGATAGAGCTGGTGAGTCAATCTATCTTTGTCTTGAAGGAAACAAGATTTTCTAGAAATTTCCCATCATTCAGTGAAATAAAAAATCAGTAACACTACTTTTCGAGATCTGCAATTTGATCCTTTCCAATAAAACAAATCATACCAGATCGTCGAGACACGCCTGTCAGGAATCACAACCACCCAGTCATAACGGGTTGGTCGACGAATCCAGATTTGTTTAATCGTATTGGGTTGGTCCGGTATGATTTGTTCATTTTAACCTAGTTTGTAATTATGTGTTAGGTTAGTTATTTACCTAAAGAAGGGATCAGATTGCAGATCTCGAAACGTAGTGTTACTGATTATTTTTGTTTCACTGAACGATGGCAAATGTCCGGAAAATCTTGTTTTCTTCACAATCCATCCAACGTCAAAAATAAACTATCTTTGTTTTTTCGGCAGAGATGCCTCTACAAATACAGACTGTAACGTGCCGCCATTATAAAGTTCTGGCAAAAAATACAAATTGAAATAGAATACATTAAATTATTACTACAGTCAGTCATCTTGATTTCAATTTTAATGAAAATATAGTTTACTTAGTATAACACAACTGTAAAAATGCCCGTCTAAAACGATTACTCCTCATTCGTTTAAGAAATTAATCTGCCTTTAAAACTAGGTAAACGATGGATATAATTTAATTATACTTGTGTGTGTGTGTGTGTGTGTGTGTGTGTGTGTGTGTGTGTGTGTGTGTGTGTGTGTGTGTGTGTGTGTGTGTGTGTGTGTGTGTGTGTGTGTGTGTGTGTGTGTGTGTGTGTGTTTATCATTTCTATAATGTATTTTAAATTATCATAAATATATTTTATAGTTGTATTGTTAAAATTTTCGCAATTATCTATCCTTTATAATTATTTAAATGTATATTATTTATTTCTTTGTCTATTAATGTTAAACCTTAATTTTTTTAAAGTATGCACAGATTTATTATTATTTCACAATTAATTATTACTTTATTCTAGATTAAAGGTAATGAATACTTTTATACTCCTTGTACGGTACACTTATTTTCATTGTACACTTTTATATCTGTACTTTATTGTGGAATACTTTTGTCGGTTTAAATCGCTGTAAACAATGTATAATATACCGTACTGTAAATCTCTCGTAGGTATATAGCCTAGATCAAAGAAGATACCTATCTGACAAATAATTTTTTAAATAATTCATTGATTTGTTCTCAAAACTGTACATATCCAACCAATATGTTTTATAGAAATGACCATTGGCTACAAAATTGATAAAGATATCAGAGACAGTTTCCTGGATCTGGTGCAACTCGTCTTCAAAGAATGTGGCTTTAACTTGAGAGCGGCCCAGACAATACTACGAGTAAGTAGAAAGTGATTAATACTAAGTATATCCACTGTGATTAGTAATTATGTATGTATGTATGATCTAAGCAACTAACTTGTCTACAGTGATTATTAACTAATAATGTATGTATGTTTTACGTGACTAAGTCTGTCCAACGTGATTAGTAATTATGTATGTACGATCTACGTGATTGTCTACTATGGTTAGTAATTATTGGTGTATGTAAGTTTTACGTGACCAAGTTTATCTATGGTGATGAGTAACTAATTATGTATGTATGTATGTTTTACGTGACTAAGCCTGTCCTCTGTGATTAATAACTAATTATGTATGTTCGTTTTCGTGACCAAGTCTGTTAACTGTAATTAGTAACTATTTTTTTAGTGACTAAGTCTGTCCACCGTGATTAATAACTAATTATGTATGTATGTTTACGTGACTAAGTCTGTCCAGTATTATTAGTAACTAATTATTTATGTTTTACTGACTAAGTTTGCCTACTGTGATTAATATATGCATGTGCTATTCAAATACCTAACTAGACCTTCTCATCACAACAAATACATTTACATAGTTGATTTACTTGTATTACTTCCTAACATTTTCTTTTGGGTAATAGAAGCCATGAGAAAGATAATTGAAACTAACAAATAACTTAATTATGTACTATTGTTACGCACTACTAAACAATTCCATGACTTATTTCTTAAATTTCTGAACACTAGTACCATCATATTTTCCAAAATTACAGATAGATTGTGCAGTTTTGTAAAATAGATCATCACTCAAGGGTTTTTCAAGCTAGAACCTTTAGAGAAAAATTATTTGGTTTTGTACTAAATTAATCTATACTATTATATAACAATGGTTTCTAATTGTGTCCGTCTGTGTGGTTTTGTGCGTATTACTCAATCACGTAAAAACCACTGGACTGATTTACTGAAATTTTACTTGAACATTCTTAGGATCCTTGCTTAACACATAGGCCTATTCTTATTTAGAAAATCCCTCCTAAAGCTAAACCTAACTGGTCTGGAAAACTCCTTTAACACTCCATGATCCATTATATTTATGAACTTAGCTTAATCAGCAGATATTAATGTGCTTTTAATCAACTGCCAGTCAAGAATAATAAGTACAATAATTGAAACAGGTGATAATAAATGTTTATTGTTATTTATCTGTAAAAGTCATTTACGCTTTACAAATATCATGTTACATGCAGAAGCTTTTCTTTATCTGGGGTTTTATTGGGATTTAAATTAACTACAGTGAAATGTCATCATTTATTACATCATAAGTGTGTTAACTGAAAAGTGAAAGATTTCAACTTAAGTCTCCCTTAGACGTAGGATTTCTCCACACTGGCCTAAAATAGTTCAATTGTTATATTGAATCTAGAGTAACGATAAAGCTATTCTATAAAATATCATGAAATAATGGAGATAATTAGGAGACATTTCAGAGATACATAGAAAACAGTTTCTCTTTCCGACTTCAGGCCCCATCTTTAAACTTAAATCTAAAATGAATCAAGAGATTGGAATATCCTTTCAGCCAATTAACTATCTCTTACCTCAGGATTGATTGGAATGCCTTTTAGAACAAATATGCGTATGTTGTCCTTGTTTTTGAAATTTTGTGCAAAGCCACAGGTCATTGCTAGTTACATAATAAAAGTAACCTTTACATAAAATATTATAAATGTAAACAAGTAGAACAAGTAGTTTTGATTTTTCTAAATTTGTGTGCACATTCTCAGACAATGTAATATTTTTTCCAAAGGAATATACAAAGTTCTATAAAACATTTGCATTGAAAAGTACACCAAAATTTTAGATAAGACAATTTTGTTCATACTTAAGAACATACTAACAATACAGAAAAATCTCCAATTTAAAAAAGTAATTTTTTATATAATGTTATAAAACTTAAACCAATTTGATTTTTTCTTAGGTAAATATTATTTTTTTTTTTATAACATGATACATAAAGAAAACCACTTTATTGCTTTTGGCTTTTATGCAAAAAAGTTTTTACCTAAGGCAATAAACATCAATTATTGTGTTTAGAAAAAATAAAAGTAAAAGTAAATCAAATATTCCTGAGGAAAATTTGTTATCTAAAGACTATTTATTTACAAGGGGAACATACTGCAATTTGTGCAAATGATTAACTATCATGTATGTTTATTCGGTCTAGTTTTTCAGTAAAAATATAAGCATGACACTGTCACAAAAACAAAACACCAAAATCAATGGGAAATTACAAAATCAAAGTTTTAAATTTCCTGGTAAAGTACAATACATACCGTAATTATAAAACAATAAATCTTTATCTTTTAAATGACACTAGTTTTTTAAACATTTTTTCAAACAAAGCAAGAATAGGGTTACTGTGGGTTATATTATATTATGACAATGGGTTGAAAATCAAAAAAGCCAGGCCAAGGATCAAAGAATTGTTACAGTTAGTAAATATTATATAAAATTATAGAGACTATTTTGTTATTTTTACCTCTTGATGTAAAAAAAAAATATTTTTCAGTTTGAAAATCCAGTTTATGGAGAAAGCTCACCCAAGTTTACGTGGACTGCCATGCCAGGTTACATCATTCCGTGAGTATAAACTTACAAAACAAGAGTTATTTTGTAATCCTCTAAAATTTTATTAGATCATATTCTGTGCAAGTTTTAGGAGATAAAATCTTAGTTTTAGTTCTAAATTCAGCTGAGAGTATAAACATGTTTCTTATAAACCATAGTGTTTTCTTTCAATACATACACATGTCATGCTAGATTGTGATTCATTGAATTATTAACTTTTAAATTTTTAATAATTTATACAAAATAACTTTAGATTTACAGTAATGGATATATGTTTGGAATATGAATCAATATAATTTAAATGCATTTTATCTATTATTTATAAAGCTGTTTAATTTTCAGACTTACTTTCTACTTAACGACAATTTTCTCCGCAACATCGTACTTAAGCGAGAAAACATCAGGATTTTTACAAAGATGCCTCATATCAGGTGCAGTAATTTAATTCTAAAAAAGTACTTTTTTTAGAAACTAAAGTTTCTTTCTAAAACTAGTAGGGAAACTTTATTTACAGCAGTAACGTTTGTGGGAGACTAATTAGTTGAGGGATAAGAGAAATACACACTGAGTAAGTGATTTTATTCACAAATATTTATTGTAGAAGTCCAAGTACAACTTACAAGAAAATCATTTAATTTTAGGTTTTACAAAGTGAAAGGCACCAGATCCAATGGAGCTAAGTGATAAGATCTCTAATTGTTTATTTTGACTTTGAAGTTTTCATCCTAAAGCATTTCTTACATTTTAAATTCGTTTATGAGAAAAACATTTTTAATTTAACCTATTGAGAAGGGCATCATAGTTCCAAGTCCATCTTGGTATTGGAACTATTTAATTTAACTCTAATATTATAAAATATGTATTAGTTTATATAAAGTCCAGGCTATAAGTACTGAAGATTGTTTTAATAGAAAAAAAATTGATTTGGAGTAGGAGAGTATTTATTTAAAGCATACTCAAGAATAATATAATTTAAAAGACAGTAAAGTTTACTTTAAAAGCAACAAGTAATCTAAATCCTTTTTCAAGTAGAATACAAACAAATCAATATCAAGATTTTATATTAAATATTTTTTTATGTTAAACTTTTTTTATATTCCACTTGAAAGAAAGAAATGATTTTGTTAGCTCAAGTCTCACAACAAGCACTAAAACAGCATGTTGTTAATTTTTTTACATATCAATTATTTCTAAAATTAAAATCTTTATTGAAATACTTACCAATACCAATACTTCCATGTGCTTTTGATAAAAGATTCAAATCACACCTACCATGGCACAATCTACAATGGGTTTGGCAGTTCTAGCCAACCATGCTCCTAGATGTTTACATGCTCCATTTATCTGGAGCATGTTTACTATCTCTGGACGACTGTTTTGTCTTCTCCAGGTTTAAACAGAAGTTTTAATGTAGATTCAAGATCCTGTGGTAATTAAAAAGAGTGGCACTTTGGCTATAAAATCGTTTAGTTCGTTTTAAGTTTTAAACTTCTGTATTAAAAAGTAGTACATTTACTGTAAGCACAATAGTAGTAGTGATGTTTAGACAGTTTGAAGGAAAATGATAGTGATAGCAGATACGACTATGGACAGAATAACTGTGATGTTACATAATGTAGGTATGGTAGGAAGGGTTGATTCAATTAAATTTTGAGTTTAGCTCCAGTTCACCTTCCTTTTATGGCAACTTCTGGTATCTGACGCTGTCTCAGGCTTGACTCCTGGAATCTGGAGAAATCCAAAGAAAGTCGATTGCGAAAATACTCAAATCGAAACATTTACATCATTTCGACATCAGAGACACCTATAAATAAGTGAAGTGGTAGTCTCATTATCTCATCAGATACATAATTGAGTGCACTTGAGTGCATTGAGTGTACGATGTGTGCCTCCATAGCTTTGCCAACCAATTTGAAACAATCTCATTGTAACGTTATCAGAGTTTATATAGGTTTCAAAGTAATGTTTACAGTTGAAAGTTATTTTTCTACTCCTGGGCAAATGTTTGGGTACATATAATTCAGAAAACTCTATTATTGTCACCTTAAATAATGCTGGTTACCTCGGTCTGTACTATGGCTTACCTAATTGATTCCCGTACTTCCAGGAGTGCAATACACAGAGGTGATGTTTGCCCATGCAGTGATCCAGATGTTGATGTTGTCTGGACAGAATGTGCTGCTGCTGACAATTGCCTATGGCTTTTATAACTTACCCCATGAGGGCAGTTGGTATCTCATAATACTGCTCATCGTTATGGCAGAAGTGCAAGGAATGTTTTACGGTTGGTTCAACATTCTCTTATTCAATTACACGTGTATATAATGATGGGAGAATCAAATAGTATTCGAGTACAGCCTGAATATTCACATATTCGAATACCTCAAAATTAATTTGAATATTTTTTTAAATGAATACTATATATCTGGAAGAATCTAATTCAAATGTACAGTATTCATGCGTTTGGATTAATAGTATCCAAATAAAATATTCAAGAGCTGTATTCGTATTCATATACAAGTATTAATTTGTGTGTGTGTGTGTGTGTGCGCGTGCGTGCGTGCGTGCGTGCGTGTGCGTGTGTGTGTGTGTGTGTGTGTGTGTGTGTGTGTGTGTGTGTGTGTGTGTGTGTGTGTGTGTGTGTGTGTGTGTGAGGAGAGAGAGAGAGAGAGAGAGAGAGAGAGAGAGAGAGAGAGAGAGAGAGAGAGAGAGAGAGAGAGAGAGAGAGAGAGAGAGAGAGATAAAGAAAAGAATAATTAAGGGGAGATTAATAATTTGGAATAAGTTTTTTCAAATGTTCAAACCTGACAAAATATATAATTTTACAAATATTCTATTAACAAATACATTAATTTGTGAACAAGAAAGACAAAAATGAATTTTTATTTCATGTTGTTGTGTAAAAACAAAATATGATTGAGGTTTTTGACTTCAATCTATTTCTATGATCATAGGTGACAAAACCTGCAGTAGTAAAGAATCTTCTAGATGGGACTGAAGTACAAATAAACACTTTTTTCCTGAAGTTTATAAATCAAGGGTATGACATGTTTGTAGGAGGCACTAAACATAAAAGGATTTTCCCACCTTTTTGGCAGAACAGTTCCAAATAACCAAGAAACAATGGGTTACGGGAAAGAAGTAAGACAAGTCTCGACTTGTCTGTTAGTAACGCTCAACCCAAATAAAGTATTTGGATGCTTGTATTCGAATTCAAGGATGCTTTTGAATACACTGTATTCGATTATTTTAAGTATTTGATTCTCCAATCACTACGTGTATACCACTCATTGAATTTATGATACAATAACAATACGTACATCAAATGTAAGGCAAAATTGTACCCAAACAACTTAAAAGGCATTAGTTTATTTGCTCTTTGTAGAGATTTATTATTATTTCACTTGTGGTTAAGACATCAATAATGATATCTAATCGTGAAACAAGAATAGCTTTGTCAAACCTTGCTGCACAATAAAGAATAAAAATAAAGTGGAATGTCTATATTGAAGTCGGACTATAAGTCTAATTTCTGACCCAACACTCATCTTTATTATAATTCTGTTCCTTGTAATATTGTGCGGTTAAGAAAAGTAGAAATAGAAACTAGTACTACATTTGTGATAAGCTCACCTTTACACTAATACTTATACATTTCCACTAAGATTATAATAATTAAGTTATAACAAATGCAATGACCGTTGAAATACCATTACAAACCTTTGCTTTACAATATTTGTGCATCAAGTTTATTATTTTAGTTACTATGCTTTGTTATATCTACTTGAATGTTTTCTTTTACAAATTATTAATTTAGTCAACCTATTTTTTCATGTTTAGCAGTGGAAATTTTGACTTATTTTCAGCTAAAGGTTCTAACAAAACTGAAAACTAACCTATAAAAAATCTATTTATTCAATACACAGGTAGACTATTACCTGATTGAATTTTCACCCCAGCCATAATGATCAAAGCAACAGAGTAATTTCAATAAAATTATGCTCTTATGCCTAGTTTGTTATAACTCATTAGTAGTTACAATCAAATATTTTATTAGTTATGGAGTAATTCTTATAATATTCTAAGGATTTAGGAGTGTAAAGTCTGCCAATGAAATAAGTAACCTCGTTCATTAAAAAATTTTAAGGTGAAATTCACTGCCTACAGTAATATTAAATCAGTGAGGCTGTGCTATAATTTTATATTAAACTATTGTGATTATATTTACTTTATTTGTTATAGGTTTCATTTTAGGAACTAGTTTCCAGGAAGAATCTTCTGTAAATTATGCTGCAACTGCAACCGTTATATGCCTCTTCTTGTCTTGTGGTAATTATGCACATTTTGAATATTTTTTTTCTTCTGATTTTACTTTTGGCTGGCCATATATATTATAATGCGGCATCAATGTACACTTGTTTTGCTTTACTTTTGTCTATATACTCACTACAGTTTATTTACTAACTGTATGCCTTGTGGTTATCCTATATGAATTTATAGAGTTCTTTTTGCTCTGATTAAAAATTTATTTATTTCTTTGTAAATGTTATTGTCTTTTTTTCTCAGCAAGTCAATGAGCATGATTCCCAAAGTCTTTAGATTGATTTAATTTAATGATTGATTGGCCTTCTTGAAGCTAAGTTCTGTGTCAGCAATATTTTGGGAATTATAGCAAAAGGTGCTCCATTGTTTTTATCTTGGCCATTGTGCGATTCAGACAGTGGGGAGTGGAGTACCTTTACATTTTACATTACACTACACTACATTACATTTGCATTAGGGGAGTGAACAAACATGCATTAAAATGTATGCGACTTAACCTCAATCTACAAATGTTAATGATTTCCCATCTGCTAAGGTTTCATGATTAAATCCATGGCTATTTTGTAAAGTGCTATTGTAATGTATAAACCACCTAGCTTTTGTATAGCATTGTAAAATGTTTGAATGTTGTTCACCATAAAATTGTTTCTGAAAAGTTTTAAAATCTTCTATAGAGACCAGAAGACACTGTAATTGTACACCATTATTTGCAGCTTCCTTTGCTAATTTTTGTCTACTCTCTTATTTGGCTGAATTCTTACATGTCCAGGTAGTCATTGAAAATATATTCTTGTAATGTATGTGTTTCTAATAGCAATTTTAAAATCATCATAATTACACCATTTTCTTTATATCCTTTACTACAGTCCTTGATTATAGATCCTTCTATAGGATCCTCAGAAGGATCTACAATCAAGGCTACGGTATTCTCTGGTGCTTTGATAGCTAGAGTCAGTGCAAAAATCTATGCTGGTTTCATTTAAAGACAGAATACACTCACTTGCCAAATAAATATCATATATTTCTGCTGAGTAACTTGACATATGCTGATTTAGTTTGAATTTGGAATTCTATTTGGAGTGCTGGAATATAAAAAGTCGCACCAACATTTTCATTACATTTTGAACAATTTGTGAAAACTGCTTAATTATTTCTATAGCATGATTCAAACATTATATTTATACCCTGCTGAATTATAGTAGTGTTGCAGATCTTTTTATTGAAATTATCATTGTTAATTGATGTGTTGAATACTACATTTGGGTTAGTCAAAAAAATTGGACAGTTCAAATCCCAGTGGTTGGTTTTATAATGAGCGAAGTGTTTATGATCATATATTATTTTGTAAATCTTTCTGCAATAACATTACGCCTTGTAGGTAATGGCAATGTCGAGGTTTCTGTTTATAAAGTTATGATAGGTGTAGATTTAAACGCTTTCATGGCTATTTTCATAGCTTGATTTTGTATAACTTCCAATTTATTTAATAACTTTGCAGATGCATGACCAAACATAAAACTACAATAATCTAGTTTTGCGAGTATGAGGCCTTTGCACACGCACACTCTACGTATCAGGTTAAGATGAGATCACTGTCTACCACAAGCTAACATTTTAAGTAATTTTTAAACATTTAAAGCCAGAACAGTTCTGGAGCCAGATGTTTACTGTAAATGTGATGGCAAGGTAAAAATTTACTTAATCCAGAACTAAGTGAGGTCCTTGATAAGTAAAAGTATTATATTATATTGTAATATTTTTAGAATCAATCATATAAAGTAATAATTCCTATTCACTAATTCTGTGTTCTTTTCAACCTAGCTATCGTACATACTTATTTTTTAGCCTGGAAGCTAAAACCCTTATCTTCCAAAACAGAAATAGTTTGCTTCTATCTTAATAACTGAGTGACTTATTATACCCCACCTGGATTGATAGTACAGTCTACATCAAATCTCAATAAACAGACACAGTACTTAGGATGAAATCCGATCTCTCACTTCCAAGAGTCATCTTCAAAAAAAATCAGCAGGAACATGCCACCCCTCCTCGCGGGTTTAGCAATATTGTCGGCCTCGCTCAGTGGAGAAGGGCGTAGATATTGGTAGAGCGCCAGGACAACCAAGTTTCTTGCGCAGTGACAGAGGACTACTAAGATTGACGGATACCCAGATGGTTACGGTTTGCTCGGTAATAAGGGGCGCCACCTTGTTGATGGGGTGTGATAGTCGCAGGTCTCCAACAAGGAACAGTTTCCTGCCCTCAGGTATGCTCAATCGAGACCACTACCATGCACGCAAGAACTATTAGGTTTACGACACTAAGCCTTAGGTACTTAAATTAGCCACAGATTTCGGTTGATTATTATCTAATAGTAAGTTTGCAAGGTCTCTAATTAAATATCAGGCAATTAGAAATTAAAACCAATATTTCACATATTTCATTCTGTATTGCCTATTTCTCTCACAGTGCTAAGGTCTTAAAACTAAATAAACAAATATATATTTAACTTAACTTAAACTTAACTCGTTGGCCAATTGAAATAAAAATAACGAAAAATTATTACGGTAGGAGCGCTCCGATTACTAATACAAAATTACAGTGGCCAAAATCATGATGACCAAATTCCTGAACTACAAAATTACAAAACAATAATTCACATGAATACATAATGGCTAGACATTAAATTAAAGTTGAGTCCCATTTGTCAAAGTCGGAACTGGATCCACCCTGATGCAGTTATTCAGGGCCTAGTCCGATAGGTAGAGGCTCCACAATGACATTGACGGAGTTCCGACCTCCCAGGGAAGCACGATGGAATAAGTAGTGTAAAGTCTACTCACCAACTGGGCGGACCCAAAAACACACACACACACGAGCCGTCGATTGTATCGTCCGTATCGCAATCCAATATTGAAACTTTAATTACATAAAGTCAGTTTTATTCATTTTCTGCGGCTCATTGAAATCAGTAAACACTACTCATCTTCAATCATGGAAACAATGTCAAACTTAACTTAAAAGAAACCAGCTGACTAAAACAGCAACATCTGTCACTATTGTTGGTGTGTCTAACATACTCGTATTTAGCTTACAGCGGCCAGTAAAATGTAAAGAAACGTTTAATGTATAAACATAAGTACATTAAAAAGCGCGCAGAATCTGCCAATTACAATGATATACAATATTGGTCTTAAACACAAAGCATAATTATTCTGACACAGAAAAAAATTAATTACGTTTGTTCTTACTTAAACTAATTAATTACAATAATTATAGTAAAGTGTAATTGAAGTATTAACATAATGCATTAATGTATGCACTTTCACGGCAATGGTAGGTATAAATTTCATGACAACTGCCTTTACATTATTCTGAGTAAAACTAAATAATATACAAACATTAGGACATAAAGTTACCGATTCAATTATTTATAGAACGATTAACAAGTTTAGTAAGGACATTTATGAGAGACGATGCAATTGTTACGAGATAAATATCTCGGCCTACAATTTATGTACAATTTATGTACAAATTATGTACAATTTACAGAAACAATATGTGGTTACAGTATTTGACACTATGAACACGTATTTACAACTATTTATCTCCGTGAACTATTAAAAGACTAGATTAGTATTAATTTATTACAGATAACATATTCATTTCCTACGTTTATCGACAGGACTTGACAATCTTACTACGAGGCCCAAGGCTTAGTTTACCGTAGATATTTAATTCTGTAAAGACAAAATTATTATACTGAAATCTTACTAACTGACATACGCAAGCGACAAAATATCAATGGCATGGTAATGGCTCACCTTTAGCCTAACTCCTTTATTTGAACAGCTGATTGGCGTCTAATCAGTGACCGTTCTGTTATTGCAGCAACAATGACGCATTTCATTTGGATGTAAAATTTCGTTATGTAAGAGTGATCAGTTCTACATAACAATTGCTCAGGTAAAACAGAAAAGTACACGTCACAAACAAGAATTAAAGACTACAACATGTAACTTCAAAATTTTGCAGAATCAAGTTGGAGAATGATCACAGATTTTGTGAATGGCAGCTATGACCCTAACACTAACAGTATTCATTGAGAGACGTTATTTTACCACCAAAAAGGGAAATTGAAGTAACAACTAGCACCCTTATGGCTACCCCATTTTAATAGCTCTCATTACAAAGTAATATTACTCCTTTAGATAAAAGACACAAACACTCTTGGATAAGAAAATATAAGATATTATCCGTTTCCAATGTTCCTGTTTTTCAAAGTTTTCTATCTCAGTTAATTTTACTGAGATCCCATACAGTAGTACTTCTAAGATCACCTTGATAGCTATATACTTGTAGATTTTTTTATTAATTCTAGCTGGGTGACAATTTGATATTTGTTTCACCGGCAAAACAATATTTTAGGTCCTGACCCAACAAAAAATCTTATGGAATGAACCTCCCCAAAAAGGAAAGGACTATGATTAATTGCTTCCACAGTTGAGTTGGTGAATGCAACAAATACTAAAATTGGAATGGCACAAGTTGAATAACGGTCCTGTGATTGTTGAGGAGTCAGAGAAACAACTCGCATAGTAGGTAAAAGACAGCCTTTTAAAATCCTTTTCTGGAACAATCGTAGAACTTAATGTAGATCACTATCTTAAGGAGCTGGACTCCCTTTGTAATGAGACATATATTTGTCTAACACAGGTCAAAGTCAAAAATATCTTTATTACATTACCATCAAGATAAGTATACTGTCACAGCAATGATGAATTGTTGAGAAGTCAAGTTTTACAAATTGTAATCAAAGAATTAATTTATGGTATAAAAGGATCGTGTTCTTTTCAGGTCTCGGGTAAAGAGCTGCTTGTTTCTATTCTACTGTACATCCACTGAGACGTTCCACATCTTGGCACCAATATAGCTTGTTTTCTTTACTTTGAAACTAAGTCGATGCACAGGTATCCAGTAGTTGTCTGCATGCCTGGTTTTGTAATGGTGAATTTGCGATGATCCACTTCTAGCTGTTTCCGGTTCCTTAATGTGGACGTGGCTTGGTGTCTCCAGAATGCACCACTGTGATAAACTTTGATTCTTGAAAGGCTCTTCTACAGGTTTCTCTTGACTGCAGATTGTACAGAATCATAATTTTTTTTTATGAGCAAGAATGCGTTGTATGTTTCCAGCTATAGTCCAGCTATAACTGCCTCAGACTGCAATCCTGTAACGAAGGTGCTACTCAAACAACACTTGATATGCTGTTTAAGCTGTCATCATGTCACTTCTATTTTTCATTAGACTTATTAGACATATCTGTAATTTATTGCACAGAAAGTTTATGTGGGCAATCCATGAGATCTTGTGTTAAAAGAAGGTATTTTGTGACTTCTTTCAGTTTGGGTCATTTTCCATTGATCTTGCTTTGCCTAAACAGAACTAACTACTCGGCTTTACTTTTGTTCACAGAAGATCATTGTATTATATTGCCATGTTCAGGGGAATATAGCTCTCTATTTTAAGTTCATCAGCTCTTTGCCTACAAAGCAATAGTTTCACTTTGCATCATGCTGGGGAGTAATTTGTGAATAGTATGAAAAAAACAGGTCACAGGACTGACCCTTGCAGAACTCCTCATAAGACTTCTCTACACTAATATATTGAGTGATTTTAACACAACTGGTTATATAACATTATATAAATATTAAAAGAATTTTCTTTCACAATTACATTTATAAAGCAATAGAACACAGACATTTAATATTGAGATTCCACAATATAACCATTTTTCTTTTGCCAACAGGAATGTTTTGGCCCATCGAGGGAGTCCATTGGATGTTACAGTTGGGAGTACAGTATTCTCCAATCGTGATGGCTGTGGAGAGTTACCGAAGCGTGACGATACGTGGCTGGGGTATCAGTCATTCCTCCCTCATCGTGTCCATGGCTGCAAACATTGGTCTACTGGCATTCTTTGTTTTTGTTTTCTTCTGGATGACAAGAGCAAAAAAATAATTGGTGAAGATTAAAGAACATAAGCTTTGTTTTCAAGGGAAACTTGACGTTTTTGTTTATTTTGGTGTGTTTTGGGACTGTAAGGAAAATCAAATATGATTCCAACAATCCAATGTTAACACGTTAGAACACTCATTTTCAAGGGCAAAAATTGTGGTTATGTGTTACTACCACCTGATGAGGATCCTCACCAACAACAGATATGGTTATGAACTTCTTAAATACCATCACCTGAACATATTTAGGATTAAATAAACACATTTCAGCACATAACCTTAACACATTACCAGATTTAATGGCAGCAATTATTTAGTGGAAAATACATTTGAATGTATTAAATATTTAATCACATTTAAATAGAATACAGCTTTATTCTACATTTGAACCTTTAGCACGTAAAATACTGAGTCTGTTCATTGTAGAAATATGCAATAAAGTATTTTTATTTATTCCCAACTACTGTAGTTGTCTTACTAAGACCTAAAGACAAAATAAGTTAAATTTCTATGTTCTCCCTCTAGGAAGAAACGGTGGCTGAATTGGAAAGAGTGTTCTGTTAAATTATGGATCCACCCACAAATTTTCATTCCATTGTTTTTTTTTTTTAACTAGCACTTCCATGCCAAAATACAATTCTATATAGTGTGTAGGGTAGGGTACGATAAGCGGACCCGGTTTTTTATATCAAAGAATGTAGTCTTCGATGCCTAATATTTGCATCTCAAATCCTAGACTATTAATCGATATAAAAGTATCTATAGTCCTCAATAACAATCATATGTTTTAAATTAAAATATGAATGTAATATTTACAGTGATCAAACAAATTATTATAACAAAAATTAGGAAAACTGAAGACGACCATATTTGCTCCTCTCACAGTTACAGTTGTTTCTTTCCCACAAATTTCACATAATGGGTTTTCGGTAAGAGTCCAACATGTTGAAGCCACAAAAACAATATATTTTATTTATGTCTTATCATCTTTCAAAGCAATGTCGTGTAGTTTTCTAAAATTGACTGCCATTTTTAATAATTAAAATTAGTTATGTAAAATTGAAATATTACCCTACATGTATTATTTTAAAGTGTTTACAGCTGTTGATATAGACTATTTCAGTTAATAATTCAAAATAATTCATCAGTATCGATTGATTATATCGATGGTTATGACTAAGTAATATCGTTTGCCAATTTCGATATAAAAAACCGGGTCCGCTTATCGTACCCTGCCCAATTTCTAGAATACATCTTATTCACTAAAATTTCAGTAAGCCATGTACAGCTCAAACAGGCAAACAATTATTTGTGAAAGTGTACTGCATAGTCCTGTTAACATTCTACCCATAAACTATTTATTGCTTTCACAATCTCCTGTACATCTATGCTATGAATGTAACACATAGATTAAAATGTTCACCATTTTACAATATCGATGGTACAGAAACTGAATAATAAGAGCCTTTGGATCACATCTTACCTTATGAAGTCAAAAGTCTATTTCAATATTGGTCAACTGAAAATCTTCAAAAAAAATATCATGAATGATCACTTTTTCTGCAGACAGTGACTGACAGAAGGTGGTGAAAAGGTTTATAGGTTAAAGGTTGGCTCTACAGGGATATTTCCAACTATCTTCTCTTAGTCATTCCAAAATTCATTCAGCAATGTGCTTTCATAATAATCCTGTCACTCTCTCTTTTAATTGTAGCCTTATTTCATTATTTTCTTTGTAATCTTCAGGATTACAAAGACATTTCTTAGGAAGAGATTCCTGGTTATACATGTATGTTGTGTTAATTTTTTTCAATTGTCTGTATGATCCTGAATAAATAGATTGTAGTGTGTGTTTTTTTTCAAAAGCACAACCCTGTTTATATGCTGTCAAAGTCCCAAGTCCACTATTAAAATCTATTTAAAAAAACTGCTCTACCAAACTAGATTTCATGACTCCAATGCTATTTTTCCAATATAACTGACATACTGTATGTTTACTTTTATTCAAGTCAGTTAATCCAACACATTGATTAGGAGGATTAAACAAAACTTCTTGCTTTATACTTTCTGGATTACTTTCACTGTTGAAGTAAATTCAAGCTTGATTGCTCAGATCGTACAACCATATTGCAAACACTAGTGGTATAAATATAAATTCAAGGGAAATTGCAAGAAATCAGATCAAGTGCATAACCGATAATTTAGATGTCCCAAAGAGCAAGTAATCTAAAATTCTACTTCTGTCACGACCTTGGACCACAGGTTTTAATTTCTTTTAAATTATAGGCTATTAGAAAATAATGTATTAATTGAATTTAATTGTTAAAAAAATAAAATGTTGTTGATGAATACATCAATTCGATACCTAATGTACACATTATGCACGAAAGATATTTCCTGAAATGAACAACAATTTTACGAACAGTTATGTCATATTTGATACCCATTTAAAGTATACTATGATAAATATATGACCAATTCTTCCTTAATATGAAGTATTCTGTAAGAGTAATAGAATTGTTATTTAATTTAAAAAATAAGGTACGGGTTGTAAATATTTTATCAGTTGCAGGATAAACAACTAGTAATTATTCTAAGACGCTATTGTCATAGTGGAGACAAACAATAAGTCTCCTGTGGTTGTAGATAGACAATGTAAGTACCGGTAAATTCTTTAGTAACATCTGATGGAGACAATCTTGCAGACAAAGGGCCTCAAAAAAGAAAACGCATGAAGTACTGGGTATTGTGATTTTAAATTTAGTGATATTTACAAATTATAATGGGTACTTTAAATATTACTAAATGTTAATAAAAACACTACTTTTTTCCAAATTGTTTATTTTTTGGACGAGGCCTTTCGAAACCAAAGGTTTTTTTTTCTCTCTCTTTTTTAAGCCTCAGCTACACAGCTATGTAGGCTTCGATGTTCACTGGTTTATCTCGTGTCTATACATGATTGGCCCTCTCCAGGATTTGAACCCGTGATCTCTCAGTTAGAGAGCCGAGACTATAACCATTAGTCTACGGAGGACAAACCAAAGGTTTCATCTTCAGGCAACTCCACAAATAAATATTTACACATTGTTTGTTACAATTAATATTAAAATAACATATGGTGTAAAAATGTAAATACAAAAATTTTGGAAATATTTCAGCCAGTATGAAAAATTAGATTTGACTAGAGTTTAATTTTTGAATAAATTGAGAAGAAAGAAGATTGGAATTTTCAATAAGGCTCTCTTCATTGTTCATGAGTTTTTCTTTATTTCTGTTTATGTATAGTGTTTCCCAAGCATTTAAGTTCATTGGTTTTGTTATTTCTTTTATTAATTTTAGATTTTTAATTGATGTTCTGTGTCCTGATTCAATGCAGTGCTTGGCTACAGCAGATTTGTCAACTCTTCCATATTTTGTGTGTGATAAATGCTCTTTAAATCGTGTTTTTATTGTTCTTTTTGTTTGTCCAATATAAATTTTGTCACAGTCATCGCATCCAATTTCATAAATTCCCGATTTACTATCATTTGAAATTTTGTGGAGTTGCCTGAAGATGAAACCTTTGGTTTCGTAAGGCCTCGTCCAAAAAGTAAACAATTTGGAAAAAAGTAGTGTTTTTATTAACATTTAGTAATATTTAAAGAATTTTCCAATTGCTCCAAGAGTCTACAATAATGGGTACTGATTACCCAAATTATTATGATTGATTTACCCCCAACTTTCTATCAGGGTGGTTTTGTGGAGAGCCTGTGCAAGCTAGCGGCCTTGGTATCTGGAGTGATTTGTTGACTGTGGACGCAATTTAGGTTCTGGTTAATGAAGTTATCAAGAGCATTGAAAGTTGTAAAAGCACATTGACCAGCATGTACAACCTACCCAGAGCCTTCAACTGTATTACAGTCCTCCTGAATAACTTATATTACTATAGCCTAAATGGTGTGGAGCTACAACGTTCTGTGACTACTTGATAAATCGCACTCAAAAGGCATGTGTGAACCTAAAGCAGCTCTCTGTACTTACCGAGGTTGATTGTGGTGTACCGCAGGGATTGTTTCTGGGTCCATTCCTATTTTTAGTTTTAATCAATGACTTTCCAGTAAATAGTAATTGTAATTCTGGAATATTTTCTGATGATTCCTCATTTTTTGTGGAAAACCAAACATTATTGATACACTATTTGCTGTAGTGGATTCCACTTTGGTTAAAAAGGTTAAATATTGGTGTGAAACAAATGGTCTTTTTTTAAACAACGATAAAATGAAGAATATTTGGTTCACTCTCAGTAATAAGTAAAATGTGATCCTCAGTGACATGTAATAGTTGACAAGACTGCTAAACTCCTTGGTATTGTGCGGGATTCTAAAGTATCATGGTCAGCACATAATAATTATTCTGTATGTTAATACTAGACTATCTAAAGTTATTTTCTTGTTATGTAAACTCAAAAATCTCATCCCAGGAAAATAACCTTAAGAAGGCTTACTATGCTTTTTTAATAGTATTTCCTTATCTAGTATTGCATTATGGGGTAACTGGCATACCATTCAAAATGTGTTGATCCTGCAAAAAAAAGAAAGCTCTAAGGATAATAACAGAGTCACCATAAAATGCTCAATGTAGACCACTGTTTATTAAAGCATTTAGGTATACCAACTGTTATCAATTTATATATTTATTCTTCCTTGCTTAAAGTTAAGCAGAATTTAGATCAGTATTCTATAAGAAGCATTATTCATTGCCATTTTACAAGAAATAATTCACTTCTATGTTAACCCTACTCTAGACTTAGCAATACTTTGAAAGCATCTCAACTATTACGTTTAAAGTTATTTAACAAATTGCCAATTCCTAGTCGTAATGTAAGTATAGATAAGTTTAAGTATGTTATAAATATCTGGTTGGTTAATAATCCGTTTTATAGTGTCCAAGAGTACCAGAACAGCGCCGTTGAGTTTTCTTTTATTTAACACTAGTAATCCACAGAGTCAATGTTCTTGTTAAAATTATATACTTTTTAATCGCTGTTACTCATTGTTTTTTTAAATGTTAATTTTCTGCTATTGTTGTTTTACTTTTTACATGTTATAGACTACTTTTTAAAGTCAACCTAAATGAACGCGATGTATTTGTATGGTCTTGTGTAACCTAATCAATATAGGCTACTCTCCATTTAAGTGTTGTCCACTCTGTAGATTAGTTATTTTAAATGTTAACTGTTATTTATTATTGTTTTAATCAATTATTTTTTTTTATTTTCTAACAACCTAAATGAAGGCAATTTTTTGTAATGGCTTTGTGTAACCATGCATTCGAGGCTACACTACATTTTAGAATGTTTAAGCCATAACAATGTATTTAACTTTCATTTCATTTCATTTCAACTTACATTTCATTAACAATGTATTTACCTTCGTCATGAAATGTAACAATTGTATTCTGACAGTAAAATGATTGATTGATTAACATTATGAATACGAAATTCCATAGTCTTTAGTTCAGTAGTTCATGACTTTTCCTGATCAGAAAGTTAATGGCACGGTTTTCATTTTAAAATTGTGTTTGTCGTGCTGAGTTTAAAATATAATGACAACCATTTGTCGTACACTGTCTCTAGATCAGGCTTAAATAATCCCTGGAAACACTGAAAAAAAATTATTTGTAACATAAAAAAGTAAGAAAATTTAACTAAAAAGCGTTTTAAAGTAATGTTGAAACATGAATCAACATGAAGGAAGTATGAAATTGTTTTATCAATATTAATTTGAGTTATAGTAAAATATAATCATTACTTTTTAATCAGTATATTGATAAACTTACACTTAAACTTACTTCTTTATCACTCATCATTATACTAATTGGGAGTAGTGACAAATTCTCTGAGGAATTGAACAATGAGCTCAAGATACGGCAGGTTCTATTCCTGTCAATGTCTGGGGTAACTTTTATCAGTAATTTCCTCTTGGTTTGGTAAATAAATGTACACTAAAAAAAGGCCTTTAGGAAGGGCTTTTAGTTACAACGCATCAACAATTAATAAAATTATTTATCTATACAATAAATTTTAATTTGGAGATGTTTCAGAAGGGTTGTCAATATTAATATAAGTAAAATCTGAACCATAAAGAAAAGACCATACAATTTTAAAATATATTTATTTTATAGTACACAAACATTGTTATTAAAAACTAACAAATCACATTATTAATCTATACAATTTTCTAAACATAAAGTTTATTTAACAACTTTGTATTAAATAAACCAATTAATTAACCATAATTTGTTATGAGCAATTCTAGGTTAAATTTCGTCACAAGGCACTTTGTAGAGAGTTATAGTAAAAAGTTTAACACTGCTTTTGGTTTTAAACAACGTGTAAAATATTTTTCATTGGTAACACTAATCTACAATGAAAGAATAAATTTAACCACGAATCTGATAAACCTACTCACTTGAACACAAAACACTCTAAGGGTCAATTAGTTTTACCTGTCTACTTTAGACTATCATGCATTTGCCTACAACTCTCTGTCAGCAACTCTCTATTGCCTGTCTCATGATGGTCTTGAGAAACCTGTTTACCAAAACCCCTCTCAAAACGGCCTCAAGGGAGATTTATTTCAAATTTGATATCTCAAACTTCTTGGCAGCATATCTAATATACATACATCCACAACACTGGGAACCTGATTTCTAAATTATACCGAATTTGGCTCAAATGTTTATTAACAAGGATTAACAAGGCCGGTTACTGAAAAAGATATGACATTAATAGTTTTTTAGAGGATTATCACAATCTAATGATACCAAAATTAGTTAAATCGAATAATAAATAAGTGATTTAGAGCAGATTTACTGTGACAAGACATGGCCCACATTGAGGTTCTCTGCGAATAGCCAACAACACAAACACTGAGTAAATGGCAGCTCTCAATATGGGCCGTGTTTTATTACATGCTCTAAATCAGCTATTTATTATTCGATTTGGTGTTTTAGTTTGGTGTTTGTAGATTTGTGATAAAAAACTCTAAAATTTGTTATTCTTGTAATTCTTGAGAAAACTTGCAGGTTCTTAAGAAATTTAAAAGTTTTAATGGCCGCCATTTTTAAAATACTACAGATAATTTAATGATTTATTTTTTAGTAACTGCCCTTGTTATCATGAAAACATTTGAGCCAAATTTGGCATAATTTAATTAATTCGGTTTTAAGATATTAATTTTTTTATAAAAAACACATACAAACAGACAGATGGGAAACTAAGCTTCAGAGACCCATGTTCATATATGGTAAAATATGTTTGTCTTGACCTGAGCAATAACGTGGTATACCTTTGTTCAGAGAGTTACGGGACACCCTGAATAACAAACATTAAAGGTAACTATAAATGAATAACAACTTAAAAGCTTTCGATCGATATAACAAAGATGATTCTGATAAATATACTTTACAGAAGAATACTTTACTGAGCAAAGAAAAAAAGTGCAATCTTTTACTGAGTGCTAAGTACCGACCTATACAAATTTGTATTGACTCTTCGCCATAGATAAATTGTTCATTAAATCAGGAGACTGTAGCGTTTTTAAAGCTACATTGGTTTATTTTTTTAAATTAAAACTTAAATTAAATGAAAATTTTGGGAACGAAATATTGGGATTTAATTTTAAATTAGATTGATAGATAGATATTGAGAAGTTAGGATAAAAATGAATATGTAATCCTTTGGCAAGTTAGTACTGGTAGTTTTAAATTGTTAGGAAGGCGGTTCACTGCCTTGAATTAATCAGAACTTGTCTTGTGACGGCTATTGTTCTCCTAGATGGATACAGCTGGGCCAATGAGAGAACACCGCGGATGTCCATCTGAATTGGTTGGAAGGGGAAGTATATAAGCGCCAGCTCATAATTTTCCCCCTTCTTATGGTAATTTTCGTGAATTAAGTTGATTACAGTGCGCCGTGTTTCTAAATTTTTTTCCACGAGGGATTTTGAGGTAAGCACCAAATTTATTGTACGTTATATTGAAATAGTCTTCCAGATCTGATATTAAATTAATTTTGTTGTCTTTGTTATAGGAAAAAATTAAATTCATAGAAACTACAGAGCAATCTGCATAATTAGTTCTCGATGAACAATAGAGCATAATAGAATCATACAAGTTACATTTGGTTCAAACTTGCAAGAAAAGTGAATTAAAATTGGACTTTGTCAATAACTTATATTGAAATTTGGAAATTTAGTAATTTATTAATATTTAATTGGAACTGTTTTATTGTGAATTGTTAATTGGTAATTAATCGAACTTTAATAACTGTTTGAGAGAGTTGTAATCTGAATTGCAGAGACTTGAAAGTTAAGATTCAACTAGTGGAAGCAGAAGTTTAAATTTTTATTTTTGAATTGTGAGTGAACTTAGAAGTGAACATTTTTATTTTAGTTATTTCCAAGTGGTATTTGATTTTTATTTGAAAACTTTATTATTTTATTTCAGAAGAGAGCTCTTATTTTTAGTTTGATATATTTGATTAATATTTTGTTTTCTTGCCAAAGGACCTTTTAAATTTACTAAACGGTTTGTCAATTCTTTGTGGAAAATAGTGATGAAAATTATGAAACATTGAACTTATTATTTTGCCGGTTTAAAATAAATCCATTATTTAAATTTAGAACTGTGTTTTTATTTTTGACAAACCAGACAATATTTAATAGTTAACAATTTAGTAATAAATTGTACTGAATATTCACTTACTAATCATAAAATATTTTATATCGTCTTGGATGTCTCTTTGATAATTTAAATATTAATATTCTGGAATATTAATATCTACAATCCAAGTCGTTATAGATACCTAGCTGACCAAAAAACAGGGACTCCTTTCCATTCCAAATTAGCACCAAACAGTCCTTTGAGATTTTTGCAAATGTCTGTGTATGGTAATTTAGAATGTTTGTTGCAGAATAAAAATACAAAATTAAATAAAACTTTTATCTGCAATTGTTTTCCTTGTTCAGCCATGAGGAGTGATAACATAATCTGATTGTACTTTTACAATGTACCTAATTAATACTAGTTTCTAGTAGTAATACTAGACACAGAATTAGTACAACTTTCTGTTTTTATTTTCAATAGTGAAAAACCAGCTTGATTGAAAAATTTGTTTTTTCAGACGTATTAAAATGTGGCTATAGTTTCAATTTATTTTTTTCTTATACTTATTTAAACTTTTTCAAAATACTAATTTTTTTGGGTGGAAGTAAAGGAAATTTAATGTACATTAAGAGGATGTTGGCTTCACTATTTTTAAAGTTACGTAGAAAATAGTGTATTTTACAATTATGTTTTGGTCTGCCATTTTGAAACGTTAAAATTTTTTGTGTTCAACAAAAATCTTTTTGCTATAGCTTTAAAACTATGTGCAGTTCATATTTGAAATTTTTTATATTTGGATCTGGGACAAACATGAGACAAACATTTTGTGGGACTCACTCTTTTACTAGACAATTTTCAGCATTACCATAAAAATATTTCTCTTATACTAGGTTTATAAAATGAAGTAAAACGCTCAACGAATCACAGTAATAACAATCATGCAGGTTAAAAAATTAAAGTTTTAAACCTCTCCAGACTAAAACATTAGTGTTGCTTCTAGAGGTCATTTCCTAATAGACTGATTAATAATAACAATAATTGATATATATTTATTTGCATTCGGACTGCATGTTTATATATTATGCATGGCTACAACTACATAATAGTGTATGCCAATACGAAGTTGTTAAAACATACAACAATTAAATAGCTTAATGGAAACACACAACCTACAATATGAAACACATATCGATGTGAGCAATTTTATTAAACCCAAACCCCAAACAAACAATATTCATAACAAAGGATTATATTACAAATATACATGCCTAGAAACACTTCCCACATAATTACATTTCTTTTTACATTACATCTACTTTCAAGAAACGTAGCAGTTACAACAATAAAAATACAATGTGATAAATTGACTCATTTTTTTGGATCACAGACAAGTAACTAGAGATTGAAACTATTACAAAAATAGTTTAAAAATATATAAAATTTAATCACTGCATTTTAACTAGCTTTACAAGTTCAATTATACCACAAGATGTTTGAAAACAAAAACGGTACAGAGTGACATAGTACAAAACTAAAAATAAAACCAACATGCAATATAGCTTCTGCACCTAATATTTATGTATAAATAAATCAGTCATATAACTTATTAATTGGTCAAACTTAATTGTAAAAACATAGTTAAATACTTTCATTATTATGTATTTAAATTTCCAAAATTAAATAAACAATATGACAACCAGACAAATAAATTTAATGTAACTTAAGATTAAATACATTTTAAATTGAAATCGATAAATAATATATATTGAACTGGAAAAACATAACTTTCGATGATCACAAGAAAAATACAAAAGAAAACAAAATAGATTAGACAAATAACATAATATCAATATCATAATGCTGAGTATGTTAAGACCCAATAATGAAATTCTTTGGTTTTGCACCAAATGACTAGATAAACAATATTTTAGCTGTACAATTAGCTTTATATTAAAATTACAATGATTACTTGTTTATAAATGTTTTAAAAATAAACTGTTACAACTCCTATTTTTTTAAATATAACTATCATTCAGTATTGAATACACACTTGATAATAGACAAGAACAAGATTTCATTTGTTGTAAATTTATGAAATCTTCTAACAAACAAAGATGTCCATCACTGTTTTTAGATCGGCAGTGACTTTTAATTCGATGACATATTCATTGTTTGTTTGCATTAGGTCAACAAAATGTGAATAACAATGCTGTTAATTTATCAGAAAAAAATTTAAAAACTTACATTACACATGCAAATTTTTGTAAGAATACTTCATAAACACTTCTAACTACAAAAACTAAGGACAACCATTATTATATTATCTTTAGAAGACTTTATAAATTATGCTAATTATTACCAAGGACAACAGAGCAATTTCTGGAAATAATAAAAATTTCCTAAAAATACAATAAATAAAATAAATTTATCCAAAGGCTTTCACTATAAGTAAATAAAAATCAAATTTTCTTCTTTAACAAATAATAATAATTCACATAACAAAATCCATTAAAAAAACTGATTATTCAAATTAAACAAAGACGGAATACGTTTTTGTTAATTACAATCATAACGATATCTGCTCAAACTAATGAAAAATAAAACTAATTATATCAAAATTAATTTATCCAATGAGGCCAACAACAATATTATATTAGACCATATTAAAACAAGCAACTATTAAGTTTAACACTTTATTTATATATCACATATATATACCAAAATAAGATTCAATATGAAATTATATTTCTTTTAGGTCGATAAATTCAATTTAAATAATTTAAATTCAATTAATAACTATTGATCATTAATACAGTGATCAATAATTACAGTAATTGCATTACTGTAAGAGCATAGACTTTTCTCCTACATAACTGAATGTAAATTTTATTCCTGATACTAGTGAAGATTAAAACTTGTATCCAATTACAAAAATTCCACTGATCTTATGTATCGTAGATCACTGCTATTGAAACTTATTCCTTATTACTTTTTCTACATTCAGACAAACTAAACAACCATGTTAGTAGTTTAATATTATTAGGAGTGTAGTTAAGTTGTTTGCGATATTCATGTGTTTTCAGGCTCCGTGTCATGTTTATTGCTTTCATTACACGATTCAGGTAAAACTGCTTCTTTTGTTGGATTTAACTGATTACCAGATTCATCCTTTTGAGTGATCTCCACACTTTTATCACCTTTACTGTCATTTTCCATGTTAGAAGTTTCTAACTGATCACTAGATTCCTCCTTCTGAGTGATCTCCACACCTGTATCACCTTTACTGTCATTTCCTACGTTAGAAGTTTCTAAGATTTCTTCTTCCTTTTTTGAATGCACAGAAGTAATCTCAGGTAAGTTGGTGTCTTCGGATGGTTCATTTTTTTCTATGCTCTCATTCTTACTATCATTACCTTCAATATATGTTTCACTTTCACCTTCCAGCTTAACTTCATCTTTAACATCGGAACATATAGTTTCTGTACCAGTTGAAGAATTTATCTGTACATCATTTTTTACATTTTCGGGCAAACTCTGCGTCATATCCCCATTCTCTTTCATGCATTTCTACAAAGCTTTTTTCAATCTCAGATATAGTATAGGAAATGTCTAAACTAGTACATTCCTCTGTTCCCTCTGTAGTTATCTGCAACTCACCTGTCAAGTCTTGGCTGTGCAACCCTGTCACATCTAGATCTGATTGAAGTTGGGCACTTTGGACTTCCGTAGACTGTTCATGATTATTGACCTCTGTTAATTCTGAATCCGATTTAATTCTCATACGTTCAATAAACCCTTCCATATCAATCCCATCCTTATCAAGCGTCTGTACTGAAGGTTCTGTCTTCATAACCGGATCAGAATCAAGGGGTGACCTTTTTTGAATATTCTTAGGTCTGTCATGTTCATAGTCCAAATATTTATCTAGATACTTTTCAAAGTCTTCGACATTTACGCGCTTTGCAACTGTTTGTTCAGCCGGGGCCTTACTGTTTACTACCATCGTGTTTGGGATAGTCATTTTGATTGGACTTGATTGAGAGGACAATAATTCTTCACCCACGCTCTCCGCACCACTGGTGGTCACGTCCTCCCAGGACTCCTCCCCTTCTGTTGACTGAGCAGGTCTATGGTCCGACCTGAACGGCGGCAGAGGAGGTTTGTTCTGGGCAGGAAGATCTTCTACAACAGATATACCAGTAGGGTCCTTGGGATTGAAGGAGTTTTTGGATTGATTTTTCGGATACCTTTGGTTGCGCTGCTTCCTTCCCCCTTTCTGACCTCTGTCACGTGGTGCGTCCTCGTCGGATTGGCTGCTATTGCTTATTTGCGACCGCAACCTGCTCCGGGACTCACCCATTTGACGCTGGCTTTTAGGTGTCAATTGGGCCACACCTGGAAAACAAAAGAACAAATTTACTATATGTTTAATTTTTATGAATAGAAGAATGTAATCTCGAATTAAATGATATTCAAAAGTATGATTAATTCAAACCAATATATAAAGGTAAAGATCCTTAAACTTTTTGATTTTAGTTATTATCCACTTTGGACTTCTACATGTCTAAGGAAAGCTACTTAATTGTAATTTTCAGCTTTTTCAGCTCTGCTACAATTTTACAAATTTTTTCAGTAGTGAACGAGTTAAGCACAAATTTCATTATACTCTCACATCAACTTTTAATAAAGTACTAATTACTACAGAGCTTTGCGTTTGTACTATAAATAAAACATATATAAATTAGTGAATGACATAAAAGTACATTCCTAAAACATTTTTGTACATTGCTGTACTTTCAATTTAACTCTTTAATAAGTCATGTACTCACTTGAGTTGGGTATGGAAACTTTTACTGAGTTTCCGATGACTTCTATGGATCGTGTAAGTTCGAACTCTTCTCTGGGAAGAAGGGGAGTGTCAATCAATCTGGCATCGTCAGAAGCAGGCAATACCAGGTTAATGGGCGGAGTGACCTGCTTCTGCGGTATTTCCAATTTAAATTTTTCCAAAGGTATTTCCAATTCTTTTATTCCAAGTCTTCCTCTCCCCTTTCCACCACGGGTTCCTCCACGGAGCATTGAACGATCTGAGTTGTCTGGTGGATAATACAGCTGACCTAAAACATTAAATACATATGTATCTGTATTAGAAAGATAAATAAAATACCGTATTTCAAATTCATAAAAATCTATGAGTTATTGTAGCTCAATAATGCGTTAGTAAAACTAGATGGATGTCAAAAAATCTAGAATAACAACAACAGTATATTTGAAATCTACCTATCATACTAATAATGAAAACTCTGCACATTGATGATGAAATTATGAAATTGGTTACAAAGTGAAGAAGAAATAAGTAAAAACGTTTATATACAAACATAGTTGTATACCACTTTAGCCGTTTCATTATTGTTACCATTTCACAAAACGCATCAAATGCCCACCAGTTGGGCCTAAAAATGTGAATGTATATGGAAAACTGTGCAGTTGTTATAATTTTAAGAAATGTCTTAATTTTTTTTCAATTCTGGATGAACTGTACAGAAAAAAATCAGTAAAAAATCTTAAATAACATTTGAGCATTGTAAAATTGTAGTTTATAACTTAAAACGGTACTTTGGGATTATACCGACCACACCCAGACATGAATCGTTATTCGACATTTTGCTTTTACTGATTACTAGATTAGCGTAGAACAATATTTCGTCAATATAAAACAGGAATTGTCTTATCGCAAACCCCTCCCCATCCTCAGACAGAGGTCAAAGTCGAGCGGTCTAGTAGATAACGTGATTGCAGAGTCTCGCCGCCCGTTCAGCTGGTGCGTCGCTTTGTTGTACTTCCGTGTTTTACCTCTACATTTCTCCAAACACAAAAATTCAACAACAACAAACATTACCAAACTAAAACTAAACTCTTTATTGAAAAAACGTTCAAAACTTGTTTTTATTCTTTCTCACATTCCGCCACCCAAAATGCGAGTGCCTCCGGCCATCAGCGCGGGCTTCGACAGCACCTTCGGTGCTGCCCCGCGCTGATGTCGACGAAAGAAAAACATCCCTCGAGATAGTACCTATCAGTAAAATATCAAATTCTAGAGGGGCTGATCAGAAATATAAATTGAATTGTAATGGAAAGGCAATTATGTACAGTGCAAATCATGTGATGCCACGCGGCCTGCCGTAATCGGGATTCTCGAGAAAGATAAGATAACAGCGACAACAATACCGATCACAATACCTGGAAATGCTTGTAAATTTGTAATTTTGTAATTAAAGAGTTGTTTTTTTCGTTCTATCATGTTTATTTCTATAAATTTATATTTTTGTGTTCTTCATACTGGTGTGGTCGGTATAATCCCAAAGTACCCTTAAAACCACAATTTTATATATATATATAAACCACAAGTGAGAGATCCGGGTTCCAGTCCCGGCGGAGCAAGTACTTTTTGTGATTCAATGTTTACTGAAAAAATTAAATTTGGCTATTGCCATTTATACAAATTTAATTAATGTAAATAAAAGGCGTTTAACAGGTATTTGGTCTTCCGATCATATGTTAGTTTGGTTATTTAAACGCATGTGTGACAGATACGGCCAAATACAAAATAATTGAATCGTAAAAAGTAACGGCTTTGTGGTGTAATGGTAGCACATTCACCTGGCAAGTGAGAGATCCGGGTTTGAGTCCCGGCAGAGCAAGTACTTTTTGTGATTCAATGTTTATTGAAAATTTTATATATATACTAGCAGTTGCCCGCTGCTTCGCACGCAATTTCCCATTGAAAACAGTGCACTATATTCACTTATTCTTTTTCTATCACATTCTAAACATTGCCGAGATAATTAATAGTCGTTCCTTCGTAAGCCTCTTGGGCGCATTATGAAGGTATGTACCATATCCCTGCCTCTATCTTTCGTGGTTTTTGCTATGTGTTGATAAGTTATTCAGAACAATTAATGTATATGGATGAATCTCGGTAAACTAATTAGGTTATAAAGAATTAAATTCGGTCTGTTAAAATTAATTTTCTGTCTAAGATATTTCCAGTATTATTTAAGAGTGTGCCTTCAAGAAAATGTATCAAAGAAACCCAATTTCGATCATTAAGAGTGTCTTCTTTCGGCTCTTTTAAATTACCTTCGATGTAACCAAATTCGATTACCTTATGTGCAAACATTCACGGATTTGTACAATGACAATGAGGTTTTTTTCATAATAGCGTTTAATAGTATTTTCATTGCATTAGATAGTTTATTGATCATTGGTGCAATCTGAATTTAAAATTAGGCAATGACGTCTTCTATGCAACCTGCATTACACTACTGATGAAGCACTTTACAATAAAAATTTTCTAAATTTTAAATGTAAACAAATGTTTTTGCCTCTTTGATGAACTTCACAACTGAAAGCATTAACAGCTATTAAGTATCAGTTCGCTTTGTATTACGTGTCATAGCGCAGTCTGTCGGATCCAATATAAAACTCCAACATCAACAATAATTTATAATTAAAAAATTAATTAAATAAACTATTTAAATTGTACCAAATTGTGAATCTAAACCATTCTCGAATTCCACTGAAAACACACAAAAAATTTCATCAAAATCGGTCCAATAGTTTCTGAGTCTATAAAAGACATACACACAAACATTCATTTTTATATATATATAGATATTGAAAATCATAACTCCATGCATTTTAATAAAGCCAAGTTAGATACCTAAGCTTGACATCAATTGGACAACATCCTGAATTAAAACCGGTTCAACTTAATTCGTAACAAACATAAAAGAAAACTATGCACTCACTTTGAGGTGGGTGGATCGGTCCTCGGTGGTCTTGACTTGACAGGGAATTTGGATTTGGCCGCCTTTGCTGATATAGAGGTTCTTCTATTGGAGGTCTAGAAAAACACAATCCAAATATTATAACATTGACACTATGTACAACTATCTCGCCCTTACAATTTGGACGATTTATAAGTCACATATAGTCAAATGAAAGCTAACATTCCACTGTATGTTTCTCAAAAGCTAGTTTTCCAAATTTAATTCTGTAGTCTATAATTCAGATATTAAATTTTACATTTTATTATCTTTTGATAGAATATTTTCCTGTCTACACAATGAGTTTTCGGGAAAATTAAGTTCTTGAAGAACTTAATTTCTGCTTCTAGTTTCTTTCGGCTTTTTTAAAAATACTCAAGTAAGGTTTGATATAAGACAATAAGATTGTTTTCTGAAATGAAAAATTTAGCAAATTTTTTGTAAATTTAAAATCTTCCAGAGGGTTTGACACATTCTTAAGAATTTAAAAATTCATATGTAACTCATAGTAACGATTACGTACTACATTTTACATTTACTCCAGTCAATATTTTACTAATTCAATTCACTGTTAGAATGTCCACATAACATTAATTTCACTCATTTACAAAGCAAAAGGTCATTTTGGATAATCAATTTTTGAATAGCTGTGTGTATGTTTAGAATATTATCTTCATAGAACCTAATCTCTTTCCAAAACTTTTTTTGTAAACAAATTTCCAATATTTTCAGCTTATCTCCTTTTTAAACTTACAACAACCCTCTGAGAGCCGCATTCATTTAGCAAAGCCATAAACATTAAATGCTAGACTATTTTGATTTAAGTTGCATGAGTTGAGGAAAAAGGTTAGTTGTTATCCAAGAGATTTTTATAATTTTTGTTTCTGCAATACAGTGAGAAATGTGTTACTGTACATATCCTATTACAATTGAAAAATTATGGAGAAAACAAATAACCATGAATAAGCAAAACATTAAAAAAAAAAAAAAAAAAAAAAACAAATATAAGTGTTTTACAGAGTTTTTGGGGTCATACCATGTAAAATGAAACGTAATCCAATTTCAAGTATCACACAATTTTTTTACATAAAACATATTATGATTTATTAATGCTACCAGCAGTAAAATCTTAATTCATAGCTGTTTTGCAAAGCAGTTAATGTAAAATACATTCTCCACTTATTTTAAAATTTGTTCCAATATTTTATAAGAAACAATTTCTAGATCAAAATACATACTATGTTATAATGACATTTTTTCAAAATTTTACAAAAGAAAGTGTAAAAACATTTCATCTCATTTTCCATGAAATTCAACATTCAACGAGGGTCTTGTCTCCTGTAATGTTTCGATGGAGCAGCGAGTCACCATCTTTTTCATAAGTGTCCAAAAAGTCAATGAAACAGTCATACACTGATTTTTATGGGTTTTTGTTAAGATTATCGGTACCCATCTTGCACAAAATTTATGGTAAACTTCTACGTAACAACTTCGTGTAACAAATTCCTTGAAATTTGAGGAAAACTAAGTGAGAGCTTTGTTATTGTGAATCTGTGGTCTTCTTTAATTTTCTCATTGACTTTACAGATAATTTCATTGGTCACAATGCTTGGCCGTCCACTTTGTTCGTTATCATGCACATTAGTTCGCCCATTTTTAAACCTAACGCATCACTGACGCACACCACCTTCAGTAATCACATCGTTCTCATAAACTTTACAGGGTTGGTGATAAATCTTAATTGGTTTATTGTGCTTAGCACAAAACACATATTACCGACCACACTTCACAATTCATTGGATTTTTCAATTGACTCACACATTTTAAACAACTACTGGAAAACAACAAGGAGCGAAAATAGCCTCTCACTAACACGGCTGGATAACCACTGAACAGAGAAACGCCTTGACATCAAAATGGCTGTTATAGTCCTCCTCGAGTGGCTACAGAGCAAAACGTAATCTACTTTCTGGATAGCCTTCGTAATTTTATGTTTTGGCTTTATCAAGTATTTTATGTACGAGGGGTATTAGAAAAATAAGGTTCCCATGATTTTTTTAAATAGACAGCTCTATATTTCTACTTAGTGTTATACATCAATTTAACACGTAAAAGTTTAGCTATTTTTCCACATAATAACCGTTTCTGTCTGTCCAAACACTTTTGTAGACGATGGTCCAACTTTTCTATCCCCATGTGTAGAATTCTGCCGCCAATCCTTTGAGTAACCTCTTCCTTGACTTCATCATCGGTAATGAAGCGTTGGCCACCCAAGTGTTCCTTTAATTTTGGGAATAAGTGATAATCACTTGGGGCTAGGTCTGGGCTGTAGGGGGGATGGGGCACAATATTCCAGCCAAAATTTGTCAGCAGTTCTTGAGTTCGACGTGAGACATGAGGGCGAGCGTTGTCATGGAGAAGCCTCACACCACTGGACAATCTTCCTCTCCGGCGGTTCTGGATCGCGCGCCTCAGTTTTCGTAATGTGTCGCCAAATCTGTCAGAGTTTACTGTTGTTCCTGTGAATGGTGATTCTCTCCGATCTTCAAGCAGTATTGTCTCAACTTTTTCAACAACTCCATCTGAAACTGAAGGCCGTCCACTTCGGTTTTCATTGTGAATTTTCATGCGGCCTTCACTGAATTCTCTACACCATTTCCGAACGTGTTGAACAGATATGCCGTTTTCCCCATAAACTTTGACGATGAATTTCAATAGATGAAATCTGTTTTGCATTTAAAAAACTTATCACAGCACGAATTTCGCATCTGGCGGTAACAACGACAGGGAGCTACATCTTCGAAGGCAGCTAGGCCGGCGCTGTTGGACATAGCGAGGCGCGAGTGGTATGGATAGAGAGAGGGACATTTGATGAGTAAGACAGTGTTGCCAGATTTCTCCCAACATATCGCATTCTGTCTCGGCGGCATTGGGAACCTTATTTTTCTAATACCCCTCGTAGTTGTACTTAAATACAAGACCATGAATATCTAAATAAATTCTTTTACATGCTTCTGTAATAGTTTATAAACAAAACAATATTAGAATTTGTGAGTTTAATTGCTACCACCACTCCTGTCCGATCTTCTACAAATGAAAGAGAATAGATACTTTTGTATAGTTAAGTTAAATGTTGTGTCAGCATGTTTTCTTTATTAATTTCTACAAGTACTTAAAAAAGGTTTGCCAGTACAATAGACGAACTAAAAATATTAAAAAAATTTTCCTATAAACCTTTCACCAAATCCAAAAATAAAATCATCATAGGTTTAAGTACGGTATCTGTTATTAAGGTGGACATATACAGCTCACTTTACTTTGTTCTGAAAGTAAAACACTCAGTGACTAATAGTACTGATCTGATTGACATAGAGCATCCTAGTGTGTGGTGACAAACATTAGGGTCCAAATTTTGCAGGAAAACCAGTTGGCGTAACTGCTAACTCGCTTAATTGTGAACTGTACAACACAGGCTAGCAGTACTGTCAATAATTATAGAGGTACTCACCCTTGAGTGGTCTTGTCGCTGTCCCATTCCCGCCGCCACTTGCCATCAGCTGACCTCTGTCTTTGGATCCTCGCCTCGTCTATCCTCATCCTCTCAGCTTTCCAGGCCTCTTGGTCCCTGTTCGCTCCACCTCCACGCCGCCCTCTGTCCCCTCTATGTTCAATGCCTCCCTATACAATCAACATGTGATCTAGATTATGACATTCAACACAATGAAAATTACCAGTATGCTAATGATATTAATCGAAAATAATATCCTTCCTAGGCATATTTCAGTTCTTACAATATTTTTGAGAATGCTAAAAAATCAATTCATATTTTCTTTATGAATGGAAACTTTTGTAAATAGCTAAACACAGGGTTTAAGCTGCGATTGAATTTGTTGCATTTTGTGAAACGAGACGAGAAAATGCGTCGCTGTTAAGAAAAGCTCTAGCAAAATTGCGAAGAAAGCGAGAAACAACAACTAACTGCGAAAAGTATATCGCATTTTTGAAACCAGTTTACAGCCTTAAAATTTTGTTTTCCAATGATACCATAAGATCACGTATACATGAAATTTGTGATGATCATATAATAAACAATCAAAAATTTAATTTATCTCTTGTGATTTTCACTCAACTAGTTAGTTTGTTGTCAATGTTTAAACTAGGTTATCTACACTTTTGATGCAAGAGTAGTATCCAACGAATGGCCATGCTTGTTGCAATGACATTGGCGCTGATGAGCAGTGGTTGACACACATACGATTATGAATATTGTCCACTTCTAAATGTATTGTCTTGGCGTCTGTAACTAGTATTGGAGATTTTTTATGTTATAATCAGATTTTATTTTGAAATGTAAGACATTCCTAAAAGACTAAGTATAACCAATTTAAGCAATTTGTTAATGATCTTTATTGAAGGTACTAATAGAAAGGACTAAATTTCAATGAGGTTTAAACATTGGTGTTTACAAAACAAAGAAGGCTACAGAGTAAATGATATTGGGTAGGGCCTAATTAGTTTTTTAACCCTTATAACGTCAGTATATCTTTTCACGACTTCCAGCAAACGGCACAATATTAAAAAAAAAAAATTGTAATGTGTAAAGTTCATTTTTTTTACTTTCTATAATAATGGTAAGTATAAAAAAGTAAAAATTTTAAAATTATTTTGTACGTACATTATATTTATGGGACATTAAATTGTAGATATAAATAAAGTCAAAATAAAAGGCACACAAAATTTTATTAGCAAAACTATAAACATTACCAAACAATTATATAAATTACACTTGTGATAAATATAAAAAAGAAATGCATGATTGTAAATATACAACTAACCTAATAGTGTTCTTTTATATAAACAGAAAACACGACGAAGGAAACCGACTCAGCGATGGTTAGACACGCACTACCTGAAGCCAAACTGCAAACAAAAGCGCGCGCGCTGTACGGCGTCTGTGCCGTGTGGCGGGGAGAGTGTCTAGACACCGCGTCAATTGTTTCAAACAATGTAACGCGACAGCTATATTTTGACGCTTGACATAGGTCAATAACCCACACACATGGTTGACGCATACCGTTAGTGACATTGATCGGATTTAAAAGGAACTTAAATTTGCTATAGACGCAGTTTTGTGTTGATGCGCCGTACCGCGTCTTTGCCGTTTGGAGATAGTTTGTCTATGCGCCATACGGCGTCTGTGACGTTATAAGGGTTAAAGATGAACTCATGTTAAAAGTACCTTGTTTTAAGAAATAAAAAATCACCACACTATTTTATTTTGTATTTTATATTGAGAGAAAACTTTTTGTTTTCGTTTTGCGTTTTTATTATAATTTTTTTTTTATCTAAATATACTGTTTTTAATCAAACCTCTTCACAAAAATCTTTTAATTACTGAGGTTCTAAATATTTTAAGAACAGTATATTTATTAATGTAAATATTGGTTCTGGAGGCTAAAGTAATAAAGAACTTCTGACTTTTTTATTAAGTATTATTGGAATCTCCGCAAAACACCAATGCTATTTATGAGTGCTACAGGACAAATTTAATATTGTTTTTGCTAAAAAGTATGAAGAACTTAAAGCATTTTTGCTACAAAAATTTTTATCTCAGCTTAAACCCCGGCTAAACAAACAGTATTTTCACATCTATAAAATATCTTTAGCAGAGTTATTTTATGTTATGGATATTTACTAGTGTCTATAGAACAAAATTATAAACATCAACCATTTATATGGGAGGAAAATGCAGTTATGAGATTCCTACGGAAGGTAGTCTAATTACACCTAATTTTTAAAAACCAATGCTCTGCCCTGTATGGCCAGCCTTATGGACACAAAACAATGCTAACTTCTTCTTACTGATGATCAATACTACAGTACCTATGATAATAAACAGGTTTAACTAATAATAATACATTTAAGTTTTTTAACATCTCTACTACTATAAAGGTCAGCAGACAGTAGACATACTTTCTGGTCTTTAAAATTTTATCTCTTTGTATTTTTAATGACATGTCTTTTTATTTAAGTCTAAATTGTTTGTGTTATTACTTTAACCACTTTTATTTCAGTTATGTGGGTCTGATGATGTACTCATTGAACACAAAAGGCATCACAAAAATAAAATTTCATAATTATTGGTGTGTTTGTTTATAAATTAAGTATTTCATTCCAATAAGAATAAGCTGGTAGAATGTAAGGATATTAATTATCACAACAGGATGTTATAAGGGGTGGATAACTTACCCTGCGACCACCTCTCAGAAACTCCCTCCCCCCTCTGTAACTGTCCGTGTTACCTCGATCCTCGCCCCTTCTCCCCCTCCGAGCATCCCCCCTTCCTTCCTTTTCTCTGAAAGGAGCATCACGTTCGTCGTCGTAAAGGAAACTTTTCGGGTCAGGTGGAGGACCATTAGCCTGCAACAAACCAGACATAGGTTACATATCATATAATGTAAAAAACAATTCTGGTGGTTATACATATATAAACTTAGTCCTGGAGTAAGATATTGTTAAATAATCAAATAAAGTTGTGTTAAGTTTTACTTTTCCTGATTAAACTTATTTTGAAATTATTAAACAATAAACAACAGGCCCTGAACTTTTTAAACAATTTAATAAACAACAGGCCCTGAACTTTTTAAACAATTTAAAACTCAATCTACTATGACAGAAACGCACATCATGTACAAGCACGAATTTAACTCAACAATTAAAAGATGTTAGCAGCATTTGGTCATATTAACGTTTGAAATTGAAACTAATTTTAAATAACTCATACACAACTATTTAATTATTTAGATTGAAGGATAACTAATAAAACTTCCATATTATTTTTTAATTAAAAAATTATAAATTCAAAAAATTATAAACATGAATTTAAATTAGAGTCAGACTGGTATGTTATCAACATTTACCTATAGTTGATATTTGATAATATTACACTTAATGAAATGGCTTGAATTTAATACTTAGGATTGAATAGCCTAATATAAATATTCATTGATTATTTTTAACGATAATTTTTTGTTTAAACATAAAAGATATACAATTTAACATATGTTACATTCTTCATTTTCACAGACTATTTATTCTCATGAGAAAGAGAAGAATCACCAATCGCATACTCTGCCCAATTTAAATTGTTTATTTAATTAATATTTTATTTATAAATTGTTGTTGATTTAGGAATGTTTTACCTTCGATCCGACAGACTGCGCTATGACACGTAATACAAAGTGAACTGATACTTAACAGCTGTTAATACTTTCAGCTGAAGTTCATCAAAGAGGCAAAAATATTTGTTTACATTTAAAATTTAGAAAATTATTATTGTAAAGTGCTTGATCAGTAGTGTAATGTAGATTGCATAGAAGAAGTTATTACCTAATTTTAAATTTAGATTGTGCCAATGATCAATAAACTATCTAATGCAATGAAAATACTATTAAACACTGTTATAAAAACCACCTCATTGTATAAAGCCGTGAATTTTTGCACGTAAAGTAATCGAATTGATTTGGTTAGATCAAAGATAAATGAAGAGTTTTATGATCGAAATCGGTTTTCCTTGATACATTTTCTTGATCAAAGCATAAGGCAAACTCCACAATATTACTGGAAATATCTTGGACAGAAAATTAATTTTAACAGAAAAATTACAATAGATGTGTTGCTTACCTTCCAGTCGCCCTGACCTCTGAACCTCTCCCCTCCCCTGCCTCTGAAACTGCCTCTGGACGAAGCCTGCACATTCCTCGGAGTAACTGGTTCCTGAAAGTGAATGAAAGAATTTTTGAAATTACAAAACTTCTGGCTCTGATTAGGCTTACTAAAAAGAGATTTCAAACCTGTTAATAGTGATAATTGCTGATGAGCTTCACAAAGAGCTCCTTTGAACATGTAAATAAGTTTATTCAATAAAAATATAAAGAAATTCAGCAAACTAGGCTCAGGCTCATCTATAAAATTATTTGATTATAGTGACACTTGTGTTAGGTTATTGCGATTCAATGTGGTACAATGTGACAAGGCACCATATATGGCATGCAAGTCACAAAAACAAACTTATCCTTTTGAAAAGTCTAGATACAATTCGTAGTTGGTATTTGCATCTTTGGAATGGTTTATACTCACAGAATCTTCGTTCGAGAAGTCTTCTCGCAATTCCCGTCTGCTTGGTTTTAGTGCAGGCGTTCTTTCCCTCGAAGCATTGTTCGTGGATGGACGTAGTTTCACAACTGCATTATGCTGTTCTGCAAGCCTCTTGTCCTCCTCGATCTCCTTTTAAATTAATACAATCACGTTATTTACCTACAGTATACAATTATGTACATATAGTATAAAATTATGTAGCATAACTCCATCATATTTCAAAACCTGGAAAGCATGTATTTTCTTACATGTCAAACTTTAAATCTTCAAAGTTAGAAGTAATATTCAAATTTTCTTCTCATTTGAAAAAATAAAATTTTATCTATCCATTTAACACATTCTGTAGTGTGAACACACATCCATATGAATTGTTATAAAAATGTATTTACAAAAATGTACAATTATAAACCTAGTTTTGGTTGGGGCACTGAGATCTTACACTAGGCCTAATCGGATTCACCACCACTGTCATGGTCTACTGGTTCACTTTCTAACAACTCTCTTATATCCCTAGATTGATCTAAAGAGTTCCTATCCATTTCAAATGCATATAATGTTGGTAGAATTCAACATATTAAATAAATAAAGCTTGCTAAAATACAAACTTGACATTATTAACCTAGGCCTACATAGGTTACGAAACTTGTGTTATTTTGAAACAAAACACTAATTATTTATTTCACTACATCACTCCCGCGAAAGAGAAATAATTTTCAAAACATGTTTATACCACTTGACTGAATAATAACTTCAAATAATATTACATACTTGCAACAAGAAACATAAAAAAACAAACGAACCGATACATGCACAACAGCAAAGAAATTACAAGAATGAAAATTGAATACAATATTCTTATTCTCTCTGGCTTATCAAAGATTAAAAAAGTACCAAACTTCATACTAATCAATAGATTTGTCTGCTATCAAATGCTACTATTACGTTCATCGTAAAGCATTAGTTACTTTATAAAGTGGCTTTCCCCCAGTGATTTTCGACCATTGCTACAGCAACGCTCACCACTTGTTGAGAGTGACAGGCCGTCACTGCAGCGATCGTCACCAGTTCCTGGGTTAAACGTTAATTTATCTAGTATAATCATCTTATTAATCATTATCAGTTATGCACAGTATCAGCGTTGTGTGTACTGTTAAATATGCTAATTGAAACACAACCCACATTTACTATCACACCAAGGCAAAAACTATTTCGTACCCACTGGGGCAAGTGTATACGCTCAACATGTATAGTAATGGGTTTATATTGGCGAGACATGTATATAGGTTGTTATCATAAAAAGTTCTTACACAATGTTACTAACCTTCTTCCGCCGCAAAATTTCGTCATTTTGCTTTTGGATCCTTGCAATCTTCAGATCCAAGAGCTCTTGTTCTTCTTTGGTTCGTGTCGTCATCTACATCAAAAACCAAAAATTGTTTAACACGTTTTAACAGTGACTAAAGCTAGATTAAACTACATTACAAACATAAAGCTATTTAACATCACTATACAAAGCATTATCTTAAAATGGCAATTTATTAATATATAACAATATATTCATTGTTATGTATTAATTTAAACACTAAAACATATTAGCGTATATAATGCCCGAGTGATAGTCCAGTTTCAATAGTTTATCTTTTAAACGGAGATGTTTCCTCTCAGCAAAGTCTAAGTTTTTCAAAATTGTAATTGTATTAGCTAGCAATGTCTTAATGTGGAAAAGCCTAGTCTGTTGCTTTCAGCATTTTATGGGACTGCTTTAGCTGTAAACTAGTAGGCTTCACAGTATATGTTCATGGTGCATAAAAGACCTTGGTATGCACTAGGCCACTCCTTAGAAGATGAAGAAAATCTTAAAAACTGTACCCTAGCTTATAATGTTTAAACCGACATTTTGATGTTCAGACTTGAGACTGTCAAAACATTATCTAGTAACTTCATAACCTTTTATTTCATACGCCCTAGACTAACTCAGTTGTAATGTAGACATGGGTTTAACAAAAATTAGTAACATTGAGAAAGTCAACTAAAACACTAAAATTCGTTTTACAATAATCCTGACGCTATTGTAAGACGTACATCTTTTTTTGGCCGGAATCAAGGTACAGTAAAATTGTCATATCCTGCCTGATGTAATGAACAGGATAGGCCAAATGACATTAAAACACGATATAAAAAATACAGGTTATTTATAGCAAACGCACTACCAATGTTAATTTTACTTTTTGAAAGCATTACAGTACATTTAATTACATAAACATGGAACTGTTTTTGCCGAAATTTAAAAACGATTTTTCTAAACAAAACTTTAATTAAAGTAATATATACTGGATATATTTAATTTTTGTAGTTACGTATGTGCAATAAAATATAATTTATAAGGGTATACAGTAAATTCATATTTTTTTTTAAAAAGTTCAACAACAGTAAGGTACAACATAAAAATTAGATTTTAACTTTACTGAAATCAGTGAAATTAAAACTCTGAAACCCAATCATAATTTCCATGTTATTAACGTATTCTGCCCGTCCTATGAACAACATTATGATTTCAGGGAGTGGAATTCACATATACTGATTCTCTTTCATAACTTATTGTAAATTACAGTGTTATTTTGCAGTTAAATATTTGTGTTCTGTATTTCTAAAACCACGTTGTGCAAGTAGCCGGGACATTATTTACAACATTTGCATTTTATTTCGATAAAAGGAATTTTTTAGCTTTCTAATGAAGCATGTTGGCTGGACATTCAAAAACAAGAAATGGCAAGAATCAATTATTTGAGGTATATGTTGTAGACATGTTGACTATGATAGCACAGTTATTTTATGTATTTTACAAAAAATAGCCAAAACATTCAAGAATAATACTTATGCAAGTTAATGTACTTATGTACTTAATTATGAAAGGCCAATGTCAAAGATTTGTGGAATTGCATTAAAGTTGAATTGTTAACAGAAAGGTTTTGATTAATACAGTTATTCTTTTTTTATGGTTAAAACTAATTACTGTACAGTATTTTGTAGATTAGATTTTTAATTTTTATAAGGTAAAGTACTATGTAAAGGCATCTTATAAATTTGAGACATTGACTTAAATAATATAGTCTCAATTTAAGTTCTTAAATACTATTTACTATTTCCAAAACAATATTTTGGATTTTGCAAGGAAAAAAATTTTTTAAATATGTAACAGTTTACCTTAAAACTGTTACAAAAATTCATTAGACAGTGCAAATAAACAGTACTGTGAGTGCATACATCCTAAAAACGTTACGTTTGTTTCAATTTTTTGTGATACAAGTTGCACAACGCATTTGTTTTGTGGTGGCCAGAAACATTTTTGTCATGGTAATGTAACAACATCTTGTCAGACTGTCCATTTAGACAAGTTTCAGGGGCACATGTTGTGAGACGTATTGATATAAATCTGTTTAAATATAAGCGGACTTTAGCATTATCCATGCCTTAAAGTAACTGACAGTTCTGTGGTCAGCACATCATTAACAACCATCAAGCTTACTTTGTGCTTTGTGTTATTAAGTTTTAATAATTATGTACGTGTTTCAGTATGGAGTCGTTTTAAAAACTTTAGAATTGAACTTATTAATTGATTGATTTATTAATGCATCAGTCTTGTTTTGATCATCGTACAACCTGTACGATGAGTTGTTTCTAATTCAAAAACTGATAATTGAACGTAATTAGAAACTTGAAAGTTACCGAGTGGTTTTGTAAATGGATTGCATCCACATTCAAAGATAGAAAGTTGTGGTATATGTTGTATTTGCTCATATTATAAATGGAAGTTACAGAATATTTTGTTTTTCTACATTATACCTATTTATTAAATTTACAGAAAGTTATGGTTAAATTTGTGTTATTTTTAATTCTGCTAAGATTTGTGTAATTAAACTGCTGTGCAATTGCTCTCCACAACCAAACAACAGGGTTTAAGGGAGTGAGAATGACAAATAATGAAGTTGTAGGACATTAAAAGTAGAACCATTTTTCTTGCAAGATAGTAAGAAGTTATTACGTGAATTTAGAATAATTGCTCTGTCTGGCTGTAACCCAACTTACACTAATGATCGAAAACAGTGATCAGACTCTCTAGAATTTGATCTTTTTATGGTGGGCTACTATCTTGATGAGTGTTTTTCGTTGTCCTCATCAGCCCATGCTAACTGCCAGAGGCACTCATGTTAGTCCTATATAAAATCTTGTATTCTCAGATCTTTGTAATAAACAATAAACATCATTCTTTTGATCCAAAACCCTCCTGAATTCACTAATATTCTCAATTTACATACTCAATTATACCGCCAAAGCTGACACGAAAACGGATCTTCACAGCACAAATGTAGTTATAGTCTTTAAGTTATAAAACTTACATTTCAACCCACTGAAAAATAATACTGTTTAGTTCATAAATAATATTTTGTCACTCTAGTCATTAATTTTATTTAGTAAAAAAAAAGTGAGTGATCGCTAAATGAGATAGCAGGCACTTAAGAGGGTTAAAAATATAAAATTTCAAATTTTATAAACATCTAATAATTTAGACATATTAACTTAGTATTATAAGGGGTTTTAATAAATGTGGTTAACTTGATACTGAAAGGTTTGGCACATTCCTAATGTAACCTAAAAGCTAAAGCATTAAGGCCTAAACATGAATTGTTTGTTTTTTACCATTCCACATTTCTTTTGTGAATAGGCTAGGCCTCATCTATTAGAACATAGATGACTGTGACATTATGTAGGCTCATTCAGCATAAGTTTACCTTTCATTTAATCATACATGTGACTATAAAAGATGCTTACAATATGACAAAAATATGTCATCAAGCGGTTTTTAGCAATACCAGTAGGAGGGTTAAAAAAAGTATTTATAAGTTGGATACTGAACATTAACAAACCTTAGGAGATTCCTTGCAAATGTCGCAATGTATTGCTGAAATCAAGTCACTGTTGCCTGCCTACACGTCGTAATTATTACCAAAATAACCTATTATGCCGAATGAAAAGTAATTCTTTTTTTAATCATGGATACATTTTCATATTCTTTCCTATACTGTTATTTAACATTATCACTCTTAATTATAATTCAAGTTACCGATTAAAGTAAGAATCACAATTGACAAACATTTACTCCGCCTAATATAAAACGAGGAATTAAATAACAACTAGTCCTGCACTACACTCATAATAGGCCTATCAGACATGAGAATATAAGTGAGTATCATAGTATGATTATGATTGAATATCCTTTCTTCCAAACCTGAGCCCCACAGCAGAACGCAGAACCAACCAAAACAACAAAATAACCAGACCCCCAGATTTTACTCTTGACCATAGAGCATAAAAGATAAAATAAGATCCAGGCTGGAGTGATGAGGAATTCGGACAGAAAAAGTATTCACTAGTTCCAATGAGTCCCTTATTTTTACATATTCGAACGCCTTTTACAGATGTTTTACCTTCTCCTTCATATTGAACAGTATCAAGAATAATATTAGTAAATAATTTGAGCCATAACTACCTACTTTTCAATAATTTTGGTAAATATTGTCAAACGAATTACCACGGGTATTTACTGTTTACGAATTGGAATATTTGGGGTCCTAAAGTCGTAAAGTTAAGCAGTTTTTATAAGATTCCTATTCCCTCCAACATTCCATGATAATTTATTGAAGTGCTCCGACGATTTCAGTAACAATTAGAGTTAGACTTTTTATCCCAATGACGAAAGTGTATCGTCTAACTAAAAAGTCACTGCGGTCAATATGAGTCTGTTCTGGTCGTTTAAATTCACCCCCAGTCTAATCTATGTACAGTTCCACAATTGATTTATGATGCTGCACTAACCAAAATAATGGTCTAATATGTTGGTTTCGGAATTCAACTTAGATTAAATTTTGGCGATTAAGTGATTTTGATATTTTTTTACCAATCAATAAATATGTATAAGGGGTATATGCTTCTAAAATAAGGGCAAGAGTGTGTTATCCCCATTTGCTTTTCAATAACTACAGTAAAAATGCCACACACAATGTTAAAGGAGCTAACCAGATTCGATTACTCTATGTGCAAACACTACTGATCAAGCAGTTTTCAGTAATTTAATAGTTACTAAAATTTCAATGTAAACAAATGTTTCTGCCTCTTTGATGAACTTCAGCTGAAAGTATCAGTTCACTTTGTATTACGTGTCGTAGCGCAATCTGCCGAATCCAATATAAAACATTCTAACATCAACAATTTTATAAATAAAAACTTAATTAAATAAACTACTTAAATCGGACCAAATCATGAATCTAAACCATTCTCGAATCCCCTTCAACACACACACAAAATCGGTCCAGTCGTTTAGGAGGAGTTCAATCACGTACACACGAACACAAGAAATATATATAGGTACGGTAATATAAAAAATAAAAGGTTAATATCATAGTCCTTCAACATCGTAGTTATGTATTTGGAAGGAATGATAAGACAAGAGAAATCAATTTAACATGACTTTCCAACCATTGAAAACTTGCATATAAGCATTTTGAAAATTTACTTGATTTTCCTAAAATTAAAAAAATGTATAAACCATGATTTTATGAAACAAATTACCATTAAGGGAACTAGAGCGATATTTAATTACATTTAAATATAAAAAAAAAAAAAAAAAAAACAGTAGCAGTCGTGGGACTGCCGATAGAAGTGAAAACGGAACTATTAAGTTGAGAGTAATTAACAATACGTTATAGTAGCAGTACATCTGTAATTGTGAATGTGACGCCTTTTTAATTTTCCAATTTTAAAATCCACGAAAAAATATTATAAAATAACTAGAAATCTATTTTACCACGCTAGTAAGATAAATCTTATACCGTAATAATACTCATTTCATGATGAAGAGGTTAAATATTAAAAATATAATTAAAATGAATAATGCTAAATTTTAAATACAAATATTCGTACAAATATTAAAAATGTTTAAAAATATATTCGTTGTTTTCATTATTCATTTATCTGTATAAAAATATGTTGTAATTGCTCAATATTAATAGTTAGTTAAACATAGAATACAAGTGAGTAAACACCGAGTGAACAACAGTGAGTTGAACACCGTTGTAAATAATACAGTTATTGCTACGGATAAAGTATATAATTGCAATAACAATTAAACCCACAATATTTTTAAAACTAATAAATTAGTTAAATTAACTTGGTTCTTTCGTAAAGGTATTTTTATTGCACAATAAACTAATTTATTGAGTTAATACGGTATCAGTGAGCCAATGCGCCAACTACAGTTCCGGCAGAAACGTTCACTCATCACTTCATACGCTACTACAGGCTAAACTAAACTTCCAATAAAAAAATGATTAATTACAAAAAAAATATTCATCTATTTTCAAACAACTTTCTCGCTGACAAATTTTGTCTGACCAAAAAATAAAAAAAATTCTCGCTTACAACTTTTTTCTTGTCATTGTAAACGCTATGTAAAATGTAAACAATAATCAAAATTATTTCGAATTTTTTTTAATATTTAAAAATGTAACCAATAGATTGCCAATATTAAGAGCTTTAATTTGACGCATCTTACAGAATTGTACGACATTGGCTTCACTTTTAAATCGCGAGAGGAAGCCGTAAAGGTCACTGATTTTCGCAGTCTGTTTTCATACTCCGCCGGGACAGTTTTAACACAGCGAGACTGACTTTTTCATTCAGGTTAGTAGTCCGCGGCCAAGTCTACGGTTAAAAAACACAGCGAGACTGACTTTTTCATGCAGGTTAGTATCATTAGCATGTCGGTGACGCGAAACGAGGATTTTACCCTCTACCAAAACGCTCAACGCGCCTAAAGAAGTTTTCACTTCAAAAACTTCGCAATATAGGATATAATTTATGTCAATACATGTCTTATGGGCAACTATGATGGCAACGAGAAAATAGAATACCGGTACATACGTTTGTAAACAAGTAGGATAGCATATATGTAACTTTAACGTGTGACACATTATCACATGTAAACTATTCATACATTAAACAATAATATAGTTAAATTCAATGTTAAAAGTTAGTGACAATTGACGCATAGTTGTACCAACCTAGTTGCCGGAACTTGTATTGTTTGAACACAGCAATAACAACTGAGTTATTGAACAAAAATGTGAATGTATCATTTTGCAAGACATCTCGGTAAGATCCTTTGCAGACATTAAGCGTCATGGAAGTTTATCACTCAGTACGTTGATACAATTGTCTTATATCTGCCAGGAGGACGTAAAATTTCTATACTGTGTAATGTCTCCCTGTATATTTGAGAGCAGGGCATCGTGAGAATGAAATTAACTATAGACTTGACATCTTGTATGCAACTTTAGTTATCTTAAAATTACAGTATAATACAAGTTATAAGTAGCTAATAAGGAAAACAGATGTGTAATACTTTTATTGCGTTACGAATTGAAGAAACGTATGGAACACTGGTTGTTTGGTTTGGTAGTAACTCATTTACGTTTCAACAGAACAGAAATACTCATATTGACTTGAAGTGTATTATAAAATGAGCATGCATATGTGCTTGGATACTTTTTGCGCTTGTTTGTGAATAGATCAATGTCATACAGTTAGAGGCATATTAAACAATCCGATAGTATGTACCTATTGCAGGATAATAACTCACATTGACTTATAATATGTTTATATTAATTTTTGCAGTTTTAATATAATACTTATAATATACTAATATAAATTTTTACAGTTTTATCCTATACATAATGAGAACTCTGAGTCTTACCTTACACGCGTCCGGTCCGGTTAGTTGCAGATTACACCGAGAACACAGGATTATGAGACGTATCGACAAGACGATCTTTGTCTTCGCACTACCAAAAACTGAGTGACGTCCAGTCGCTGGTCAACAGGTCAACTACTAACTTCGCTACAACCCCAGAGAGTGCAGACCCTAGCGGGCTAGGTAGGTGGTGGGGGCATTTTTGGTGGGGGGCTGCGACGATTCACGATGTTAACCGAACTCAGCCTCGCAGTACAGAAAAAATTTAAAAAGGATTTTAACAATCCTTACAATAGCATACGATAGGATACAACAACAACCCTTATTGGTAGGCATCAGTCACATTGCTTGTTCAATTATGCATTAGTTAGCCGATCGCTAATGTTAAGTTACTGGAACCGTTCATATTTACAAAAGGCCCATCTAAAGTATAAGAGTTTAAACTTCTAGCACATACGTAAACAAAATAATAGTTTCATTTATTTAAAATCACCGTAACAAATCAAGAAATTCATATAATAATATTTAACTGCAGAATATAGACCTAGTAAAAAAACGAGTTTTTAAATGAATTTCCTCGCCGAAAATTTTTCTTTAAAGAATTGTAAATTTTATAATTAAATTAGTGTTATTTACTTTTAAACTATGCTGAAGACAGTTAACTTTGCTTATATCAAATGAATTTTATTCTCAAGTTTAAGTGAAAGTATTAGTTTAAAATATGTTATGTATATCAAATCACGGGATTTTCAACTCATTTTTATAATCTAAAATACCTTAGTCAAAAATTTGCCTAGTTTGCAAAAGCACGTTTCAAAAATCTTTATTTTGTTTCTTCTTTGTATATCTATTATTAGTTATGGTCATGTTGTGTATTCGTGAAGTTTTATTGTTATATATAATTTTAAAAAAACATACATTTCTAAACATGTACATTTTTAACTTTAAATTATTGTAAATGTTTAGATAGATGCGTCTCATATCCATAAAATGCCCTCAGCGCTTACCGTATATGTTTCAAAAGAGACTCGAAATAAACCGTCCACTATTTTCAGTGTCTCTCTTTCTAAAACCAAATTGGTCTTGTGTTCAAAGTTTAGCATTCTTGACAAACAGATTTATTCGAATATTTTGATCCGTAGAGGCAAAATGGAGACAGGCCGATAGTATTTACTGAATTGGGACTTTTTTCCTTAAAAATTGCATGCACTTTTGGAACTTTTAGGAGAGAGAGAAAAGAATCATGTTTGAAAAAAATACATGAACTAAATTTGTGGGTGATTTCCAGGGCCGTACGAAGCTTTGGCGGGCCCCGGGAAAGATATTCGGACAGGTCCCGTCATGCCCTGCCTCTGCGCCATTCGTCGACATGGTGGACTTAAAATAGACGTGTGGCGGGCCCTATTCGGGCCCCGGTGTCCTAAAAACCGGTCTGAGTAAGGTGACTTCAATATATGCTTTGAGCATTTTTTTTATGGGCCACATTGACATCAAATTAATGTCATTAGACTTTCTTTTTAGATTTGGAAGTTGTTGGATTATTTTATTAATTTTTTCCTCAAATACAGGTGCCAGCGCCAGTGAGATTGTTAGGCTCTGTATAGGCCTTGTGGAAGTGATAAACTAGGATTTCGACCACAATTTGCAAAAATATATTAAACTCGCTAGCGACCTCTGAGGTATCACTCACAGGTCTATCCCTTATTTGGACTTTTAATTTGTTATTATTGCGGATTTTGTCGTTTATTACGTACCAGACAGTGTTGGAAATATTTCTGGAAGAAAGAATTAATTTCGAAACATCATTATGCTTTCGAAGCAATTACCACTTTTCTATAAGTTATTTTGTAAACTCGAAAAAAGCTTTAAACTGTTCATTAGTCGTGGTTCTAAAGGGGGGTAGTACACCTTTCCGCTTGCATTTACAAATTTATTTCTTGTGCAACTACTGATATACCTACACATATGAAATTTTGTGGGTAAGTTAGATATATACTTCAGTTTATTTTAAAATTATTTTTATTAAAATATTTTATTCTATTACTGAGTTATAAATGTTTTAGTTTTTTTTACGTAGCGTACTTATTAACATAACTGTAACGCTCAAATTAAAGTTTCACACATAAATTTGGTATCATTCTGTTCGTTAGACCTAGGGCTATGGCATGAACTAGGGATATTGGTCTAATTTTAAAATAAATAATTAAAAAAAATATTAATTACAAATTTTAAAAAAATTATTAAAAAAAACATGTATTTACCTTAATAAAATGAGTTATATTGATTCAATTCTGGTAATCCTAGTTCATGCTATAGCTAATGATGTTATAAACATCCCCTGAAAACTTGGTAAGGATATCTTGAATACTTTTTGAGAAATCATGTAAATAGTAGGCAAAAAAGTAACTTTCGGAAAACCACCGTTAAAGTTAAACTATTAAAAATGATGTTTTAACTTACATTAAAAAGACCCTGCTGCATATGTTACATCTTCTACTTCTTAAAATCTCCTTTGCTGGTCTAGTCTCAATCTCCTTCTGGCTCTTCTAGCTTCCAAACTTTGATTTTCAACTTTCTTTAGCAATGCGCACACGGATCTCATCAAAATTTCTCAACAATTCTTCACAGAAATTTCCCGGAGTCATGGATAAATGAGTAAGGACCTTTAACCTACCTAAATGCCCTTCATTATAAATCAAAGATGCTTCACGTGCTGCAATATTTGAAACTGTTCTTCCAGCAAAACCTTTTTTAGGGCAGATGTTCCAAAGCACATTGTTGTATGACTCGTTAGCGTTTTGGGTCTTTCCTTTTAAACATCTTCTTAAAAGTTCAGGCTTTGTCAGATCTACGGATATTGGTTTAATGAAATCCATTACAGGGTATGGTATTGTATTTTTATGTTTAAAAGTTGTTATTGAGTTATTTGATATAGCCTGCTGGTACTTACACCAAGATTCTGGGCCAGTCGGACAAAAATGGTGAAGTGGTTTCTTATTTAAACTGACCTTGTGGTTCCATACTGCCCAAGCAGCCTTTCTCGTTGATACCAAGTCATTGGGATTGGCTCTAATAGCATTAAAAAAGTACACACCTAGTTGGTCAATCACAGAGTCTGTCAATCTATTTTCGATTACTTGACACTGAAAACGTAAATGTTGACACTAATCTTCACTCAAGTAATGTAAACAAACAATATATTGAACCAAAGCTATAGGCCTGTAAAATAGAAATAAGAAAACAAATCACAGATTTTAAAGCAAAACACTACCTACTATCAATGTATACTGTATGAAAACGAAATCTAAAAACAAGAGGAATGTACAAGATTTGGATTTTGCACAAAAAGCTTCATGTATTGATTTAGTATTTTTGTCATAATTCAGCTAAAAATCAAGATATCATCATAATTTTTATACTGTATTGATCAGAACAAACTGGTAAACAATTATAATAGAAAAAATTAATAATGACATTTTTGACATTTAACAGTGTACTACCCCCCTTAATTTCTTTTTTTTTTTAATTTAATTTTTCTCTTGAAACCATGCTTTCTGTAATCCAATTTTGTTTTCTTTTTTATACCAATTTGAATTATTTTTTGAGTTTGAGTTTTTTGAGAACATTTGGAATACAATGATCACAATTTGAATTTTTATAGAAGAACAAACCTCCAGTAGACTACATGGAAGCCTGCACGGTTTTATGAATATTATTTCCAGACATTTTGAACTATGTTTTGAACATTTTGGAGTTCACAGACACGTTTGGAGAGAACAGTTTGGTTAATTGTAATTATATCGATCCCAGCAGACAGAAGACTTACTGAATCGAAAGAAGACTAATAAAAATATATTATTGGCCCAATATACCTTAGCCGCCGATCAATCTTTTTACCCCATCGTAAACAACATTATTAGAACCTTCCGTATGCCCTAGGCAAAATTTTAAAATGAGTACTTTGATTACTTTATTGCAATTGAAAAAAAGCTATTTTTAATATATGTCGGTTTTTGTCAAGTTTATGAGACAATTAATTATTGTAAGGTTTACTGCGGAAACAATAAACCAAATTATATGTTAAGAAAAGAAAAGTAATACTACCTACTTCCTCTTTGCGTTTTTAGTCTGGAGATTCCCAAGTCGTGATGTTACAATACAATTAAATCTTAAACAAATAGCCAGCCGGGCAGGCTCTAGAGGCGGTCAGGGTGGTACCCAAGAGTACGGTACTTGGGAAAGCAGCTAGGGGACAATGGAATGAGCTGTCGGAGGTTCGGTCAATATAACCTTTGCACCATTATAAATCTCCTTTCTTCAAGCGGCTTAGACGATCTTTTGTGTAGTTGGTGTCTAGTTAAAGCTTTCAGCAAATCAGAAACAGTCCATTCTAGGAAACTATTCATACTTCTCGGCGACAAAAGCCTCCAAACGGAAAGTTTGAACAATGCTTTAGTTAGTTCCCTTTACGACGTATCTAGTAATTTAAGCTTACTGACTCACGGTAAATATGGACATATCCATCGAAAGACTACAACGGGGAATGGGAATTATAACAGAATTTAAAGATTATGGCCAGGCAATCAAGACATAGATCAGACGTAATATAGTTAATTTATATAATTCTTTTCTTCATTTAATTTTCCATGCTCTGTTAATGCCATTTTGACCTACAAATAAAATCTGTAACAAGCAAAATTAGTTATAATTTATTTGAAATAATTTAAAAGATAATCCATTAACTACATCGTAACCAAGGAAACTAACCCCAGTTCCTTGTAGCCTACTGTTTTCCTATTTTAACTAAATCAAAATTATATCAAAACAAGCTCATACATATATATATATAGTATTTGTATAGGAGATAATCATTTTCGTCTAAGAATTAATTACGATTTCTATTCAACACATAACTGGAGAAGAACGAAGGACTAATTTAACAAATAATTAGTTGGTTATTAAAAAATGACAGAAAAACACGTTGCGTCTGATTGAGTTACAGAATTGGCTAAAAGTTTAGTTTTAGATGACGAAAGATTCAAGAACGTAGCCAGGGAAAATTCTGAGGGAGGTCCAGACAACTGATATGCTTCCATATTGGACAGAGAATAAGGCCCCATTTTGTTCCTTAAAAAGTTCTTGGCCCGTTTCTTTGTTAAGATCAGATGACGAAGGATTTAAGAACGTAGCCAGGGAAAATTCTGAGGGAGGTCCAGACAACTGATATGCTTCCATATTGGACAGAGAATAAGGCCCCATTTTGTTCCTTAAAAAGTTCTTGGCCCGTTTCTTTGTTAAGATCAGATGACGAAGGATTTAAGAACGTAGCCAGGGAAAATTCTGAGGGAGGTCCAGACAACTGATATGTTTCCATATTGGACAGAGAATAAGGCCCCATTTTGTTCCTTAAAAAGTTCTTGGCCCGTTTCTTTGTTAAGATCAGATGACGAAGGATTTAAGAACGTAGCCAGGGAAAATTCTGAGGGAGGTCCAGACAACTGATATGTTTCCATATTGGACAGAGAATAAGGCCCCATTTTGTTCCTTAAAAAGTTCTTGGCCCGTTTCTTTGTTAAGAACGATCTTTCAGAAGTACATGTCAGTAGTACTGAATTATTTAAATAATAAAAAAAACCGTTTACAAAGAAAGTATTTGAACAAATGAAAAATTGAAAGGAGGGTTCCGGACCCCTTGGACCCCCTCGCTGGCTACGTCCTTGGAAAGATTAGTAATATGAAAGGCTTAACACAGTATTAGAGTGACATCTTACAGTTAAATACGACGAGAATAAATCACTATTTTACGAGGGAATTTTAGTCACTAGAGAAAGAGAGACCGTAAAAAAAATTTTAGTGAGCAATTTGCAAAGCGTACTACATTTGAAGATCCTAACTTAAGCCATTCGGTCGTGATCATGGACGTGAGTGGAAACATACAGACATCGACTCTTCCTGCTGATCCAATTCAATTATTTATTTACACATACGGTTTGTACAGTTTTTACAAAATATATTTGTTATAAAGTATTTTTTGTCAAGTACCATAGTAGAGTAAATTACAAACAATGCAAGCAAAAGCAAGAACAAGGTATCTTAACTTTCTAAGTTAAAAAAGGAACTTACGAAGTCAAAAGTTAAACTCGATGAAACTCTTTCAGAGAATAAAAAAACACTGAACTTATTAGAAGTTTCCATAGTTATCTCTTAAAATCAGAAAATAAGGTTTCTGCTCTTATTCGTTCGCTGAAGTAGGACCTTACCAACATCCAGTCTTGAACAATACCACAGTTCATAGGCGTATCTAGGATGACCAAAAGAAGGGGGGGGGTACTATTAAAATTTTTCCGTACCTTAGTCAATATAATTACACTCCTCCGGAATATATTAAATGCTAATAATATTGAAAACTGTAAATTTGATAGCCGTCTGATAGCATATTATTGTTAACGAAACAGGATTTTTTCGGATATTAACCATCGTTCAAAAATCAGTAACACTACGTTTCGAGATCTGCAATTAGATCTCTTTTTTCAGGTCAATAACTAACTATTAAAAACTAGGCTAAAATAAACTAATTATACCAGAGCGATGTGACACGCGTAAGTCAGGAATCACAACCACCATGTTGTGTGTCAACTTCACTAACTCTAAAACACGCTCTTAATAAAAATACTAAACACAACACCAATCATTAAACTAAACTACAGAATACAGGTCACAATACGTCTGCATTCGTCGATCAACCACCTACGACTGTCGCCTAGTTTTGTAATTACTCATATGTGTTAGGTTAGTTATTTACCTGAAGAAGAGATCAAATTGCAGATCTCGAAACGTAGTGTTACTGATTTTTTGTTTCACTGAACGATGGCAAATATCCGGAAAAAATCCTGTTTCCTTCACAATCTTTCCATCGCCAAAAATAAACTTCAAACAAAGGCATATTATTCTTATTTTATGCCCTAAAACGCCTATAATTTAGGCAAAACTTAACCTTTTGCGTTAACTCCCGATAACATAGAAATTTAAAGATAACGATAAATAAAAGAGAACATAGACTCCGGAATATGGCTATACCGAACCACAAAATACATCCTCCGACTCATACTTAGAATTTAGAAATTCTTAAATGAGCTTTTAGGATATTTTACGTGAAAATGTGGGCGTGTACTTCTGTACTAAGTAAATAATATATATTTTACATTTAAATGCTTTTTAATTTCAATCCATGCCATCCCTTATAAAAATACTGGGATATAAATCGACATGTATTTATATAGATGATATATTTACTGTGTATACAATTACACACATTTTGAGAGAAAAAAATTAGTAATTGTGAGTTTTTTGCTGCCGCTGAGCGGTTAACGTCCGCTGCGTGCAATTGAGCGTAGACGCGGTAGACGCTCGGCAATGAACGAATGTAGACATAGAAAATATGAACTTCAAGTTACATAATTAATACAAAGCACGATAGTTCGTTAGTTTGATTGTCTGGAAATTCTGGGTTTTCATAGGTACACAAAGTGTGACGGAAACACGTTATAGCGATCGGTAACTATCGTAATAATTAACATAAACAACATTTTTTAAATCCTTCACATATCAAATCAGCCTTTTATTTAGCAGTTTCTTACAAGCTTAGAAGTTCACAGGATCTTTAAAAAACAGGACTGATAATTTTTAGTAGTAGTTAGTAGTTTTCAGTGTAAGAGGTGTTGAAAGACTGTTCATTAATTTTTTTATATAGACACTTTTATAGGCTATTCAAAGAGCTCCATTTAATTCACTAAACAATATCAGGTTATAAGAAGTTGTTTAATCATAAAATTAGCAATAACAGACAAAGACTTTAAGCTGGATTTCGGACATTTGCCGTCGTTATAGGTTATAAAAGGTATAACACAACGTTTCGAGGATTGCAATCTCTCCTCTTCGTTAGCTGGGGGATGAATTAATACATACAAAAATAACGAACAGAAAGAAGTAAAGTAGGTAATGAAAAGGGTTCAAACATACTTTACCTTCCTCATCTGACGAAGAGGATAGATTCCAATCCTCGAAACGTTGTGTTATACCTTTTATAACCTAAAACGATGGCAAATATCCGAAATCCTGTTATCCTTTCAAATCTTCCATCGTCAATAACAAACTTTAAATAAAAAACTTTAGGCTGTTTATGTTTTACAGATCAATGGCCCACCAAAATTAAATAGTTATAAATTAAAGTTTGAACATAAAACTTATTTCTTGAGTAAACTTTGACCGTGTCAGGGGCTTTGATTGTTTCCGATGGCAACGCTTAGAGGGAAATCTGGAAAATTATCACCTATTTAATTGTATAACTATTGTCATCTAAACTTGAGATGGGTGAATTTCATTCAACGATATTTGCACACACGATCTCCAATAAATGTGTATAATTTTAAATACTGACTTTATCGAAAACCCTGAGATAGTAAAATCTAAATCCATTTATTCCATTAAACACTGTCCAATCAAAATATTTAAACAACCCCTAACTCCCAATTTTTATCGTAAGATACTATATTTCCCGCTAAGCAAATTGTTCATTGCTGAACTTGAATAATTGAACTGACTTCTAACAACATGTGCCGGAAAGAATTTCGCTCCTTGGGCTCATAAACTATCTCGGTTAACATTTATTCAATAAAATGTCCATGGAAATCTAGATTGAGGTCCATCGGGTCATGGTATATTAGAAATTCAAGACTGTTATGTATGAAATGTTGTTCTTGGCTCTAAAGATCCGGGCCAGAACCGAAGGTATGGAGGGACAGGGGGGTTCGTTTGCCCCGGGCGGCAAAATTATGGAAGGTCGAGTCGTTACGTCACAACTGTTTACTTTGTTTGACCAATCTCCGCTTTGGTCTAATATTTTATCCTATTACATAGCAGATATTTTATCATTTGCATACTGTCGTGTCGATCGCTGTTAAACTGAACGCTGTTTGGGAGTGCCGATAGCCGAGCGGTCTAAGACGTTGGACTTTGAGTCTGAGTTAGAGATAGCGCAGGTTCGAATCCTGTCTGTTACTGTTGCACTTTTTATCACTACCATCGACTACAGGTATATATAGTATATTCTGTTTGATAACATCCTCGAACAGGTCAGTACCCCATGAACAAGGCATTAAAAGCCATCGGCTTCTCCTTAAAAGCCGAAAATCACAGAATGAAACAATTATAAAACAAACTGAATAAATCATAAGTCATTTTATCATGTGACATATAGTAACACATTGTGTAACTTTTCTGGATTGGTAAAAACTTTTATTACTCTCGGTCAAGTTCTTCAATACCATGTTGTATAAGTTATTACATTTCACATTTTTAAAGTGAATACATTTCCAAGCAATTATTTTCATACGTGAACACCCAAACTGGAAACATTTCTAGTTTATGATCTGGATGTGTTGGTTTTGTTTTTATCAACTGATTTTTAAAGAAAGCAAGTTTTGTTCTAAACTTTTGGAAATAATTGTTTCCAATCTACTTTTTGTTTTAAAGTTTCAGGTTAATAAATTATAAGTGGTAAGATCTACTGCAAATGCAAGCATCACAATGCTTTATCACTCTGCCAGTGATCATCCTTAAGTAAATTATGAACATGTCAATAGCAGATTCTCCGCTTCACTTTCCGTCTGCTTAGTCAATGTACTTCATAATGATCGGAAAAGTCTCGATGTTCACTCTCGATTTCTAAAAGAAAATTCTTAGACTGGCTCAAGGCACGAGACCCAATATAATTTACTGTTTTAATAATAACTTGCATTACTTGAATTTTAAGGATTTTACAACATAATGCTTGCTAGTGAGTAATACAATGGCCTTCTCATCTTCAGCATTTTTCAACAGCATTCTTAACTTACCCTACTAAGCTTGTTCAGAGGCAAATACATTTACCTCAATCTGTAGTTATTCCGAGTTTTTTTTAGATAAAATTGGATTTTAGTAGGCCTAATAGTTTCATTGTCTTGAAACAAAATTTTGTACACTTGACCTTGTTTTATGTTAAGTGTACAGCGCAAATATGTCCTGTTGTAATATGTCACAGATGAACGAACTATTCAATTCATCACATACATTACAGTCTGCTGTCAGAAGAACACCACGGATTTATAGCTGGACACTCTACACCCACAGCTATAATAAACACCTCAAATTCCTCAAATAAGGAGAAACAGCAACTACTATCCAATTGGACTATAGTAAGGATTTCAACAGCTTAAGCAATGAATTGCTGTTAAGTAAACTGTAAAACATTGTCGTAGAGATGATACGTTAAGTAAGGCGTTTGATTGCCTTGGCTACTCTCTCATTTTAAACAAACTTGAAAATCTGGGTATTAGAGGTACTGCCCTTAACTGGCTCAAGAGCTACCTGGAACAACGCAGCCAACTGGTTGAAGTTAGACACACGGAAAGAGGACAGATCCATACTGTAAGATCAAAACCACTCCCTATCAATAGAGGTGTACCACAAGGATCTGTCCTTGGCCCTGTATTGTTTATCCTTTTTACAAACGACATGCCTCAATAGTTGAACAGTCTCTGTCATACGCTCATGTATGCAGATGATACAACCCTTCTCTCTTCAGAAAACTCTACTGAACAGCTAGGGGTTCGCTCATACACCTCATTGAACATGGCATACCAGTACTGCCACTACAACGACTTGGTAGTTTATATGTCTAAGACTAACCAGCTAGCATTTGGTAGAAAGCGAAACCAGGTACCAGCCCTACCAGATGTTGATGTAAAGCCACACACCAAATTTCTGGGAGTGATTATCGATGAAAAAAATGTCATGGACACAACATATTGACAAGGTATGTAAGAAATTAAATACCAGTCTTTATATCTTGAAGCGAATAAAAACAATCAGTAACACCCCAACAGCAAAGACTACTTACTTTGCAATATTTGAAACTCATATTCGATACGGGATAGCCGCCTGGGGAGGAACAACTCAAGAGGACCTACAACAACTACTGTGACTTCAGAAAAAAGCTATAAGGATTCTTAACTGCCTGGGCCCCAGAGACACCTGTAAAGAAGCCTTTAAGAACCTAAAAAATCATGACAGTGATTGCCCTCTATATTCGGGAGGTTATACTGTATGTTGATGGGAAGAACCTACCTCGAGCTGCTGACCACCACGACTACTACACCTGACATCTTGCAAACTACCCACTACCAGCCCACCATCTTACACTGTATGAAAGAAAACCGCCATATGCTGGCAAGAAGCTGTACAACATATTACCACAAGAACTAAAAGCTCTTAAAGGAATGAAGCTGAAGGCATCGCTGAATGACTGGCTGACATCAAGACCCTTCTACACCCTAGATGAATATGTGCACTGGAAAGACATTCAAGAGTGACATTATTTTTGTATACAATTTGAATTGTATCCACTGTAAACTGACACTATACATTTCTCTAAGAAATGTTGTAATAAGAGTTTCTGATTTCTGATGTATGAAAGTTACCTTCCAAGCTGTGGAATTAACATCAACAGTGAACTGCCGCACTCAAACAATCAGATCCAAGGATATAGTCATATCCAAACGAGTCCCTGAAGGATCTATATTGGGACAGATTTTATTCATTATATATGAATGTGATTTGCCAAGTTACCTTTGTGGCTACTGAAGGTCTTTTATGTATGCAGATGACACTGCTACACCTCCAGAATAAAACACCTGAAATACTGGAAATAGAATCTTTTACAGCCATGAGCATGGTTGAACAGTATTGTACTGCAAATTACCTGGACCTTAAGAAGAATAAGAGTCAACAAATTCTTATGAGAAGAAAAAAGGATGAAGTGACAGAAATTCCTAGAGTAACAAGAATGCACCATGCAAAGTACGTTGGAATACTCAAAGACAATCAACTTTCATGGAATCCTTACACTGATAAACTCTGCAAAATATTAAACTCTTCACTGTGTATTATAAAGAAGTTATCAGTGCTGACACAGTTGAAACAGCATATTTCACCACTTTTGAGACCCACCTGCAATATGGCCTGGCAGCTTGGGGAAGCTCCTCCAAACGAAACCTCAAAAGAGTCCTAGTACTTCAGAAGGCTATACATATTTTCTCCAATTTAGACCCACAGGACTCCTGTAAGGATGCATTTAGAGATCTAAACATCTTACAAGAGTTGGGCTTTTCATTATTGAGATACAAAATCTCTGATAAGAAGAGCTCACATCCAAAATTTCCACAAGAAGAGCCAACACGCTCTACCCATCCACCGTCTGACCATGTACGAGAAGCAGCCAAATACTTTGGTGTCAAATATTAGAATTCCAGATGAAGTCAAAGTTCACCACAACCAGCATTTGAGGAAGACCATCTACAAGTGTCTGCTGAACCATCCTTTCTACAGTCTAGAAGAATTTGAGTCCTTAACCAACTATCAAAATACTAAATTAACTTATTGTAAATTTTATAAAAATCACTGAAATGTGTGTTTGGTATAGGCTAAGATGACCCAATACTATTCTCAATCTATATGTTAATAAAGAATTATGACTATGACATTACACTTACATTGTTTTTGTATGGGATCTTGAAGAAAACAAAATTATCATCTCAACACATTTATTTCTCTCTCAACTACACAACAAAGTGCACTAAGATAGGGTAACAACAAGTAGGTGACTAGGTGAGTCAGACTTAAATTAACAGACAAGCAGTTATTTTTGAGAGCACCAATCCCGTTTTGAGGGGATACCAAAATATTATTTGTCCATAAGATAGATGAATGGTAACTGGAGAAACAATAATAAATTAGTTCTTGCTAGTAAAAGTAACATAAACATTGAATATAAAAAATGAACACATATTATTCGATTGCAGACAATGCAACAATTTGTAAGTTTGTTAGTATCTAAAAACAAAATTTTATCTCTTTTTTAAAACGACTCTTGGTTAAGGGTTCTCAATTATTATCCAAAAATGAGTTTGCTGGAAAATATTACAAACAACATTTTCCTGAGCTTTAGATTTCAAAATGGCTGCAGATCTCTCTAATCAGGGTAGCTTATGGTATTAAATATTACAATGTAAAGATCATCATCAAACAATTTCCCCTCTGTCCTTACCGATTGATGACAACAGACAAGAAATATCAATTTAATTTTTAATTTTAAATCAAGAATATGGCAATGAAGTCAAATTTCTAGACTTATTTGACTTTGGAGTATTTCTACATTGTTTTATTTGTTAACTTTTTACACTAAAAAAATGGTTTCAAGTCTCAATATTTAGTTTCTTAAAATCTATTTCCATCTTGATCTTCTGTCGAAAGACTCCATTGCAAACTTTTGTTCTTTGATGAAACTGATTTTGAATAAGCATTCAATAGTCACCAATAAAACTTTGAAGTAATCTTCATACTATAACCCAAGCTGGCTTCACACTTGAATGACTGGCTGTAGGGTGTGAGGACACACCAGAGGAACTCATTTGGGAATTCTTTGGTATAAACAAAATCTGGACTATGAATTTGTGTTATATTTTACTTGTTTCAATATTTTAAATTAGAAGTTTAGTTTCCTTTCCATACAAATGTTGTGTTATGCTACCTAAACGTATCACAGTAAAAAACCAAAATTAAGTTTCAAAAAAATTTACACTAGTTTAACCAGAAAGTCAAAATATTTATTTTTACAAACTTTCATATGAGAAATACGAGTATTCTTTGCATATTAGTTGTTAATAATAATCCTGATTTTAATTAAAACAAATATATTATGGCACCGGTTTCAAATTAATTTTTATAAAAAACATATTCATTAATTTTATTTATGATAAAAAATTTTTTGAAATTTTGTAAAATGTAATGACATGGGAATGATAGGTGTGGTTAGTATCTTTGCTGGCTAGCAAACATTTTCTATGGGTTAATAGTGACAGAGCCATATTGGTAATCAAAGAAATGTAGCTCAAGTTATAGTAAGAAACATAAATATTTTTACAAAATTAAGGAACTATAAATTAATTTAAGTACTTGATTGAAATCAATTGAAACTAATTAGTTAATATATTAATCAAACTAAGAGAAAATATCTTAAATATTTATTTAACTTCAAAGTAGTAACCAACTGAAATACAATTTGTTATTTATATTTAGTACATACAATTTTGTTATATCCACCTCAAATACATACTATACTACATGTACAACAATACAAAATAAAACTTTTTGATTTCTCATCTTTGAAACATTGATTTAAAAACAATACATAATTGTAAAATAACAATCTATCATTGTATACAGCACATGGCAATTTTTATTAATGTCTGGTTGAATATTGTTTTTTACAAATGCAGATAAACGAATAAATGGAATGTAGATTAATAGTACCTGTATAAATAAGAAAAATAATTCAAACCAAATAAATCTTAAAATATAAAGTAACTTTACTTATTAATAAAATAAGAAAACTTATTTTTCTAGATGCGAGAGCTATATTAATATAATAAAATCTCCTGTGATGTGTTATTAAAAAAAATATATAAAAAAATAAAATAAAAAACAGTACCAGTACACAGAGCTTAGACTAAAAATATCACCACAAATCCTGACTTTCTCCTATTCACTTCAAATATATATATATATATATATATATATATATATATATATATATATATATATACATGGTGGCTGCTTCAAACTCATAAACAAAGCTTCTACAACTGATTCTTACACAAAGTATAAACTGTACAGTTCATGACTGTAATGTTTCTAAGGTTTATCATAGAATGAGTCATAAATGGAAATCCGAGATTAAGACAAAATTCTCTTTATGTATGGTAAAGGCAACAAGGCTGTTTGTTATAAAAGAATTTGATGACACTGGTAGAAATTGTTAAAATAAAGGTAACAATGATGAAATTTTAGACAAACTAGCAAAGAGCTGCAAAGAAGATATAGTCATACCATTAACATTTATAAGTAGCAAATCATTTCAACAAGGTATTTCCCAGCAAAACTAAAAACTGCTAAATCTACCCAAAGTTTGTATGGGCCTACTACAGAAACAAGCAGCTAATGTCCAATTTCTCTTATTTAATTTCAAAAAAATATATAAAAAAGAGCCTTAAATAGATTGCTACTACACTTTGAACAAAAAAACCCTATTAACTAAAAGCCAACAAGACAAAGTTAATGAAAGGCAGGTCAACAGCTACAGCTCTTATACAACTAATTGAAAATATAAAAACAAGCTGGAAGAAGGCTGTTTGGTAACTAGATTTTAGTAAGTCTTTCAATTCCTTTAATCATGACTGCCTACTTGGTAAGTTAAAAACTCTAGGAATTACTGGAACAACATTAACCTGGTTTAACAGCTGTCTAAATAATAGACAACAGATGGTGGAAGTTAAATGTCTCTTTAATAACACTATGATGATACCTTAGGTGTGCCCCAAGTATCAGTGATGGGCGCTGTTTTATTTCTCCTGCTAACAAATTACCTATCAAACCCACTCATAGATATCTGTCATACTGTCATGTTTGCAGATGACACTGTCATTACAGGAGCAGAAATATAAAATGAGCAGATTGACATTAAAGCATATTTTACCTTCAATACGGCTAAACAATACTGCTACTTGAATGACGTAGTGTTTAAAGAAAGGATAACTGCAGATAGTTTATAACATCTGCAAAAAAGGAAATTAACAGTGGACTACCTGATCTGAAGAAAGAAGAAAACATTAAGTACCTTAGAGTTGTGGTAGACAAGAACCTCATATTGACCAGCTTTGTAAAAATCTCAGCTCAGGAATTTACGTCATCAGACGAACCAAACAAGCAAATTGGGAATACAACAGCAAAAATTGTGTATTTAGAGGATATGAGTTTGCAATATGGAGTAAAACAGTCAGTTCAAACCTGGACAGAGTTCTTATCTAACAGAAAAGAGTGATTAGATGCCTTTCAGAACTAAACTATTAAGTCAGTTATTGAGAACCTTTTAAAATTTAAAACTGTAGTGGCACTATACATAAGAGAAGTCGTGCTGCATGTAGTTAGGACTAACCAAGACAGGCACAGGAAATAATTTTGTGCTGCCAACTTATCATTTGTTTTTATGAAACAAAGCCAAGTTATAAAGGAGCTTTGGTTTATAAAAATATGCCTGACAACCTCCATAAAGAAAATGAACAGCGCTTAAGTAAAAAAAGAAAAATGGCCGGAAGACGGACCTTTCTACAAGGAGAAATATTTCTTCTTGAGTAAAGAAGAGGTGAAGAATAATTTACAACACTATTACAATTCTCGTATAACAAAAAAACATATTTGTTATATTGTTCTCTTCTCCATGAATATGTAACCTGAATCTGAACAAGACCTACGTAACCTAGTGAAGACTTGTCTCCTTGAAGTCTAGAAAAAGTTTTACTATAACTTTGTCTGTATATTTATGTTTTACGAGCTAATACTCTGATGATACTGTGTAACATGCTATATGTAACAATTATTCAGAATAGAACAAAATTAGTCAGAATCATTGCCAAAGAGAATTTTAGAGACATGTACGGGTTTATCTGGAAGCTCTGATTTATGAGATGTCCAGTCACTATGTTATGGAGGTAACTGTATATTACCATTAAGAAGAATATAATTCAGGATGGTAATATAAGACAAGAAGTAGGAACACTACTTTATTCAAAACAACAGTTGACAGCTTCTGAAGATATACCAGAACAGATTGGTGCCATATTATTTCCAGAGGCACTCAATCAACTAATAATCCGTAACAATTAAAGGCTCAAATGAAATTCTATCTGATGCTAAATGTTTTCAACTCTGTTTGTGACCATATGGTAAACCGTTGGGAAATTTAACCATGAATATAGGAGAAATCATATGGATAATTATAGTAATAAATGGAATACAATTTTTCTAATTTAAATAATTTATGCCTACCATTGACAACTGCAAGAAAATTGTTGAACATTTTTTTGAAGCAATAGAGTTATAATTATTATACTTGCAACTTTCCATAACAATTAGAGATAGAACAAACCGTGATCACATATCAATGTGTAACCTAAATATTCATAAAATTGACACAGATTTTGCTATGTTTTATCAGGTAAATACTTATAAAAATAAAGAACTGGACATACTTAATTTCTTTTTACAAAATACTCTGGATTGCACAGTTAATTATTAATGGACAGAGTACAAATTTAATAATTAATGTTATTAAGTACACTGAATTATTAAGTTAACTGTACCATATTTTACTATAAATTTAATAATTTTGAAGCACATAAAATTTCTAGTTTATAATTAGATTTATGATTTGCATTTTCATGCTTAACAAATATTTGCTGTAATAATATTAGGCTGTTTAAAATTAAAATTAAGTATAGTATATTTTTTACAAAATAATATATAAGTACAAAAATTAAAACTATGGAATGTGTTAAATACTCGGAATTAATCATTAGTATTAATTAAAAACCTTGATATAAAGTGATGATACATTATAATACCGCAATATGTTACTTTCTGTGAAAAAGCTGTGTAAAAATATTTTTCTCAAAAAAGGTAATACGTAAATTGTGTTCATACAGCTGTGCCATACCACAATTAAATGGTAGAAGCAAAATGACACACTTTAGTTAATTGCGAAGTGAGGATGAATTAATTACAACTGGTAAACGTAACTATTACTTTCAGTGACAATGTTTACATATGTGTTGGTGATTTTATCGTCATATTAACACTAAATCCTATAGCTATTTTATAACATCACATATTGAATAATTAGTAGTACCCAAATTATTAATAAAATTAAAAATACTGTATTGATACTGTGCGTTTTATACACTATAAATAATGAACTGTTTGACAATGGTACATATTATTGCACACCTCTTAGATGTGTTTTTGAACACCTGAAAATCAGCTTATCGAGATATCAATAAAAACCCTTTGAGAATGTAAACATCTTTAGTTATAAAGTATAATACTGGTACCATAAAAACAAAATTGCATAGTTACTAAAACTGGACAAAATACTGGAATTATAACTGAGGTTAAATTTACAAACAAAACCTTGTTACTATTGTACAAACACCTATTTATACAGAACATAATCGTACAACAGATGTGTAAGTGTAGAATAGTGCATTTGTTTTTCTCATAAACAAACAATAACTGTTAGTGACATGGTGTCTTAACACAGTGAATATTTTTACTTAATAACCCCTGTTCATCTTATTAATGTACAACTGACACAAATACATAAGCTCTTAAGATGTATAGCTTTGAGATGAACTTGCAAACAGAAACAAAAATGTTTAAGTGATGTAACAGCTGAAAGTGACAGAAACGACAGACACACATTTATCACTATAATAGAGCATATAACTGTATTGACTCTAACAACATTACGCAATCATTACTCCAACACAATTTCCTATCATTCATTCGGTCTATTGCTATCCGCTAATCACTTATGTTCCGCACACAATATTTGTCAGAGCACATTACAACTAAGCTGGAAAGCTTGGGCAGAGTTAATAAGCGTTGGACAGTTTACATCATTCAATATGCGATTAGAAATTCTCATGAAAAGTAAAGCAAAACAGAAACATTCTTCAGTTGGCAATACAGAGCTAAGACTGCAAGATAGAATTAATATTAGATAGCCTCATTATGTTTTTAACCCCTTGACTGCCGGTTAACACGTTCCAAACAGCTGCTTCGCTACACGATACCAGACAGCTATAAGATTATTTGAACTACTAAAAATCCACAGTAGTGGTGTTTAATTGCTACTACACTCTGACGGTCAACTAAAGAACTATCAAGAAAGCACATGGCGAAGTCTTACCTACACGTTAGAAACAAAACGTTGTCCCTAGGTTTTTAATTGCGCATTTGAAGTTGCTACTGTAAGTTTTTTACTTTCTATTTCGATTGTGGTTCAGTTGGTATGGCAGGAGTTATTTGTAATAATGATAAAGACGTTTTATCAATTTTAGACTTGTTCAGATGCGTTGTTGTGAGTTAGGCATTCAGCAGTATATAACTTTTCTGAGAATGATGGTGATCGGGAGATGAACTCAATTTATTTATCACAACCTGACGTAATGAATCAGGAAATTCTGGTGGCAGTTTAGTAAATGAAGATGTGACTGAAGTTGTTCATGGTGGATGAGAAACACACTACATGTATGCTGACTCTATGCACGGCAAATATACCCGGCAGTATCAGTTGACAGCATTGTTGAAAACACTGCACTTAAAGGGTTAAACTAGATATTATATGAAGAATCTTGGAGCATTGGAAAATGTTTAATTTAATATCACTAGTAAATAAATACAAATTTTCAAATATTAAATTACTATTGCAATAATAACAAACACTGGTGTTGTTGCGACACCAATACATTATTACCAATTTGAACCATTTTTTGGATTAATAAATACAGGAAGCCTTACCCTTTGTATATTTTATAGTTATGAAAAACCTTTTTAGGAACCTATTAAGGTTTCTATCAATTTGACTATGACTGCACATCAAAGTAAAGATTATTATTTTCATAGTTTCTCCTGTTCATCATCAATGAAGAATGTAAAACGGTGAAAATTACAATAATAATTACATAAACTATAAATAATACTGTAAATTAAGTATACACCAATACATTGCTTTTTGTACAATAAAATAAACTAGTGTTAGTTGATAATACTGCACAACATTAATACAATTATAAATTAATAGTATGGTCAGCTGAATTATACTAATACTGTAGTGAGTACATGGACACTTCAAAACATTTACGTTTTAAACAACAACCCTACCAGAATACTTATAATTCCAATATTTTCCTTTATGACATGTGATGGTGCAATTTAGATATATTAGACCAACTTATGTATTACACCTAATTCCTGCCCCTTATATATATATATATATATATATATATATATATATATATATATATATATATATATATATATATATATATATATATATATATATATGGATCTAAATAATTGTATTTGCATCTGCTTTTACTTATGTTTTAAGTAGTCTAAATGTTTTATGTTTCTATTTCAGACTATTTAGCTACAACATGTAAAACATATGTGGGAAATTTATTTCTCTAACCGGACTTCATAAATTATATGCAAAACTTTACAATAAAAACTTTGGTTATTATTGAATGTGTGCGTATATTTCCTATACAGAACCTCCAATCTGCTAGAGGTAACAAAAAAAAAAACAACTTCGTCATGCTTTCTCTATATCCTTAAACTGTAGTTGTATGAAAACTTATATCAATAACAGTTGAAAATTCAAGTTCACAATAAGAATTTTTTTAAGTTTTGTCTAAGTTAGAAAAACGTCTAAAAATTATATAGATAGTTTATCATAAACTATCATCATAAATAGATAGTTAATCATAAATAGATAGTTTATGATTATAAAAGATTGCTTTGTAATGAGGAATTACCAAGTTTTCGTTTTGTACGATTTTTGGAAACATTCAAATTAAACCTTAGGCCAAACGAGGAAGCACTTAACATTAAAGCAGTCTCTAACAAATGTGTTTAACACTTCTGATTCTACTTCTTTGGAATAATTAAGTACATTTGGAAGCAAGCAAACTTAACTCTTAAAATACTCGGTATCGCAGCGTTGGACCTCACTAATGACATCACATAAGTTGGACTATCACATACAGCTTTTCTATATACATAAGATATACTCGTTGGATATACACTTCGATAAGCAGGTCAGTCGTTGCTCTTCTTACCGATGTATTTTCTTCTAATGAACTGGAATATGTAGAAAATGAAAGCGAGAGATATCAGGTAGAGAGAGAGAGTGCAAAATTTGACATCGCGCCGTGGCTTAGGGCTGGTGACGACACAATACGTTATAGCCGACCCCAGTCCAAGCCGCATAACCAAGAACATGGCCACGAATAGGAGCTCCACGATGGTATGTGCCAGAGTGTTGTTGTAGCCTGCAGTACGCAGGAACCAGCGCATCTGCAGCAGAGGGTTGGTCATCTCCAGGCTCAATATCCCTGCTACCTGTAACAACCCCCCTTTTAGCGTCATCTCCAGGCTCAATATCCCTGCTACCTGTAACAACCCCCCTTTTATCGTCATCTTCAGGCTCAATATCCCTGCTACCTGTAACAACCCCCTTTTATCATCATCTCCAGGCTCAATATCCCTGCTACCTGTAACAATCCCCCCTTTATCGTCATCTCCAGGCTCAATATCCTTTCTACCTATAACAACCCCCCTTTATCGTCATCTCTAGGCTCAATATCTCTACTACCTCTAACAATCCCCCCTTTTATCGTCATCTCCAGCCTCAATATACCTGCTACCTGTAACAACGCCCTTTATCGTCATCTCTAGTCTCAATATCCCTGCTACCTGTAACAACCCCCTTTTATCGTCATCTCCAGGCTCAATATCCCTGCTACCTGTAACAACCCCGCTTTTATCGTCATCTCCAGGCTCAATATACCTGCTACCTGTAACAACCCCCCTTTATCGTCATCTCCAGGCTCAATATCCCTGCTACCTGTAACAACCCCCCTTTAATCGTCATCTCCAGGCTCAATATCCCTGCTACCTGTAACAACCAGTCTTTAATCGTCATCTCAAGGCTCAATATCCCTGCTACCTGTAACAACCCCGCTTTTATCATCTCCAGGCTCAATATCCCTTCTACCTGTAACAACCCCCTTTGATCCTCATCTCTAGGCTCAATATCCCTGCTACCTCTAACAATCCCCCTTTTATCGTCATCTCTGGTCTCAATATCTCTGCTATCTCTAACAACCCCTTTTATCGTCCCTTGAAGATTGGTAAGCGATTGTTCACAAAAAATAAATATCTATCCATATAAAATATTTTTAAGCATTTGGTAACATTTTGTTTAAAATTTAGTTATTGAGCACTATACAAATAACAATTAATTAAAAGATCAAAACTCAACAAACAATTAACCAATAACTGTCCCTAGGTCTTATCAATATTTGGTTATGATTGGATCTGTACCTATTAAAAAATAACATTTAAATCTAGATTGTAGTTAGGTGTTAGGTTAGTTATTCAACCTAAGGGAGAGAACAGATTGCAGATCTCAAAACATACTATTACTAATTTCTTATATCACTGAATCACTGAATCAAGGTAAATGTCTGAAAAAACTGTTACTTTCAAAATTTTTCCATCGTTGAAAACAAACTTTAAAACGTTCGTTGAAGTTAAAAAACTTATTTTTAAAAAGGGCATATTAAGTAAAATTTTCAGCTAACAGACAATAAAAGAGTAGAGAAATACTTACTGCCTCACCACCCGAAGTCCGAGTAAAAAGCACCGTCCCAATGGATATTACGCTGACAACATGATGGAGGATCATGATGGCTGGTTCTGTCTGATGATACAAGCTCCAGCCCAGGTCATACAGAAAGTACCCCAAACTGATTTCCAGTGTTATGTCTTGCAGTAGGGTATTCCTCTCACCTGGACAACACCTGATTATGTTGGTCTTTAGTGATAGAGGGTCATTAAGTGTAATTCTATCTGGATGTAAAGTCCAAATAATTATTCAAAAGGATACAGCCATTAAGCCAAAAATAACTTACTGTACAACTACAGACACTTATACATGCCCATTTTTGAGTTCATCGATATTAACAGCGGAAAAAGTTGATAAGTATATTGACAGGATTAAATATTAACATTTCATGGCTGCAGTATAATAAGAGGCCACTACCATAATAGAATCATAGAATCATCCTTAAAAACAGTAAAAAGTAACTAAATGTTAAACTGTTTTGTTTGTTACATTTTATAGATACATGACGTAGATAGTTTTTATATAATGTAATTCGTGTCAACATTTTGGTTTCTATAGTTTAGATAATCATAAATATGATTCTATTGCGGTGGTGGCCTCTTTATACTGTAAGCCAATTTTATTACTGTCTGCAACACAACAACAACAAACAATAATCATCTCCTCTATTTGCAAAACTAAACACTTATATCATAATAAATATGAAGCAAACAGTTTGTATTTGTCAAAAATAAATAATTTTGACATAAGTCAGTTAGGTATTATATAGTTGATAAGTAACAAATTTTTTTGTCTTAATCTATTTATAGACTTTTGATATAAACGTTTTCAGAGACGTATAATTTTTTTCCTAAAGCTGATTTTTTTAGTATGACGATCTGAGACATATTAAAAAGTAAGAGACATGACAGTGTCAGAGAGCCATTTGACGACTAGTGATAAGAAGGTTCAGTGTCCATATACCACTGTTCTTCTTACCTTATCCAAGCTAGGGAAGGGAGGCGCTCATGTGACCTGAACTAGAGTTTTAGATACTATCTCAAGGGATTTTTGTCTTTTTCTGAACTGCCAGTGGTGTTGAGTGGGACCAAGGGAGCCATTACAGCTCATACTGACGGCCAGGGGAATTTCTCATACGTATTTTTCAATGATCAGATCACATTGATTGATTTGGCAAAAGACAGTACCTGCCATTAGAGACTGCCATTCGTGGCACTTTTCATGCCACTTCACACTGCTAGCACAATAAGAAAAACATCTTTTGATACAGTACTCAAATTCAAGATCAGACCACATTAACGCTCTAATCTTGATTGGTATTGCATTAATATTAACAATTTATTAATTGATCGATTACAGTAATAAAATAACAAGGATAAATTTAAACTCTTATCAATATATAATATGAATTAGAATCGTCATCATGTACAAGACTGGTTTGACCATTTCCCTATTGCCAGTGAGAAATAAAGTACCTACAAAATTATTGCATTTATTTGTTTGTTTTATACATATTTAACTCATGTCTGACCTGAAGGCTCAATACTCCAAAGATAAGGGATATATTTAATACAGATTCATTTTGAGTGATAACGTAGGTGATCATTAATAATGTAGCAAACCTGGAGATTTGTAGGGGTCAGGTCCCTGCCAGTAACAACCCACCGATAGTGTGACTACGGTCACAGCATGGACGACAGTGACAATACGACAGTAGAACTCGGCAGACTGCTGTCCCCATATCTTAGTCTTTACAAGAGCAAAGTACAATACAGTCCACCAGATTGTGCTAAAGGCCAAGTTCCGGCAAAGGCTGCTCAATGATTCTTCATTTGGTTCCACCATGACTATCTCTACCAACAAAAACAATAATTTAGACATAATAAATTCTAACAGTATAAAATGATTAATGCAATATAACCATCTCATTATAAGCTAACATTTCTGAGATTCAAAAAGGTTGATCACTGTTTTGATTGTGTGAAGGCTGTCTCTTACTAATACGTTACTTGAAAATAAAATACAACCAAATTTATACTTACATAATTCAGATTTTCCCTCATGCAGTTGTTTATAGGCTACATAAAACCTAATCACTATTTTATTGGCACTAGGCAGAGGAATGTAATACATAAAAGATAAGGTATATATAATTATTAAGGTAAGATAATTATTGCTCAATAATTATATCAATACAATTTGCTAATATACTATTTGTAACTAAAACAGTAGCTTGAAGTCCTAATCAACAACATTATAACACCTGATTGTTATCAATTTTATCAAAAGTGACTATCGAGTATCAACTAACCCTCTAAAAAATTTTCAGTCAGTCGAACCCGAACCCAGCCAATAGTGACAATCCCTCCCACAAGTGAACAGCTGTGGGTTTTTTCTGATTTGCCAATTGGTCGGCTCTAAATACTATTCATGATATTTTAGAGTTAATTTGTTGGACGGTGTTACAATAAGTTTTTAACACTTATTGTACCCACGTAATTAGGACAATTAATAAGTCCCACCGATAAGTTAGTAAGAACAATATTTGATTTTTATATCGTAAAGAAAAACGAAGTGAGGCCAAGTTCCGGCAAAGGCTGCTCAATGATTCTTCATTTGGTTCCACCATGACTATCTCTACCAACAAAAACAATGATTTAGACATAATAAATTCTAACAGTATAAAATGATTAATGTATGTAATATAACCATCTCATTATAAGGTAACATGTCTGAGATTCAAAAAGGTTAAACAACGTTTTTAATTGTGTGTAAACTCTTTCTTACTAACATATTACTTGAAAATAAAATACAACCAAATTTACTTCTGTGGTTTTGATGAAAACGCTATTGAATGGGTGAAGTCTTGTCTTGTATGAAGAAGCCAAGTTACGATGGTTGAAAACAAGACATCTCGTTCTGTAGTTAGAAGGCGAGGTATATGTCAGAGAAGTTGTCTTGGCCCTGTACTATTTAATTTGTAAACTTCCTTATGTGTATTAACATTGCGTGGCTCATATGTATGATAAACTGCCAGATGCACTGGTCTTATCATCCTAGCTCAGTCTGGGAAGCCATCTCCTATTTTAATTCTGACCTTGAAAACATCACTCTGAATAGTGGTTTGTAGAAAATGGTCTTGTAATGTATTGAATTACAATAATAATTATAATAATAATTATTATACATATTATAAATTGTTACCTGGCAAGTTAAAGCCACAGCCAAAGACCAACTGTATGATCGTATGATGCTGTGACGTCATATGGGGTGATCAGTTTGAATAAATGCCATTGGCTGTTCTCATCACGCCACCAGATCATAACCACCACTACCTACCTGCCCTTGTCTCTCTCTCAGTTACCCTCCAACCTTAACCGAGCACAGTCGATGATGTAAACTAATTCAGTCTTTTATTCCGATTCCCCGTAACACGTACACAACAATTGGCGACGAGGTATTAATGCGATCCCGCGAGTGCAATGCAACCTGTTCGATTGTGCGTAAATAATTTTCTCCGAAAATTATAGTGGGAGGAAGTGTGTCTGTAGTTTGGGCGTTCACGTGGACTCAAAATCGGTACATTTTGATGTTGGAAGACTAGGTCGTAAATTGGAACATTTCGTCTTTATTTAGTGAAACAGTAAAAATGGCGGGAATTATTGGCGGAATCGGTGACTTCGACAACAGTGCAGAAACTTGGAATTCGTATGTTGAACGATTTGAATTATTCGTTGACTGTAACAGTATTAGTGACGACAAAAAATGTTAGTACGTTACTAACAGTCGTGGGTGTGTGAAAACGTACAGTTTGTTACGAGATTTATGTACGCCGGAAAAACCTTCAGTAAAAAAAGTTCGATGAATTAGTGAAGTTAATTCAGGACCATTTGTACCCGAAGCCATCATTCATAGCTGAAAGGTACAAGTTCAGCAAAAGGAATCAAGCAGGAAGGAGAATCAGTCGCAGAGTACATCGCCAGCCTCAAGAAGTTGTCTGCATACTGCGAGTTTGGCGCATCCCTCAACGACTATCTCAGAGACAGACTGGTGAGCGGCATCAGGAGTGAGTCGACAAGCAGAGGGCTGTTGGGAGAGGACCACCCTAACCTTCGACCAGGCTGTGAAAATCGTCTGCTCAGTGGAAGCGGCGGAGAAGAATGCGGCGGCATTGACAGTGAACGGCGGCAGCCGGGTCCAGCGGATGGCAGCGCATCACCACCCACATGTGAGAGTCGGCGGCAGCGGGAGCTACAACGCAAGGCACGAAGTCAAGGTGCAGTGTACGTGCTGTGGGCAGTGTGGTCACTATAGGAAGCAGTGCAAATTGTTTTGGTGTTGTGTGTCACAAATGTGGTAAAAGAAATCACATATCTAAGGTATGTCGATCTACTGAAATTAGTAAGTTACCAGACAATCAGCTTTCGAAAGTTAAGAAAGGTATATCTTAATCAGTCTAATTTTCAAAACAAGAAAAACAAAGATTATAAGAAACATAATTTTGTAAATGATAGTTCAGAAACTGTCCAGATTCAAATAATTCTAAGAATTATGTTCAGAGTGATGAAAATCTTGAGAGTTATGTCGAGGGACATACAGAATTTATTTAAAGTAAATGAAACTCACGGTGAAAGAATTAGAGTTGACCCAATTAAGATTAAAGTCCTAGTGCAAGGTCGAGAAACCATATTTGAAGTTGAATACTGGAGCTAGTGTCACAGTGTGTAGTGAGGATTTTTATGAAAATAATTTTAGTTCTTGTAAATTGTTAGAAAACGACCTAACTTTGAGTTCGTACACTAATGAACCTATTATACCTGTGGGCAAAGTTAATGTTGATGTTTGCTATGAGAAAATACATAAATGCTTAGATTTGTATGTGATTAGAGGAGGTTCACATCCTTTAATGGGTCGTGATGGCTTAAAGTACTGGAGTTGACATTTCGTTTAAAAATAACTTGTGTGTTATAAACAGACCTATAGATAACAAGGCTAATTTCGAGACAATGACGTCCGAGCTAACTAATCAATTTCCAGAAGTGTTCACTGAGAAACTAGGTCAGTATACAGGCGAACCAGTAAAACTAAATCTAAAAGAAAATGCTAGACCTAGATATTTTAAGCCAAGACCGATACCATTCTCATTGAAAAGTAAGGTAGAAAAAGAACTACAACGCTTAGTTGACGAACAAGTGTTAATTCCAGTAAGCACTCGGAATGGGGAACGCCCATTGTACCAGTATTAAAAAAGAACGGTGAAATTAAGGCTATGTGAGACTTTAAAGTTACTCTAAATCAGTATCTAGAAGTAGACAAGTACCCTATACCTAGAATAGAAGATGTATTTGCAAATTTACAGCATGGAGAACGTTTCTCTAAAATAGATCTTAGTCAAGCCTATATGCAATTAAAGTTAGACAGTGAGTCACAAAAATTATGTACAATTAGCACGCATAAGGGTCTTTTCTCATATTGTAGAATGCCTTATGGAATCTCATCAGCCCCAGGCATATTTCAAAGAGTTATTGAACAATCTTTGCATAATTTAGAAGGCATATCAGTGTTCATGGATGATATTCTTATCACCGCACCTAATAACGAAACTCATGTAAGTAGGTTGCAAGAGGTTTGTAAACGCCTGAGTGAAAAAGGATTTACCGTAAAGAAAGATAAATGTACGTTCTTTTGTAGACAAAAATCGAGTATCTGGGTTTTAGTATCGATAAAGATGGACTGCATACCTCTGAATCTAAAATTAAAGCTATAAATCAAGCACCTGTACCTAAATCTGTCACTCAAGTCAAAGCTTTTATTGGCTTGGTAAATTATTATGGAAAGTTTATCAATAATTTGTCAACAATCTTGAGTCCGTTGTACAACTTGTTAAAAAAGGACGTGTGCCATTTGATTTTGATGAAAAATGTCTCAAATCATTTAGCCATGTCAAGGATGTTTTGACTAAAGCACCAGTTTTGGCACATTATGATTCAAAGTTGCCTGTAAAAACTAGCAGTAGACGCAAGCTCGACAGGGCTGGGCTGCGTACTTAGTATCATAACCCCTGAAGGCGTTGAGAAACCTATTGCATACCACTCTCGTACTTTATCACCAGCAGAATGTCAATATTCACAAATAGATAAGGAAGCTTTAGCCAGTAGTATATGGAGTAAGGACATTTCATCAATATTTGTATTGGCCGAAAATTCACATTGTGTACTGATCACAAAAACCTTTAATTAGCATTATTTGGACCGAAAAACGGGTTTACCTGTTTTCGCAGCAAGCCGATTACAAAGATACGCATTATTTTTAAGTGGATACAATTTTTGATGTACAGTATTGTAAGGTCAGAAAAAGCATGGTAACGCAGACGCATTAATCACGCTTACCATTAAGCACTAAACACGTTGTAAATAATAACAATGAACCAAGGTGGAAAGGTAACTATTTACACTGTATCGCTGAAAGTTCAGTACCTTTAACTTTTGAAGATGTAAAAGCTGAAACCCAAAATGATCCTATTATAAAACAAATACATAACTATGTGATGTACGGATGGCCAAATTTTTTGTCAGGAGAGAATAGGGAATTGTTTACCTTATTTCCAAAGGAAGGACGAGCTAACAGTTGAGCATGGCATTGTTATGTGGGGATATAAAATTGTTGTTCCTAACAAGTTGCGTAGCTACGTATTAAATGAGTTACACGCGAGTCACTTGGGAATTGTAAAAATGAAGTCAGTAGCAAGATCCTATATTTGGTGGCCAAATATAGATGAAAACATTTGAAAGCCTAGCGAACAATTGCTCTTCCTGTCTTATGGAACGTTCTAGTCCTAGTAAGAGTAATCTACATGTTTGGCACTATCCATCTATGCCATGGGAAAGATTGCATATTGATTACTTGGGTCCTTTCAAAGATAAGACCTACTTGGTAGTAATTGATGCTTACACTAAGTGGTTGGAAGTATTTGAAGTAGGCTCTACTTCAGCTAAGCTAGCTATAGAAAAGTTAAGAGAACTATTTTCTAGATTTGGATTACCTGTCACTATCCATAGTGATAATGGACCACCATTTACCTCAGTTGAATTTAAAAATTTCATGCAACTTAATGGTATAAGACATACATTTTCACCAGCTTATCATCCTCAGTCTAATGGTCAGGCTGAGAAACTCAGTTAAGTATGCTAAACGTAAAATAAGATTGGCTTTTCAAGAAAATATTGATACTAAAGTAGCCTGAATAGGAATGTTATTTGATTTACAGAAACTCCGTTCATAGTACTACTAACGAGGACACCTGCCAAATTAATGTTCAATAGACCACTAAGATGCAGGCTAGATTTACTCAGACCTAATGTAGCCAGAACTGTGCAATTAAAATAGGACAAACAAAAAGAATATTTTGGCGGTAGAAAAAACGAGAATTCTATTTCCTAATCAATCTGTATTAGTGAGAGAGATTATCGCTCTAAAGACAAATGGATAGAGGGCATTGTAATAAAACAGTTAAATAATGTGATGTATTCTGTTATGACAAAAACTGGTTTAATTTGGAGTAGACATATTTGATCAGCTGATAGGGGACTACACAGTAGTATTGTTGACAGTGACAGTCAAATTCCACCATCTCAGGACCGTACAGTTGCGGAGCGTGAGACAGGCGCTCAGTGTCCGCCAACTCCAAGCCCAGTCAGAATTAGTAACACTGACCTCACTAGATCAGCTGGTCTCTCCCCCTCCTCACCGCAATCATACCTCTCCATGTCACATCACTACCCCTCATTCTTTTTTTTTTTTTTTTTGTTAAAATGGACAGCACCTGTTGATTGGTCCAGAGTTTTCTAGAAATGTAGCACTTAGTTTTCGGATGTAGTCACAGATGGTCGGAATTTCTAATTCATTATGAATCTGTCGGTTTCTAACAAACCATGGAGAATTTGTTGCTATTTCTCAAAAACTTGTTTTGGAATACTTGAAGTTTGTTCATTTTTTTATTTATGGAGGCAAGGACCCCAAACTGGACAAGCATAAGTTAAGAGGGGTCTGAATATTCCTTGGTAGATTAAAAGAGCGCATTTAAGTTTAAGAGATGATCTTTCTATTGATAATTGGGTACATTTGTGCCAATCTTGTGTTTGCTTGATTTAATTTTGAATTTATGTGCTGTTTATAAGTAAGTTTTAGAGTCTAATAAGACACCCAAATATTTAACAGTTCTGTCCATTTTTCATTCCATGGTATGATGTTATCTTGAATTTCTATATTCCTTAAGGGATTGAATTTTCTTAGCGAAAATATTTTCGCTTCACATTTTAGAGGGTTAAGTGCGATTTTCCAATTAACGAACCAATCCAACAGTAGGTCTGTATCAGTCTGAAGCATGTCAAACTGCTGTGTCAATGTCTTGATGTTGGGAAATCAAGGCAGTGTCATCAGCGAAAAGAGCAAGCGTAGAATGAGCTGGAATGGGGTAGGTCATGCATGAACATATTAAACAGGATAGGTCCTAAAATTGAGCCTTGTGGCACACCAGCCCGGATCTGTCGAACAGTGGAAATGAGTAGAAATTTATTTTTTACTGAAAAAGTCCGGTTTTCTAAAAATGATTCGATGATGTTTTGCAAGTAATTTGGAAGTCCAGTTTGAAATAGCTTATACAGAAGGCCTTTGTGCCATACTTTGTCAAAGGCCTGAGCAACATCCAGAAACAAAGCAGCAGAGTGTCTTTTATTTTCAAACCCTTGCACTATTGTTTGTGTTAACCTCGCAAGTTGCTGCGTAGTAGAATGTTTTGCCCTAAAACCGAATTGGTGGGGAGGAATACATTGAGCATCTTCAATGAATCTGCATAGTCTCTTCTGTATTAGCTTTTCAAATACTTTTGCCAAACCCCTCATTCTAAACCACGTCTTTCTCTACCCTCAGCTGTTCCTTCTCCTGTCACTAGAACAGCTGATCATACAAAACAGATACCCAACTCGTATTAGGAAACCTGTAGAGAAATTAAACTTGTAAATAACTTACAGTACTTAAGGATGACATTTACTAATGATATGTGTTATTTATATTTTAAATGTGTTTATTATATATTTATTATTACACTTGTATTGTTTAATTTATCTATGACTTGTGTGAAATTCAATTTATTTTGAAATTTGGAAGGGAGGAAATGTAATGTATTGAATTACAATAATAATTATAATAATAATTATTATACATATTATAAATTATTACTGGCAAGTTTAAAGCCACAGCCAAAAACCAACTGTATGATCGTATGATGCTGTGACGTCATATGGGGTGATCAGTTTGAATAAATGCCATTGGCTGTTCTCATCACGCCACCAGATCATACCACCACTACCACTTCCAGTGTCCTGCCCTTGTCTCTCTCTCAGTTACCCTCCAACCTTAACCGAGCACAGTCAGTCGATGATGTAAACTAATTCAGTCTTTTATTTCCGATTCCCCGTAACACGTACACAACAGGTCTAAAGTTAAATATAAGCAAGTGCACTGCCCTTCACGCCATCCCATACAATATGGTACGGGCATTGATGGGCAGGAGTGTAGCGATCACTCTTGATGGCGAGTTTTTGACAGTGTGTGATCAAGTCAAAGTGCTCGGTATCTTGCTTAACCTTACATGATCGAATCACGTCTTTTATGCTATCCAACATGTTCGTAGCAGACTGAGAAACCTGTACAGATTCAGAAGTCTGCTGCCGGAATTCGCTAAGCTTTAGCTCATACTGTAATAATAATAATACAGATCTCTATTATGGCAACAATTGTCTAAAATTGCATACAAATGTCAGTGTTATAGTACAGAAGGCATCGCATAAAATTATACAAACAAACTACCATCCTCTTGATCACTCAATCTTTCTCATTCACTCGTGTCAGCCATTCTTGATACAAATTACATGTGAACCAGGAGACTGATCATGTTAGTTTGGAATTGCATCCCAAATACCATTATAAACTCGTAAACTTAATAGATCACCCTCGACACCAAGAGATGTTTTAGCTGAGCTTTGAATTGTTTGGTGTCATTTAATTGTTTTATTTCTTCAGGGAGTCTATTTAATAGCTCGACACCTACCTCGGAGGAGAGGAGAAACGTTCAAATGTTGCAGTTTTGTGTTGTTGTACGCGGAAGTTGTCCCTGCCTCTAGTCTGTATTGGTGAACGTTCCTGCCTTGTACCAAATCACACTTGAATCCACCAGTACAGGGCACGTCAAGGATATAAACCAAATGCTTTCATTGTGATTATCCCAGGTTAGCCCTCAATCAAGGTGTATCCTTCAGAACTTGGTAAATCAGTTTCCTCTAGAAAGACATCATCCGCCATCACGCTTACGAGGTTCTCGGGTTCTTGTTGCCAAAGGCAAAAGTTGATTGCGTTTATTTATAACTGTTGGCCCTCAGATTTAATGTTGACAAATACTGAATACGTGGATTCAGAGTTAAACATAAATCGATTTCTAATTCGTGTTTTGTTTTAACTCTAATGCAGGGAGTTGTATCATCAGCTTGTTGAGCCATTTTCACGCCAGGATCGATGAGTTTAACCAGTCGATCCTCTTTACGGTGACTTACTACTGCTACCCTGCTTAGGGTAATAGAATGTAGTGGGCGGGGTAATACGGATCTTATTCAGAAACTTTAAAACTCTGATATACCATTAATTTTTAATTTGAGTCGATTCAATCCCTTAATTCATATTGAGATGCTGCCAATGGAATCCGTTCGCAGGCTACTTACGTTCTGCATGGCCCACAAGGTCCTATCAAACTAGAAACCAAATTACTTGAGCGAGCGACTGCTGTTCCGGGAGAAGGTCTCGTAACCTACCTCTCGCCGCAGGTATTTGCTAGATTTTCGTAAAGTCAAACTTGAAGTCAGGAGTAATCAACGACAAAACGCAGAGTTTGTTGAGACATCGCTCATCACGAGGCTAGAGTCAAGACGGCACTGATTCAGCCAATGAATATACAAAGGGGGTTCAATACCCACGCACCTTGTTAGAGAGAAAACAAAACCGCATCTGCTACTTCATAACGGGATGAGCTACAAGAAGAGATTAGTATTACAAACGAGAGGACGAAGGGCGAAACCTTTGCCGAGCTACCGCTACCGGAGCATCGAGCACGTCATGCTTAGATCGACTCCGACGGTAAAACTGACTGCTCGTGCGTCTAAGGGACGCTATCAGACGGACTTAAACAGAGAACACGCGATGAGTTCCATCGATTGGAGAACCTGGTAGTTAAATCGGACGATAGTTCCAAAGTCACTGAATCAGCTAACTGTTTTATATTGGAATTTCCTGAACTATTTTAACTTATAGCAAGGAGTCTTATTCTTAATACCAAAACTAAGCATATTCTAACTGAATATTATTGTAAATATTAAACCATTGTATCAAGTAGTGAATTATAAATACAAAAGCTGTGGAGGTATTAAAACCAATACTGATCTGTCGTGGGACTGGGATTTATCCATATTTCTCGTTCACATAGTTTGTATCGGCATAACATCAAGACATACAAATTTGAATATTTTAATGCATAAAATTAATCTTTTTAAACGCATTTAAAAACATCTACCCTCAAAGATTACAGTGAAAAGAATTGACACGAAACATTAATTACAAAGCAAAAACACAATAGGAAATAGCAAGGCACCCTAGTAAGCAATGAAAGTCTACGTTTATGCAAATACAAAAAATATTCCAACCTGAGGTTGTTAGCGGTTGGATTGGAGATTTGAGGTTATAAAATAAAGCGTTTATTCTAGAGTTTAGTAATTCTGTGAACGTTTATAAAATAAAATAAAAATTAATTTTGATACTTAAGTGTGAAAACTATTATTGAATATGAGTGAACCTTTAGTATTTGCATTTTCATTAGTTGATACTGGGGCAGTTCTGTTCTTGCTGGTATATTTTGTATCCTTTTCTAACACCGTAAGCCTTAGGTGTGCCTGCTTATAATAATTCTTTATAAGTATGAGTGTATTACTAGTACCTTTTCTATTAGTCTAATTAATTTAGTGGTTTTATTGCTTAGTGCTAAAGACCTTACTGAAGGCCTTTTTTTTGTAATTCATTATATTGTAAACAATAGCCAACCATCAAATATTCGTACCAGTAAGATTAAACGCCGGGGCGGCAAATCACGAATTTGACGTTACCAACGTATTCTGCTCACCCTCCTGAACAAAAAATATATATAGTACTATGGGGTGCAAATGACAAATAACATGATTTTAGGGGGTATATTGATAAGTGGTTAAGTTCCTAATGTTTTTTAATGTTCAGTTTGTGTACTGTGTCTGGATAATCTGTTTACTTGAATATTATCTGCGGCCGGGACTGATAGCAGCCTGATAACGTACCTGTTATCTGAGTTCTCCGGGGCATGGGTCAGTTCTACACAAGATATCGTGTTCAGTAGGTCGGATTGAGTGAGTGCGTTTACAATGATGAATCAACCATCCACTAGTTCAACCAACCCTAGTGAATTGTGTGTGTCGGAGTGTTTCGTAGGGCAACAAGTAAAGAGTAAGTTTATAACTGAAACGAAATGGGTATCTCTTTTTTAATTGAACATGGAATTTTTAAAAATGAGTGTATGTGTTCGTCGTGCGGTTCGAGTGGTGTTTTTAAACTGGGAGACTTTGTCGTTTCGTTTGTGATAGACGACTTTTTTGTTGCTGCTGCTCAGCTGTATCCACCAACACACTAATGGTATGTGTTCTCTGATCCATCTATATATTTGAGTTTTTTCATGATTTATTTAGTTTTTTAACTTTACATAATTGCCTTTGCATTACATTTCAATTTATATTTTTGATTAGCCCCTCTAGTATTTTATATTTTACTGATAGGTACTATCTCGAGGGATGTTTTTCTTTTATTGACATCAGCGCGGGGCAGCACCAAAGGTCAAAATGATCAAAATTCTGCTCATTTCTGTATTATTTTTCATTTACGTTTGCAAAGATGGCGGCGCAACCGATGACGTCATCACGAGGTTCAATCATTGGCCACAAAAGGTCACGTGACGCTAGACGTGGATGTAGAACAAGGAGATATTAGTGAAAAGTTATTTAATTTTTCATTTTCTAGAACTTTGTTATTTCTCATTTCCACCCCATCAAACCTTATACTTTTTTTTTTCTATATGACGATTCCAATAAGTTTTTAACGCAAAACTCGTATTTTTCCGCCTCGGCCGTTAATATGATAATTACCCAACTATTTTTAAAGTGGATAAAATATGAATTTCTTAACCAACGCTCTGATGACAAAACTAGGCTATGTTCGTTAACACTAGATCTGGCTGCAGTGTAATAAGTGGGGGGGGGGGAGGACTTTAATAAGCGGCCTACACTACTTATTCGATTGCTGGGGTAGGGTACGATAAGCGGACCCGGTTTTTTATATAGAAAAATGTTATCATCGATACCTAATATTCGCATCTCAAATTCTAGACTATCAATCGATATAAAAGTATCTATAGTCCTCAATAACAATCATATATTTTAAATTAAAATATGAATTTAATATTTACAGTGATCCAACAAATTATTATAACCAAAATTAGGAAAACTGAAGACGACCATATTTGCTCCTCTCACAGTTACAGTTGTTTCTTTCCCACAAATTTCACATAATGGGTTTTTCGGTATGAGTCCAACATGTTGGTCACGAAAATCATGTCTTATCTTTCAAAGCAATGTCATGTAGTTTTCTAAAATTGACTGCCATTTTTAATAATAAAATGTTACTTATATAGAATTGAAATATTACATTACGAGTATAATTTATAAGTGTTTACAGCTGTTGATATAGATTATTTAAGTTAATTGTTAAAAATAATTCATCAGTATCGATTGATCATATTGGTTATGGTGATGATTGGCAATTTCGATATAAAAAACGGATCCTCTTACCGTACCCTACCCGATTGCTCTTATTTAACAATTTGATATACTATCCAATTTCAATATGTAAAAATCACATACAATAAGAGTTATAAATAATCATAACAAGAAGAATCTTGTACATTACAATTTTAAAAACATAAATTTAACAATAATATAAAACTAACTATGGTCTAGAATTAGATATCAAAGAAGCCTTTACAATATTACAACTTGCCCAGCTTGATATCAACGAGTAACCGCTTTTGTGAAATGGAGGAAAGAATTCGGTACTTTGGGATTATACCGACCACACTAGTATGAAGAACACAAAAATAGAAATTTATAGAAACAAACATGATAGAACGAAAAAAACAACTCTTCAATTACAAAATTACAAACTTACAAGCATTTCCAGGTATTGTGATCGCTGTTATCTTATCTTTCTCGAGAATCCTGATTACGGCAGGCCGCGCGGCATCACGTGATTTGCACGGTACATAATTGCCTTTCCATTACAATTCAATTTATATTTCTGATTAGCCCCTCTAGAATTTGATATTTTACTGATAGGTACTATCTCGAGGGATGTTTTTCTTTCGTCGACATCAGCGCGGGGCAGCACCGAAGGTGCTGTCAATGCCCGCGCTGATGGCCGGAGGCACTCGCATTTTGGGTGGCGGAATGTGATCAAGAATAAAAACAAGTTTTTAGTGTTTTTTTAATAAAGAGTTTAGTTTGGTAAATGATTGTTTTTGTTGAATTTTTGTGTTTGGAGAAATGTAGAGGTAAAACACGGAAGTACAACAAAGCGATGCACCAGCTGAACGGGCGGCGAGACTGCAATCACGTTATTTACTAGACGCTCGACTTTGACCTCTGTCTGAGGATGGGGAGGGGTTTGCGATAAGACAATTCCTGTTTTATATTGACGAAATATTGTTCTACGCTAATCTAGTAATCAGTAGAAACGAAATGTGAAATAACGATTCATGTCTGGGTGTGGTCGGTATAATCCCAAAGTACCAAGAATTCTCCCCATGGGTTCCCAGGAGCCAAATCCATATGTTGAAGTCGCTTGTAAGAAATATCACATATTTTCCTCATATTCATCACTATTTTCAAAGTTTACAAATTTTAGTTACTTCTTGCTGTTTATTGTTTACATTACAATTACTATAAGTAATAAGTTCAAATCATATGCTAAGTTAAATCAATTGTAATATCGAATTATTCCTTTGGATAAAAACAATTGAATCATTCGATAATAGCAATTGAATAATGAGTGTAGGCCGCTTATTAAAGTCTACCCTAAGCGGGTACCATGATAATCGAGTCAGCAAATCAAATTATTAATTAGAAATTATCTAATTAAAAACCATTCTTGTTATAGTTATTTACAAATAATAAAAGCTAGTTGTTTTTAATGTATTACAACATTACTGAGTATTAGTGCGGTTAACATCCGGAGTAGCCAATCAAAGCTTCAACGTTATTAACGTGTACTGCTCGTCCTTCTGAACAAATATAATATATTGATATGATTTTAGGGGGTGGAAATGACATATAACATGGTTTTAGGGGATAGGCCTATGTTCATAAATAATTTAGTTTAAAATATTTTGTTCTTCTGTTTGTTTGCTCTGTGTCACGATATCTGTATGCTTCAGTGTTATCTGTGGCTGCGACTAATAGCGTTATCTGAGCGCTATGGGGCTGTGGTCCAGTGCTGCATTAGATATCGTGTACTGCAGTTTGAAGCAAGCTTGTTTCTTTTACTAATATTGGATCAACCATCAACTAGTTCTAGTTTTACTCAGAGTGTGTGATGTTTGTCTGAATGTTGTTTCGGACATGTTCAAAGTCTGCGTAATTGCATTTTTAAATTGAATATTGAATTTTTTTTAGTGTCTTTGTTTATCGTGCGAAAGTGTGTTACTTTAAACCAGGAGGTTTTGTAAGAGTAGTAGAAATTAAGTTTTTAAATATGTTTTTTGAAAGGACATGGCTGGACATCAAGACCTGTTTCGGTTTGGTGACCACTCTATGACATTTGAAGCCACCGCAAAAAAGTTATATTTTGTGAACATGTCAAAATTGTGCATTGGATTATGTTGGATTGACAACAAACCCATTGCACATAAGAATGAATAATCATTGTCGTCCGTTTAAAAAAGAGGATGAAAAAATTGGTTTCCCAACACGCATTAGGCCATAAAAAAAAAATTTTTGAACAATGTTATTCACTGAAAGGTATTTGCAAAGTACCCGAAGATGGAAACAAAATTTACTTAGAAAATTTAGAACAGTCCCATCAGTTAATATTAAAATCAAAAGTACTCTTTGGTCTGAATAAAAGACTAATTAATAAATTGTTTTCATTATGTATTCATTTTTTTTTTCTAAGTTTGTTCTAAATTCTTTCTCTGTTCATGATATTTCTATTTCTCTTAGCTGTTAAACACATGTTCAAAAATTTCTGTTTATTTATGTAAATGTCTATTTACTTATGTTAATTTTGTTTGATTGCTGTATTATTTTGTAATATACCTTTTTGAAAACAGCAAATGTAGAAATATTAAAGGAAGTTTTTTTATTGAGAAGTCTAATAATTGTTATTTATATATATATATATATATATATATATATATATATATATATATATATATAATATGTTGTTAAATAAACTTTAAAATAAAATAAAGCTCACAAAAATATTTTTTTAAATAAAATTTGTTGATGGGTGTAAATTTACAAAATTCCCTAATATCAAATGTTTAACTACTAACAATAACACACAGAAAATATAGTTTACATCCCACTATGTGGTATTAGTTCCATGTATAAGTATATTAAATATTCTAAAACTTCATTTACATAAAATACGTACAAACAGATCCCGAAAGATCAGCACTGTCGGGATTTTGATAGCCATCACTGATGGCTTTAGCAATAGGGGTCACAAAGCAAAAAAGGAGTAAATATATAATTTTTTTGAACCTGAGAAAACCTCAAGAAAATGTGGATTTATCTTAATGCCCATCATCACTATGGATATATAGCAGTGTTACTTGTATTGTATCTTATATATTTCAACTCATTCATCAAATAATTAGAATTGTAAGTTGGCCTAAATAATGAATGTATTCAGATTTTTAATTAAAAAAAAAGAGTTTGGTTTTTATTGTCAATAAAAGATCTGAATGTACCAAGTCCAAGTTAGTTTTAAATTAGATTTTGTATGTTAGTAAATAAAAAGTAACTATTTTGTATTTTTTGAAGTAATGTTTTTTCTTAACATGTGATTAGGTTATAACACTTTCAGATCTAGAATGTGATTATCTGAATGCTCAACAATGCTGTTCAAAACTCAATATGGTAAGTATTCCATATTTTTACTGTGTAATTTCTTCATTGTTTCATTTTGCTTGATTGAATCAACCATTTGACAAGTAAGTTATACTGTGTACATTAAATTTTATTCCTGAAAAAATATGTGAATATACTAAGGTCATTTTAAAAGTAAGATCCGATTGCGCTTTGTGCCCGTACATCATGTCGCATGACATCCGTTCAAGCTCAGCTTGGCCAGTCCCCCACTATGCCGCCATTACGTTTCACATCTCTGCCGGTGTTGATAGTGTGGTTATACCACTTTGTTTGTTGCCATGTCAATGATTAATACCGCCAATTGTGAAGTGCTTACAAAATTTGTGAAGCTCAGTAAATTGGTTTCTAAATAAAAAAAGTTTGTTGTGCTGAAATTCACTGGCACCTTGTTGAAGTTCATAATGCGGGTGTAATAAACAATAGAAATGTGTGAAAATGGTGTAAGCATTTTAATGAAGGAAGGACAAATGTCCATGATGAAGAACAAACTAGATAGACAATAGACAATAGACAAACTTCTTTATTTACATATTCATTAAGAACAGTTATAGAGTCACATAATATTATTACATAAATATGGATGATGAATGTTTATACATTTGTGTTTCAGTTAAAAAAAAAAGTCAAGGTACATTTTGAAATCTCCATGTTTCATTGCAGGCGTTGAGGAACTCGTCCAGTGAATAAAATGGTTGATTTACTAGGATGTCATGCAGTTTTCCTTGTAGGGCACTCCTCTTCAATCTTCTCATTGTTTCTGGGAGAGCGTTCCACAACTTCCGGCCGATATAAGATGGTTTTTCTCCATAAATTGCTGTGCGATGTGGAGGCAGAACGTAGTTGGCTGCATGGCGAGTGTTGTATGAATGGATATCTTTCCCTGTTTGAAGACCCAGGCTGTGCACATGTAGAATTACTTCTTGGATGTATAGAGCAGTGACGGTCATTATGCCGAGGGTTTGGAAGGCTTGTCTGCAGCTTTGTTGATGTTCAAGGTCAGCGAGGATTCTAATGGCTTTTTTCTGCAGGACAAGCACCTTGTTGAGGTTTCCGACAGAGGATCCGCCCCATACAGCAATCCCATACCTCATATGGGTTTCTACTAATGAATAGTAGGCTGTTTTGGCATTTTCTAGGTTTCAGATAGTCTACTGTCATGAATGAAGACTGATAAAAAAGTTTATGAGGAAATAAGCCAAAACAGAAACTTTACTATTTACAAATTCATCAGAAATGTCCACAAGTTTTAAGGTCTGTACAAGCATGGGAGTGGTCTCACAGTCTTTACTCTAGCATCTACCTGTCACTACAAGCATAGGAGGTCTTTTAAGGTTTACAATATTGTTACTGATAAACTTTTTTACAAAAAAACGTGTGCGAGATAAGTGCCTAAAATGTGAACAGAAGAACAAAGCGAAGCGTATGACAAATTCTTTATCCTTTTTGGATAAAGATCACAAGGATGGTGATGAGTTCTTAAGTCACATTGTGACTGATGATGAAATGTGGGTTGCATGCTACACTTCAGAGACTAGACCTCAATCCAGTAAGAAGCATCACCTGCTCCCCAACGAAGCCACAGAAATTTAAGCAAGAATCTTCAACGAGGAAAATCATGGCCATAGTTTTTTGGGACTAGAAAGGCTTACTTTTAATAGACTTTCTGCTGCAAGGCATGACCATAAATGCACAGAGATGCGTGCTATTCAAAACCGCTGGCGAGGCTTGCTTTCTAGCGGCGTTGTTCTGCTTCACAACAATGTTCGGCCTCGTCGTGGTAAGTACACATACGCAGCTGAACAAGTTTCTTTGAGAATTACTGGATCATCCACCATAAAGCCGTGACAGCACCATCGGAATTTAATCTTTTTTCCAAAATTTATGGAATTTCTTGGTGGAAAACGCTTGGAAAATGATGACATGTTGCAAGAAATCGTTACTACGTGGTTTAATGGTCAGAAGGCAGAGTTCTTCATGTTGGGATCCAAAAGCTCATGGCACGACTGAAAAATACTTATCAATAACTCATACTACCAATTTCCACAAAGTGATAGCTGTAGAATAATAGTAATCGTTTTATGTCTGAAAGAAGGTGTAACAACGGAATTTTAAGTATACTATTTGCCTTCTAAGCAGAAAGTAGGTTGACTTTTCTTTAGAAATTCCATTGTGATATGATTGATTCTAAGCACACCTAAGCTACAGGATGTTACCTAAAAACTGTCTCCCATAATTTTAAAAAGCGTATTTAATATGATCAAAAAGCTTTTTGACATGTAAGAACATTATTAAATATGTAAATGAATGTCTAAATAATTTTTGAATGCATTCTAATTAAATGTTATATATATAAGATGGATCAATAATATTCTTAAATGTTGTTACAATGGGTGATTCCTGAGCTCCTGGCTTATGCACTGCTTTTGATCCTGTTTCTGCTCTAAGGCTGGTGGATTCTGGCCCTCAATAATAATCTTGAATGTTGTTACAGTGGGTGATCCCCAAGTTTCTGGCTCATGCACTGATTGTAATCCTGTTTCTCCTCTATGGCTGGTGGATTCAGGCCCTTGATAATATTCTTGAATATTGTTACAGTGGGTGATCCGTAAGATCCTGGCTCATGCACTAATTCTGATCCTGTTTCTGCTTTATGGCTGGTGGATTCTGGGTCTCAGTATTTTCTTGAATGTTGTTACAGTGGGTGATCCCAAGCTCCTGGCTCATGCACTGATTGTGATCCTGTTTCTGCTCTATGGCTGGTGGATTCTGGCTCTCAATAATATTCTTAAACATTGTTATGATGGTCTTGTTAAACTTAAGTCTAAGCTGGATAGGTTATATTTTATTAGGCAAAATACCAATGATAATAAGGATGTAAAGGAAAAATATAGAAGTCTCAAAGCAGTGTACAAAAGTGAGATTAATAGAGCTAAACTTAGTCATAACAATAGTATAGTAGATAGATCCAAAAATAAAAGCAAAGCTGCTTGGGGCATAATAAAAAAGTCAGCCAAAGTCAACAGCAGGCCAGTTCCCAAGTCTTATTTTCTTAAACCTGACACTTTTAATGATTTTTTGTCTCTTCTGTGGAAGAAACTTGTAAAAACATTGGTAATAGTACCTGTGATTATTTTTATTATCTTGACAAGTCCTGTAACTCAGAGACTATAAATTTTACCTTTAATTTTAAGGAAATTAAGGTGGAGGAAACCTATGGAGCTATTCTTAGCCTAAGCAATAGCGCATGTTTTGATGTTTTTGGTATCAATGCACATGTACTAAAAGCTGCTGCCGAACATATTTGTGAGGTCTTGACTTACTTGTTTAATGAATGTATTAATAGTGGAACTTTTCCTGATATATTTAAGATTAGTAAGGTTATTCCTGTTCATAAGAAAGGTCCTATGGAAAAGCATTGCAACTATAGACCTATTTCTATTATTCCAGCTGTGTCGAAGGTCTTTGAGCGGTTGGTACATGGGCAGATTGTAGATTATTTAGAGTCAAATAAGTTGTTCAGTGACTGTCAGTTTGGTTTCCGTTCTAATTGCAGTACCTACCTTAAAAGCGGTACAGGCTCTTGTAAGTGCTTGTTTTGATCGCCTTGAACATAAAAATGTTGTTAATTTTAGAAGTTACGACCTTTCAAAGGCCTTTGATACTGTTGAACATGATAGCTGTTGATTTCCAAGCTCCTGGCTCATGCACTGATAGTAATTCTGTTTCTCCTCTATGGCCGGTGGATTCTGGCCCTCAATAATATTCTTGAATGTTGTTAAAGTGGGTGATCCCCAAGCTCCTGGCTCATGCACTGATAGTAATTCTGTTTCTCCTCTATGGCCGGTGGATTCTGGCCTTCAATAATATTCTTAAATGTTGTTACAGTGGGTGATCCCCAAGCTCCTGGCTCATGCACTGACTGTAATCCTGTTTCTCCTCTATGGCCGGTGGATTCTGGCCTTCAATAATATTCTTGAATGTTGTTACAGTGGGTGATCCCCAAGCTCCTGGCTCATGCACTGATTGTAATCCTGTTTCTCCTCTATGGCCGGTGGATTCTGGCCCTCAATAATATTCTTGAATGTTGTTACAGTGGGTGATCCCCAAGCTCCTGGCTCATGCACTGATTGTAATCCTGTTTCTCCTCTATGGTTGGTGGATTCTGGCCCTCACCAATATTCCTATGGTCGTTTGGATGAGCTATGAGTAAGCTATATCATTTTTATATTGTTTATTTATACTATATTTATGTATTATTTTGTTGTATTTTTGGCGCTCATCTTTATATATTAAATTAGCTATAGGCTTTATTGTTTAAAAAAATTATTTTCGCTGTTAGAAACGTGTTAGTATTACGAATTATTTTATATTTATACATTAAATATTCTTGAATGTTTTATCCGTCCTGGGCTTGACAATCATTACCCCAAATCTTATTAATAGTGTTTTAATTCAAATTTCTTTTCATATTTTCTTAAGATTTTTATTTAAAAAATGGAGTATAATATGAAATTTTAACTTTTTCTTAGTGGAGTGATATATTATTATGTCATGCAATTTACTTCATGTATTATGAAAACACAAATATGCGTTACTGTTGTTATGTATTATGAAAACACAAATATACGTTACTGTTGTTATGTATCGATGCATCCTGTATTTAGTGGCAGCTGTATTTAATTTACCAAACAACCAGTAGAGATTATAGTTAGTGTAATAAACTTCTCATAGTTCAACTTCTTTTTTTAATAAACATACTTTGAATGCAGTGATGTTAATAATCATGCTGTGCATTTTAACAGATTCATTTTAGTGAACCAAGTAAATTATCTCACCTAAATGATATTTATTTAGTTACCAGCATGGACAACGCGATTATCCTTTGTTCAAATTAAATTATCTTATAGTTTATGAAAAATTTAGTTTACTACTGTCCTATAGTTTTAACAGGATTAATTAACGATTTCACTGTTTACATTCAAATCTTTTTGTAGCTGTACTTATGTCACTCCTCACACTTATATGTAACAAATCCAGTAACCAATTAATTAAATTAACATGGTGTACTTATATTGTGGTTATTGATGTAAATACAATGAAAAACGCAAATAAAACAAATGATGCTTATTTTATTACAATTTAGTAAAAAAAAACTTGAAGTAACTTAGAAGAATTTTGGGAAGCAAGAAAACGGAAACCGTATTTAAATTATTACTATATGACATGTATTTAGAAAGTATCAGAATTAAAATTAATACAGAATTCAATGTGCATCTTATTGTCTTGGACATATATTCACCACCAAAAACTCGTTCCAACTTTCGTAAGTGTACAGATATACTGATTGATTTCTTTTCAACATATTAAAATACTATTAAGATGTTGACACATGAAGAAAGCATGCAAGAACCTTTTAATATTGTAGTCATAGTTAATCATACAAAATACAAAGTTGAAATGTAAAAAGTTTAATTTTTCCTCTAATGTCAACGAGCTGTTTGAAATATAATTTATTGCCCTTCCAATAAATATTAAGAATTTTTTTGAAGAAAAAAAAGAACTTTGTTATAAAGATAACAAATTTAATTTCGTTTTATAATGCTGCGTATTTCACACTTCGAGATTGCATCGACAGTTCTGACACACTGACCTCATTGAGGAATCAGGCTTCACGGTAGTGTAGCCAACGTGTTGAAAAAAATTCCCTCCGGCCATGAGAGCTAGAGTACATTTACTTTCTGATTATGGCTCGTATTTTTCTCCTTAATTAATCTTTTCCACAGGTTTTATAGGTTAAACATTTTAAAGGTTTTCTCTATTTTTATATTTATGTTCATATTGTAACATGTTACAGATACGCGATGGTACCGTCAGGAAACACAGGTGTGTACGATCCCACAGAGATACACAATCGAGGACAGCTCAAGAAGCACATGCGAGACTGTATGATATCATTAGGCTGGTACCTGGTCACCTTCTTTATTTATCTCTACTGGTTAGTGACAAATCATCCTTTTAATTTACTTAAAATCATCCTTTTCATTTACTTAAAATCATCCTTTTCATTTATTTAAAATAATCCTTTTCATTTACTTAAAATAATCCTTTTCATTTACTTAAAATAATCCTTTTCATTTACTTAAAATCATCCTTTTCATTTACTTAAAATAATCTTTTCATTTACTTAAAATAATCCTTTTCATTTACTTAAAATAATCCTTTTCATTTACTTAAAATAATCCTTTTCATTTACTTAAAATCATCCTTTTCATTTACTTAAAATCATCCTTTTCAATTTACTTAAAATCATCCTTTTCATTTACTTAAAATCAACCTTTTGGTATCTATGGAAGATTGAGGTCTATTAACATACCACTGAATGTTTGTGAAGAATAATATTTTTAGAAAATAATTTTTGGGGAACAACTGAATAATTTTGTAATGTGTGAGTGTATGCTATATCGAAATATCTTTTGATCCTATTAACTTTTTGTTATTAAAAATAAGTGCAAACCATGAGGAGCTGGTGGAAAATTCAGTCCAAACACAGCTCAAGTTGCGTAAAATTTCAAAGGTCCCTATGGGAAATGAATAATGATAAATTAAGATAAATTTTTCCAGCTTCAGAAATAAAAATTAGCCAGATAAGTGTTTAGTCAGTTCATATTTAAAGGTCACAATTTGATGTTTTTATTAAAAAAAATTAAATAAAAAATATGAATTTTTATTATTTAATGTAACAACCCACAATTTTCTTTCAATCAATCCAAGTTTTTGCCTGCAATAAATTGAAGCTTATCGCTTCTTTTGTTTTTAAATGGCAAGCCTGCACTGGTTCTGCATATGTTACATTTCACTTTACTGGCAATCTCGTGCTCTGTGATAGGCTCCATGAAGTTTTACTTTTGTGACTGGATTATGAGTCTATGCTACTCTAGTCATGCATTCCTCTATTCTAAATAAATATATTTAGCAGTTTTTGTACAAAGAGTGACCATATTATTCGACCAAAGTTTAAAAAATATTTCATTCAAATTTTGATTAACCTTGTATATATTACAATGAACTTCAAATATTTATATTAATACTAATAGTTTGCATGCAAACTTTCAGTATTAGTTAAATAGACGTTATTATCTTGAGGACCATGTTCTTTATCAACAGTTTTAATCTTTTAGACATGGACAATTCTTTTTTTCTATTTCTCGTATATTTTCTCATTACGGTGTCACAATTGTATTAAAATAAAATTTCAATTAGCTCTTTTGTATTTCCATATTCTTCTCTGTTCAATAGCTTACAATCTTTAATAGAATCATTATTAGAACAACTATTACCTAGACAAGGATATTCTGTTTCAAAAATAAATATTATTTCTCTTCATTTTATGGTGTGTAGTGCATTGATACATTTAATAGTCTTAAATTTCGATTCAAATTTATTTTAACTTCTCAACTTACTTCAGCCACCATGAGGCGAGGAAAAGAACTAACTTGATCTGCCTTCTAGGCAATTGATGTCTTCTTGAAGTTGTGGGATGAAATCAAAGAATATTTAAGTATATAGATATTATTAGAAAGAACACAAGCAGAGAAATTGTAAAATCAAACAGAATGAAAAAGAATGAAAGGCTTCGCTTCTAAAAAACCAAAAATTAAGATTAATAAGTTTGCAAGTGGTGTAGGATCCCTTCTATAAAATGAAGGTATTTGTTTAGTTTTGAATTGGAAAAGAAAGTAATGGCTAAAAGTGTAACAATTAGGATTTTATGAGCCCCTTTTTCTTTTCCTTTTAAAAAAGTGTTTACATTAAATTGAGTTTCTAACTTACATTCAGTAACATAATTTCAGTATTTTGTTTTTTTATTTAAATCATGATATATTGAAGTAGATTGAACTCTTCAGTAAAAAAAAATGAAACTAACAATCTCTAAACCTTATAATTTTATCAAACTAACGATAATAAAGTTTTTTTAAAGGATTTTGCGAGTATCTTATCAAACAATTAAGAGGCAGAGTTGGTGTAGTAAATGGTCTACTAAAGTACTAAAGTGTACAGGTCACATACAGGATTTAAACCTTTTGTATCTCTTACTCAGATCTGAAATCTGGCGTCTTAAGGTTATGTGGCCACTGGCAAAATCATTGTTCAGAATTTACCATGCCTTTCCAATGTCACTAAAACATTTTGTTTTTGTTTACAGTATGATAATCTCTCTCCTCAAAGAGAATCCCCTGGAAAAAGACACATCTCACCTCAACGAGTTCTAAGTCAACATAGAAGACAAGTCCGAACGTGACAGGACATCACCGTGCTTTGAATCTCTAGTCACCGCCGACTGACTCATGTTTGTCTGACGATGCGTCAGATTTTATTCTCTCAGAGTTTTGTTGTAAGAAATATTTTCTGGATTGGAGTCACAGTTATCTATAAATTGTTGTTGCAAGTTTGTCAGTTGCTCATTGTGGATTGGGTTGCTTTAACTCCTTAACTGCTACGCCTGTGTTAACACGGGCGATCTCACTTTGCATTAAACTGCCACACCACGTGCCAAACCGTTGCTTCACTACACAATAATCAGCAGCCATAAAATGATATAGTGTTTATTTCAACTACTACAAGTCCAAGTAGTGCTGTTTAACTGCTACTACACTCTGACGGTCAACTAAAGAATTATCGCGAAAGCACATGGTGAAGTTTTACCTGGACGTTAGAAACAAAACGTTGCTGTTTTCTAGTTTTTTAAATTGCATTTTTGAAGTTGCCACTGTAATTTTTTCTATTTTGATTATGGTTCAGTCAGTCTGGCAATACTAGAAATATAATGTACTGCTTTTTTTGTATTAATAAAATTTTATTAATGTTCTTTTTGTAAAAACTAAATGTATTTACCCATATTTCAATACTAAAAACCAATTGAGATAAAAAAAAAATGGATAATATACCATTTTAAGAGCTTTTTCATTGCAGAATTCAGACAGATTTGTAATCATAAATATTGCTTTAGATAACTTCAAACAAAGAGTAGTATATGGTCATTCCAATTTAAGATTTTTTTCGGTAATCAATTCGAGAAATTTTGTACAATCATATGTTTGTATCACTAAACTGTCAACTGCAATTTGAATTTCAAAGGTGTTCTCTGTAGCCTTTGAAGTGACAGGATAACAGAGTAGGAAAGGTTGGGGGATTGGGGTTGTCTCCTGTGAAGATTCCGTGATACAGTCCCCATTAGGAGGGACAGTGGACCCCAAATCACCCCTCACAGTTGATCGTTCTTTGGAAGAATGGAAGGCTCTGTTCCAGACTACCGATCAAAGTGTGCAGGGAACGATTCTCTCTCACATTTGATGTTACTGAAACCTTTAAAACAATGTTTAGCAAACTGCAACTGTTGATCAAGTTATTCCTGACAATGACCCAATAATCCTGACATTTGTGTTAGTGATGTTCACTTTCCGAACATTCATCGGGTTGCACATTGATAGATAACATTAGATTTTGCTCTACGCAGAATAGGTTTTACCAGCATGTGTTAGCCAGCCAGAAGCTAACCCTTCTCGGGAATTGTAATTTGTTTTTTTTGAGCACTGACAAGAGTGAATGAGGAGCCGATTAGCCAGTGTTAATACGCCTGCGTGTTAATTGGGCTGCGTCACATGGTGTCTTGCAGCCCAATTAACACTACTAATATTAAACGTGTTTAAACTCGCAATCAAACAAGCAATTACTTGTGGTGTTACTAGATAAGATACTACACTAACGGCATATAGAGGCACTAATACTAGAGGAGTACTTTGACAGGCAAGTTAATTATTACTCTTAGCTACAAGAACCGTTATAACGATGATAAGTATACAAAACCCCATTATTCTTTCAAACCATCCATCATCAATAACAAGCAACTGTTAGGTATGGTTTTGTTGTTTGATATTGTAGATAAAAATAATCATGTGCAATGGGAATAAACACTTACCATATTTTCAAGTACAATTTTAACTGTATTTTGAAAATAAATTTATTTGAAGTATTTTAAATTTATAAGGTATGCAGAGTGTATTATTTTTATTTATTAACAATAAATAAATAAATATTAACAAAGTGCTGTCTTTCAAAAAGTTCAGTCTGTAAAATTTTAGTTTAATTGAAACGGGTTTAATGAATTTTGGATAAGTAGTGTACCTCATTCCAGTTATATTAAAATTGTACGAGCCAAGACCGTCTTCTACTGTATGAATTTTGTGTTTGCTAATTGAATGGCAGATACAATTAAGTAAAAACTCAACATTTTACAGCGTTTATAGATGTACAACGTTTGAAGTAGCAATATTTGTAAACCATTTCCATTTCAAAATTTGAACAAAGCGAAGAAAACTAAACCAAGTGATGGCTATAGTAACATGAAAAAAATTGGTTTTTTTTATATTGAGCAGACATTTTCTTAAATAATGGTAAGAAATTACCGTCATAATTGGAATAAATACACTGACTTACATATAAACAAAGTATATACGATGAAAAGAAAAACACAGGGAAACAGTACAGTCAGAGGGCTCTTGTGATTGGTTCAGAAGAACCTTTTTTACAACTTGTTTTGATAACTGTGACTTCATGGGCCCTTATTTTTAGTTTTATAAATAATAAGACTTCTGTATTCCTTAAATTAAAGAATGGAGATTTATAGTAATAGATAATTAGAAAAATACTCTTTATATAATTGTCTTTGTAGTTTTTTTTTCTATTTAAATAATACAATGTTGACTGATGTAAATATATTAATGTTGAATTTATAATCTATCTTTCAGTCATAAAATAAACTATTTATATCACTAGCACTAATATATTTTTTGGTTAAGTTTGTTGTGTTTGTTAGTTACATTTTAATAAATTTCTTGTTGGCACCAAATGGTTTTATTTGGTTTAGTTTAAACTTTTTCAAACTTAATTTTTTTAAATTTAATGTGATATCAAGTTTTTGTATTAATATATTGTATACTTTGTCATTTATAAACATGCAAAAGCCAAAATTTATCCCTAATTTAATACTGTAACTAGCAATACTTATATTTCAAACTGGTTGGTAGTTTTTAGAGGTATTTGAACTTGTATTTCATATACTCTAATATTTAAATTTTATGTTTTCTTTTATTTTGACACATTCTATGCACATTAGTTTTACAAACTATGTTTATTTCATAAAAATGTGTAAACAAATAAAATATCTTGTCACATTGAGCAAATTATGAATACAATATATCTTTTGACGTTCACATTTAGAGAATCAGTGAAAATTCTCTTTAGAATAATTGAAACATATATACATTTGTGATCATCATTTGGTTAATGAGTATGTAAAATCGTATATAAAATTATTTATATTAATATTTGTTAGTTCTCTTGAATGGTGTAAAGGGACTCTCTAGAAAGCTGTTTGTTAGTATTTTCTTCACTCTATTTGACTGGCAGTGTATTTGTATTTTTTGTGTTATGCCATCTTATCATTTCATTTTATGTGTATGTGTGTGCAAACGTGTTTCTCATTTCATCTGAACTATGTTTTACACATTTAACCCTTTGAGTGATAAGTATTTATTGAGTGGGTGCTCCTAAAAGTGCCAGGTATTTTTCTGGTGGTAAAAAATTCACAGTTTGATTATTTAATAAGCTAATAAGCATGATTAGCATGATTTTTTTCTCTGAAAACTCTGCCTAATTAACATAAAATAACATAGTTACCATAAACATTAAATTTAGAAATACCAAAAATTTACTTACTTAAAAAAAATTCCAGAATTTATTTAAATTTCATTTTTCAACCAAATTATCATTACCAAAAATTTCATATCCCTTTCTTTGTCCATATCACTGGAAAGGATATTCAATTGTCTATAAATCTTGAAAAATGTATATATAATATCTTCAAAAATGAGTGAGTTATACAACTTTTAAGAAACTAATGTCGCCTTGTTTCCGGCCGTCATGTCAACCAAAAATGTTCATATGTGAGTTCTAGATTGATTTTTGTTTAAGTCAGTTGATCGGAAGTGTACTATAATAGTTTATTTTGAAAATAACAGTTCTTCACTAATAATTTAATATGATATTTGTTTAGAAATATAAAGTTTTCGATTTTTAGTGATTTTTTTCCCGAAAGTCTGGTAAAATCAGACGTTGGCATTCAAAGGGTTAAACGGTAATATCTTCCAACTGTATCTGAAGTTGGGTTTAGGCTGTTGTTTACAGTTAGATCTATACAATGATGGACAACTCATCGTGGGTTATCATTACAGATTTTCCTATGACTTCTGGGCCTTACCCCAAAGGTCGTATCACCAACTGCATAGAAAAGTAGGTTACCATCACCAGTAATGGTAATCTAAAATTAGCTATCAAATTTGTCAAGCTATATTCCGACTGGTAGTCACATTGTATATATTAAAGATCAATTATAGAAATGTCTCAATTATTTGCTCCACAAATGGTTGTTTGTTAAAATATTTGTGCCAAACATATTTTTAACACTTCATAACTTGTATAGTATGCGTCTTAACATGTCTCATTCATAAACATTTCACCGTTGTCACCCACTGGCCTACTAAGTTGTTCAATAACACTTTTTTGTATTTTAAGAAATTGTTTTTTATACATTTTAATGTTAACAAAATGATGTATAAACTCTAGAGTAATTTTCAATGTTTTAATTGCATGAAGTTGAGCAAAGTTTGTGAAGTATGACTGTTTATTTTATATTTTGTAGAATACAATATATTGCATGACTATCCCAGATATAAATTAGCTATTTGTTTAAAAAATTTAATAAAAATTGGTTTTAATTATTCTTGGAATTTTGTACATAAATATATAAAAAAAATTATTTAGTTTTTTATTTATTTTAATTTTCAGTTAGAAAGTTAAACATCTGTTCTTAAAAAAATAGGTCTATTTGTTTCTCAAAACTCTGAAGCTCACCCATTGAAATGAAATTAATAAATAAGCCATGTTTCAATATTTCAAATGGTTTGTCCTTAAAATAAAACAGTTGAATTTAAAATTGCACCATGTTCAAAATTTTTTTATTTCTCAAATTCCAAGAAATTGTGTAGCTGAAAGTTCAATCAAACTTTCCCCTTTTCATTTAAAGTTGTTGTTTTTATTTATTGGTATTGACTACAAGTAAATTTATTTAAAATGTAGGATCTACTTCTTTCAGTCAAGTGAAGCAATCGAAAACCATGTTTATGTTTTATTAATACAATTTTTGACTGTACTCAGGTATATATATATATATATATATATATATATATATATATATAATTATTTTATTAATTAATTGTTTTTGTGTAGTTTTATTTTCAATATATCTGTATGACTCATGTAAAATGTTTGTACTTTAGAGTAGTTTTGTAAACAATAAATATATTTCTTTTATTTTTTGCTTTATTTATTCACTCTGTGTTGTATTGCAAATAGTTGTTAAAAATTCATGTAAGTTATACAGCAGTAAGTTTCATGCTGTTATGTTGCCGTACGTGTTAGTTGAAAAGTGTCCAACCTCTCTTCGCTGATCGATTATTATATGACTGACTCTCTCAGACCAGCTATGACAGTCGAGGTGACTTCGGAGACGGGTGCTAGAAATTCACTTGGCTCTACCGAGTCAGTGAATCACAACATCCTGCTTTGTATTTTATTACATGTGCTTGTTTTGCATTTCACTATGGATGAACCACTTGACCACGGAGTTAATTTGGATTTTTATCAGAAACTTGGCTGTTTTACTCGAGAGATAATTTTCATGATGCAAAAACTTTTGGTGACAAGTTTATGGGCGATACTTTGGTATAAGAATGGTTTTGAAATTCAAAGATGGCCACATTTGAGTGTAGCACAACCAATGAACTACCTCAGCGAATTGGCGGGTCTGTAACAGCCCAGATGTCTTGCAAACATTAACTGTGATTGTGCGGCAACCAATTCAAAGATCGTGGCATCTCAAAATCTGCAGTTTGTGAAATTTTACATGAAGATTTGGGAATTAACTGTGTTTCTGGATTATTGCAGGCCTGATAGATTGCATCCATTAAAATAGAGCCATCTTGTCTTGCTTAAACCACTATACCCACAAATTTGCTGTCTAAAGCTTTTTGTCACACAGATATTTCTGAACAGAATGGACAAGCTCCTGCAAACTCTCCTGAAGACTTCATAGTAAAATACGATGCTTACACATATAATAACATACGAAACAGAACCCTGTGACTCACTACTGGAAGGAGCTCAAGAAATACATGGCAGCAATCTTGGGAGGGTCCTCTCTCCATGACATAATCAACCTAACACAGTAGGTAACACAATAATTGACTAGCAAAGGGAGGTTGGATATTTTTCAGACAGACCAGAGGTTGGATTTTTTTATGAGTAGGAAGGAAAGCCAGGACAAAGAGTAAATATTTGTGTAGAAAACAGAGGTATTTTGTGGGGGAAATTTATACAACTAGAATTTGGCTAAAGGGGCAAATGGTAGAAGAACTAATATGGTTTTAGGAACAATATTTTGTGAACCACCAGAAGCCGTCTCCTGAGGCATTACATTAACTTTTCAATCTTTAAACCAAACTTTAGAAGTATTATGATAATCAACAATAGTGAGGATTTTATTGAAGTCTCAAATACCTAAATACATTGTTTGAACAGGTTAATCCTCCAAGTTTTTTAATCTTGGTATCCTTTTTTGGTACTTCATATCTAAATACATACACAACAACTTTCAGAAAGGGTCTAAATTTAGTTATAAAGCTGATCTCAATCATGGTCAAATACCATTTTGAAATTCAGGAATAACAATGCTTTGGATTCGCTCAAACTATGAAGCACCTCTTTTATAGTTGACATATGAAACTATTATGATAGTAATTCTCTTTTTGATTTGAATGATCTAAACAAAATCTAACACAGCTTTCTCAATAAAATGTTTTTAACTACAGTGTGCTCATTGGCTTTAGTATTATCTTATTATAGATTTCCTAGAACTTCAGCACAAGAGTCACCAATGCATATATGTAAATGTTAACATTTAGACCTTTGTTCACATTTAGAGCGGAAAAAAAGTTAAAAAAAAAGAAGTTTTTATTTAATTTGTTGTAAATAAAAAATTTATTAATTTTTTGTAAAATAATTTATAATTATATTTTTTTTTATAAAAATTTAAAATAGATTTTTTATAATGTCTTCCGCTCTAAATGTTAAAAAAGGTCTAAATAGTAGTGTCCTAAATAGTAAAATACGATGCTTACACATATAATAACATACGAAACAGAACCCTGTGACTCACTACTGGAAGGAGCTCAAGAAATACATGGCAGCAATCTTGGGAGGGTCCTCTCTCCATGACATAATCAACCTAACACAGTAGGTAACGCAATAATTGACTAGCAAAGGGAGGTTGGATATTTTTCAGACAGACCACGTATGAGTAGGAAGGAAAGCCAGGACAAAGAGTAAATATTTGTGTAGAAAACAGAGGTATTTTGTGGGGGAAATTTATACAACTGGAATTTGGCTAAAGGGGCAAATGGTAGAAGAACTAATATGGTTTTTAGGAACAATATTTTGTGAACCACCAGAAGCCGTCTCCTGAGGCATTACATTAACTTTTCAATCTTTAAACCAAACTTTAGAAGTATTATGATAATCAACAATAGTGAGGATTTTATTGAAGTCTCAAATACCTAAATACATTGTTTGAACAGGTTAATCCTCCAAGTTTTTTAATCTTGGTATCCTTTTTTGGTACTTCATATCTAAATACATACACAACAACTTTCAGAAAGGGTCTAAATTTAGTTATAAAGCTGATCTCAATCATGGTCAAATACCATTTTGTAATTCAGGAATAACAATGCTTTGGATTCGCTCAAACTATGAAGCACCTCTTTTATAGTTGACATATGAAACTATTATGATAGTAATTCTCTTTTTGATTTGAATGATCTAAACAAAATCTAACACAGCTTTTCTCAATAAAATGTTTTTAACTACAGTGTGCTCATTGGCTTTAGTATTATCTTATTATAGATTTCCTAGAACTTCAGCACAAGAGTCACCAATGCATATATGTAAATGTTAACATCACAATGCAACCCCAAAATTTATGTTCAACAGTGTCAACGGAGCATTCAGAGAGTGCTCTAGCTAGTTTTATCTATGTTCTTTCTATTACTACTCTACCTAGTGCATTTATGTTTAACAGTGTCAACGGCGCATTCAGAGAGTGCTATAGCTAGTTTTATCTATGTTCTTTCTATTACTACTCTACCTAGTGCATTTATGTTCGACAGTGTCAATAGAGCATCCAGTGAGTGATCTAGCTAGTTTTATTTATGCTCTTTCTATTACTACTCTACCTAGGGAAAATTTTTCAACAGTGTACACGCTTAGTCTAGCTATAGCGGTAAAACTAGACTTGCTCTATGAAAATGACTCTCCAGTGTATACATAACACACATCTTAAGGCAGTGTACATCTTAAGGTCCAGTGTGTGACCTTAAGATGGCACACTAGTCAGTTTTCGCCTGCACATCTGAGGCTCCGTTTTTAATTTGGAGTTAAAGTTTAAACTGGGTTATAAATAGGAATCCATATCATGTACATAAATAGATATGTGTATGTTTGTGAATATGTGATTTGTAAGTTTAAAAATTTTATCAGGTTTAGGAAGACCTTCTTTTTACTGAGGGTATTCAATAGGGCTAGTCTTCCCTTGTGCAGGACCATGTGCAAAGTTTTATTGCAGAGCTGGTCAATTTGACAACTATTTTGAAGCCTCCATTTTCCACTCATTATAAATCTCATGAACGTAATATGATACATAGATAACGGCAGAAAAAGTGTTATAATATTAATAATACTGACCTATTAATTAAAATTAGAAAATAAAGTGGGCTTTTTTATTATTAAAAGGATAAAAAATTACTATTTGTGGACTTCTCAGTTTAATATTCTTTTGTGACTATATTATCAAATCAAATCAAAACATCCTTTATTCCATATAACATATTACAATGCATTGGTTTGCGTCAACTTAGTACAATCATGTGTAGAGAACAATTTACATAGGAACAAAATACATAGGAAGGACTAAATAAATTACGTATTGCTATTAATGTAGTCATCTACAGAATAGAAACAGTGTTCAATAAGATAAGCTTTAAGCATTCTTTTAAAACAAAATAAATCCTTTTCAGCTCTAAGAGCATCAGGAAGAGCGTTAAAAAGGGACGTGGCATTGTAAAAGGTGTGATGTTTAAAAAAAGTAGTGGAATGGTAAGGAATATTCAGTTTATGTTTTTGTCGAAGACTGTATCCCGACTGAGGAACAAGGGACCGGAAAACACCATGGTTCTGCTGTAAGAAAATCAAGGTCTGAAAAACATAAATACTTGGGAAGGTAAGCAATTTAAGTTCCTTAAAAACAGGCTTGCAAGTCTCCATTCGACGGATGCCTGCTACTATTCTCACTGCCTTCTTCTGCAAGACAAAAAGCCGTTTTGTGCGACAACTTTCCGATCCCCAGATTGTCACCGCATAGGAAAGATAAGGGAAAATTAGAGCGTAGTAGGCTGTTAAGAGGATCGCAGCGTTTGTAAAAGGTGCCAGTCTACGAAGCACAAAGATTCCAGAACAAAGCTTACGTGCTACATAATCGATGTGGGATGAAAAATTCAGGTTCCTGTCTATAGACAATCCCAAAAACCTCACATGCTGTTCAGAAAGGATTTCCATATCATCGACCCAAACGCTGAGATTATTAATGCTATTAGATGAGATTGCGAATTCAACAATTGCGGTTTTAGCAGCATTTACCACTAGACCATTTTCCCTAAACCATTGAACAATCTTATTAGACTCCACAAAAGTGCTAACCTCCATGGCCTCACGACATTTGTTTTCCATTACGATGGACGTATCGTCTGCAAACAAACACAACTGGGCCTCCGCAATACAACTCCTGAGGTCGTTTACATATATAATAAACAGAAGAGGGCCGAGTATGGAGCCCTGTGGCACCCCCGCCTTAACGCTCAGCACATCCGAGTAGCATCGCCTCACAGTGCCTGCAGCATCGATGAAGGACACTTCTACGGCCTGTCGACGATCCCTCAAATAAGATGAAAGCCATTGGTTCGCCACTCCTCGAACTCCAATGCCTTCGAGCTTTTCCAACATGATGTCATGGGAAACCACATCGAAAGCCTTCCGAAGATCGAAAAAGACACAGGAAGCAGACCTACCTCTATCCAAGGCATTTACTATTTTGTTGATGAGCGTAAACATTGCATTGACAGTTGACCGTCCCTTAACAAACCCAAACTGATTCTCAAACAAAATACTGTTGTGATTAATAAAAGACCATAATCTATTTAAGACTGCCCTTTCAAATATCTTTGAAAATGTTGATGTGATAGATATTGGTCTAAAATTATCGAGTTCATCCACTCTTCCTTTTTTAAGCAAGGGCTTCACAACAGAAAGCTTCAACAAATCTGGGAAAACTCCACCTTCGAATGAACAGTTAATAAGGTGAACGAGTGGGTCAACAAAACATTCACTACATGACATAAGCAATTTAGATGATATCCTGTCGCAGCCAGAAGACGTCTTTGGCTTCAAAGACCTGATGATATCTGTTATCTCTCTCCTAGTAACTGGTGATAAGAAAAATGAAGATGTACACAATCCAGGCTGCACATAAGAATGAGGAATACTGGATGAGGTTGATGCACTATTAGACACATCAATAAAGAATTTGTTAAACATGTTTGAGACCAGTTTTGGATCACTGATATCAACTCCCTTGTCATCTTTGACGGTGCGGGGGACATTACATGGAGACTGATTCTTCCCTCTACTTTCATTAATGATCTCCCACATAGTTTTGACTTTATTAGAAGATTTTTGTATAACATCAAGCACCTTAGATGACTTAGCAAGCCTAACACAAGACTTGTATTCTCTCTTCAATGATAAGTAATGCTTTCTCCTCAGATCAGAAGAATCCATATCTTTAGTGAAGCAATACCACTGGAGAACCATATCTCTAAGTTTCAACTGGTGATCACTCAAGGACACTTTGCTGCGTGAGGCACCTTTGCGAACTCTTCTTTTCTTTTCAGGAAAAGCCTCTGTTCAAAATAAAAGGAGATTGAAGATTGGAATAGACGCATTTTATCATTTAGAGTCCCAGCCTCGTAAACATTAGACCACGTTTCTTTGTCAATTAGATATTTGAAAATACGGATATTATCATCAGAAAACGATCGCTTGAGATAATACTTAGGATGACTTGAGTCACTTGAAGTGGGTAGTTTGACACTGATCACCAGTGCATGGTGATCGGACAATGCAGTAATTAAAACGGAACAGTTACAAACGTCATCAGGGAGATCGGTGTAAACATGGTCAATCAGAGACTTGGAGTTTTTAAATTCCCTGGTATAAGATTTTACCTTATTTTCAAGGTCATGAGAAGCCATGGTGTAAATCAAGTCATCAACTTTACCATCAGACACAGACAAGTCGACATTGAAGTCGCCCACAACAATGGTTCTGATATCTGGACTTATAATTTTTTCCAGACATTCTGATAAACACCTGTAAAATGTCTCGTGCTCCTGTATTGAGCATCAGAATATTGTATCAAATTAGAATAGTATTTATCAATTACAATTTGATGAAGTTTTCAATTGTAAATTTATAACAATAAGCTATGTTTTTTATTTATTAAAACACAGTGATACACTTTTCTTGGCCTATATTATATTAATTTAAAAATACTGTACACCACATACAAACATTCCTGAGTATTTTTCTAGATAGTTTAGAATTATTTTATACAAAGTTTTGTTTCTCATTGCAACAGATAAGTATCTACTTAATGCTGTGTTTTATATAGGCTATATGATGTTATACAAACTAACAACACTTTCACACTAGACTTATTGCTGTTATGGTAGCATTTGTTTGAAAAATCTCTGTTACTATTTTGCAATTTAGCAGCTTACTATTTTAAAATTATTATTATGGTATAGGACTACCCTAAGCATGTGGCCCAGTGGATGCACCTCCTGCTTCGGGCCAGCCCTGTACCTCAACTCTTCATTAAACTCCCCCTAACAAAACCCTAGGTGCACCTTTGATTATTATAGAGTCTATGAGAAGATATTGCATACAATGCTAAAATATTTTGCTACTTAAAACGTGATTGTAGACTGTGTATCGGCAGATGAAAGAAACAGTGATTATAAAATAATATAACAGAAAAGTAATAAAATGTTTATTGAGTACTCTAATAGAGGCGGGGTACAATAAGTGTACCCGGTTATTATATCGCTTATTACAATCATCGATACTTCATATACTGAATAACAGAACTATTAATCAATATCAACCTATCTAAAATACTAAATTCAAGTCACGTGTTTCAAGTTAATAGAAATAGTTTAAGCAATTACGTAATGTCATATATAATAAAAGAACAACTAACCATAAATCAAACAACAAAATTAAGACCAGTGATAGGAAAAAATGCACTTAGATAGGAAAGAAAATGTAACACCAAAGAAATATGTTCAATCCGAGAAAGACAGTAAATAATCTTTTAGTATTATTTTGTATAGTTTTCTTAAAGTTTACCATTTTTTATTTAAAAAATTTACTTATAAAACAATGGGTGTAACAATCAAATATATTGATATAGATAATTTTAATATAAAAAAACTGGGTCCACTTATCGTACTCAACCCTCTAATAGTAAAGATTATCAAAAATTTTTAATATCTAATTCATAAAAATTAGGTCATTACCTAGGTCAGTGCTAAGACAAACAATAAACTTTGCATCTTTTCTATATTTTGTTACTTTTTGTTATGATGAATAATACAAAATATTAAAAGAAAACATTGTTCACACAATATCAAATATTAAATTAAAAAATTACATTTTATTCCTTAAAAGATTTAAAGAAATTATTAGAGAGTACAACACCAAAGTTTAATATTGAAAACGAAATGGGCTGATGATAATTTATTATTCTTTAACAAACAATTTTTACGAGAATACTTTTTAGACACTTGTTGCTTGCTTGTCATAGTTCCCGGTTCATGTGAGAGCATGCGCACAACGCTATCGATGAAACGGAAGTTATCGTCTGTTGTTCCGAGTCGAGTCGTCCGCTTCGCTCGACGTCAGTTGGTGGTTCCGAAATGTCAAAATCTGGGCAGTGTAGCTCGCCTCGCGACGGGAAAGGTTGTAGGTATTGATTATCATCATGATTATTACGTGTGTAAAATCAACTGGTTTCTCAATTGTCCTGGATTTTGCTTCATCTTGTTCGTTAGTATGAAGGGTGTAATAGTAACAAAATTAGTTATTGTTTTTAAAACAGCTCACTTGAGAAATGACACGAAGGCCTGGGTTTTATATCGGGCCCATTCGATAACCTATGAACCTGTGAGTTTACATCGTCTATAACCTAATGTGTTTATAATGGAAAATAAGTGCTTTTGTTGTTAAATGAGCAAAAACTAGAAATGTCAAGCTCAAAATCGGCAGGTTTGCAACCAGTGGAGGTTCCAAAGTGCATGATAGATGGGGAGAAATTCATCAAGTGGGATGAGGTAAGTCAACACGGTGATGTGTTTACGATAGATCTAGATTATTTACAAGAAAATCGTATATGTTTGTACTTTTATTATGAAGAAAATGTGCAAAATGTTACTTCACATAATATTAATGTGCACTGTCATTTAATTTTTAGGGATGGTAGATCAGTTGATAAGGTAATTATCCCACCCATGTCCCAGGTTGTTGCATCTAGGGCCCTACCTGTTGAGATCCTAATGCTGCATATCCCTGCAAATTTCAGTATCTTTTGAAACATTTTAATAGACCACCTTAAGATTTTAAGTAAGTTAGATACACTATCTCATTTTTAAGGGACAAAAAACATTTTTAAATTATCCATTGCACTTTTATTTCTACTAGGATGCCTTATCTGAATTCTGAATACATACAATATAACCTATAACTATTTTACTGCACTTTAGTCATGTTGTCTATCTATTTAAGCTTTGAATTCCAAAGATTTTACCGAAATAACAATCTTTTGTTGAGCTAACCAGCTTATTTTTCATAACAGTAAAATTTTAAACAGTTAGCCAGTGACTATTTGTTTTGAAAGAGCCTTAATTACTAACTTAATTAAGTTTTACTTCCCATTAACTCTCTACTTTGGAATTTATTAAATTTAAATTGATTTTTAATGATCAAAAACAAATCACAGAGATACAATCTATTTTTTCTGATTATTTTAGTTTCACCAATTAGTACGAGCAACTTAGTTATGGTTTAACAGAAATGATAAAAGTGATGGAGATATGGTAGGCCCTATCCTAATGCTCATTCAAAGTTCAATACATAAATATAAACAGACACCTTACACATAATAAGTAGTAAATTGTTACTCACAAATGAGAACTTAATAATGCTTTTTGATTGCATTTTGTATTTTTCATACAATCGATAGTGTACCAATCCATAGGGCAGATTGTGATAAGCAGGCTCGATTTTTATATTGCTTAGTATTATCACCGATACTTTATATATAAAACAATAATAAGCAGCCACCATTGCAATTGAATCATTGATATTGATGATTATCTAAACTACCGAACCAAAACTTCAAACCTAATTACATTACGGGTAGAATTCAGCTGTTTGATAACGTTTGATAAATTTAAAATAAAGCGACCATTACTCAAATACAATACACATGATTTTACTTTCTTTGAAATAATGTGAAACAATATTGTTATTCAATACATTACAAGATCTGGCAATAATAAATTATAAATAACAATAGTTAGAATGTTTTATATTTGATAGCTTCTAAGGTAATTCTAATCAATAATATGATAACCCAATTCGATTGTGATGGTGGCCGCTTACTATACTACTCCCGAACTATCAATGTATGTATATCTAAAATAATAAATAAAAGTTATAGGTTTGAAATTAATAAGTATTATTAATTAAATTATTAAACCTCAATAGTAAAGGAACCGTAACCATTAAACCAACAGAACAAATATATCACAAGTTTCTTTTAATGGTACAATTAAATAATGATTTTATTAAAATTAAGTCACTTATCAAATATCATATTTAAGATTTTTAAATTTATGTTGGTATGTTAACTAATCAGTATCGGTTGATTTTATCGATGGGTGTAATTATGCAATACTATTTGTTAATATCAATATAAAAACCAGGTCTACTTATCGTACTCAACCCTTGGTTTCATGTGGCATTGTGATTGTTATTTTTTACTATTATTTGGTACTTAGTCAAATAATTATAATTTATACACAACAGGAGAATGTCTGAATATTAATTTCAACCAAAAAATCTATGTCACTCGTTTTCATAATAATGTTGGAATGTTTCATTTCAACCATTAAACTTATTTAGCCTTCCATAAAATGCCTACGATATTTGGTTAATTTGCATGGTAAATGTATTTTAGTTCATTCATAAGTTAATATGTCGTCTGTGTTTTTCTCTGGAATTTTCTAGATAGTATTTAAGACTGTGACTTTAATCAAGATGTTATGAGTAATTATTAGGGAGGTCACAATATTTTAGTTTCTTGTAAAGTTGGTTATTTTGACATTTCATTTGTGTTACATTTATCGTCTCTAGATGATACTGAAATCTAATACAGTGCACAAGGTAGGAATATGCCATACCATTTGCCGTGTTTGACAGGCTTCATTGAAGTTGCATGCAAAATTTCAAGTCTATGCTCATTTCATTCTTGAGATTTCATGCAGAAGACAGGCTGACAGACAATGAATCATTGTGCGAGCCTACTCAGTAATAGGCTTCAATAACACTCAACAAATCCTATTGATTGACATGCACTATCATAGAACTCTCTGTTGTCTAAGTAGAAATAAATTTTCATGCTAAATACGAAATCTTTCTAGAGATATCTTGTGGGTTAGTTCAGTTACAACTGATACTATATCACTTGTTAAAATATCATATAATAATATTCAGTTTGTTAACAAATTTATTTATTCTGTGATTTCATCTTTGCCACCCAATGTAAAAGTGATTCCTTTTACCAATAAAAGTTTTAAAATGTTTACTATCACTTAAGTGGCCAAATTCCATGGAATGACATGCACCCTCATTGAACTCAAGGTACTTATAAAAATGTATTAATGCCACCCCAGCAAAAGTGTAATACCGAGAAACTGTTAAAAAGATAATGGTCTCTGGATAGAACCAAAATACCATTATTAGTTTTCTAGATATAGAAACATAGTTGAACTATAACTTTTAATATTTACAATGTTATTCGGTTTGGTGACAGCATCAGTTGAAAATAAATAAAGACAGTTTTTAATCTTGAATTCTTTATCGGTCCATTTTACATCTAAATTCTAATGAATACTTCACTTTTAAATAAAGTTTTTTGGACTTTAAAGTGTTGTATAAAGTTTTTTATTTTATTTTTCCTCACCAAAAATTTAGGTTCAGATTGTCTACACTTGATGACCATTAAATTTTTGTAACGGTGGTGTTTAATATGTAAGTACCAACTTCATATTGCCGATGTAGAAATGAAGCTTCATGCAAAATTTCAAGTCTGTAGCTCAATCTATTCTGAAGATATTGTGTTCTTACCATTGTTGAAGTTATGTTATTGGACAGAATGACAGAAATGAAATTTTTCCAGCCTGAGTTATAGGCTTCATTAATGCTAAGCTAGTCATGATCAATATATTGGTCAGTGATGATAAAAACTACGGAGTATGTCAAGCAGTATCGGTACGATGATTGGGACACCTCTTATAAAATTCCCATCTTAAAGATTTATCACATCCTTAGAACCTGATCACCTTTGGAAAGATGTAACTTTGTATAAAATTTATTAAGTCAGCTGAGAAAGCTTAGGTTTATATTTATTTATTTTTATCCTAAATGTTTTTTCATGCAGATTACAACTTGACTGTACAGTTAACAAATTAAAAACGTACATATATAAAAAAAAACTGCACCTAATTCAATGTTTATAAAAAAGCTTGAATTGAGAAAAATTATAGTGCATCATACTACAATGTCCCCCTACTATACGAAGTAGGCTAAATAGTAAGTTTAACATCGTAGCTTGTAAAGTAGTTTGATGACAGAAATTCAGCAACATAACAACAGATCAGCCAATAAACAACAAGGTGTGCTGTAATAGCAGCATAAGTTGACAGTAAGGTGTAACCAGAGTATACAGTAACTACATAGCAGTTAAGTCTGTACAATTCTGATTTAAAAAATGGTGATTAATATTTGAAATGTTTCACTGAGGACTATGTGTTTTAATGGACTATTGTTTTTGGATTTATTGTGCCATTTTTTGTTAACACAACATTATTTTCAATGTAGTGTTAATTTTTAAATGTGCACATTGAGTAGACAAATGTGCACAAATCATCTGTGCATAAATGATACCAAGTTAAATGTCATAAAGATCTCAAAAAAGGCTTTTTATAAATTAGATAACTTTTTTGGCCTTATTTTTTAACTGACTTCAAAATGGAGGAGGTTATACAATTCAACCTGTTTTTATCTCTCTTTTCTTACTTATAATATGTTCATCGATTTTACAGAAACTAACTACTAAACCGATTTTGATGAAGTTTTTTTAAAAAGGGGTTGCCTTTTTTAGTAGGTCTTAGTGGTCCCACTTAAGTTTATTGAATGGATTGGACAAGTATCTCACCAGGAAGTTGTACATATAAAACCATATGGAGAAGTCAGATAAACCAATTTGAGGAGATGTAATTTCCTTAGAATTATTACAACATGCCTCAGAAATGCTAGTAAATATAACTTTGCGTGTTTGGCTTTGGAGAAACATGTCAGATGCTAAGATGTAGGTCTCTTCCAATGCCGACACGTTACATCACAGTTTCTAGGGAAAATACCATTGTTCATGGTAATTGCCCGAGCGACATCCATATTGAAGGTAATATCAAAACTCCGTCCTGGAGCGAAGGGGATTGAGTACGGAGATCAGAATTTCCCCAGTCGTTATAAGTTACTTCAGAGTTGCTGTAGAAGCTTTCTAGTCCACATTAGGTTTCCAAATAATGCTACTCTAGGAGTTTAAATGAAACATGGCATGGGGCAACAAGACAGAATGAGTTGGCGAGATGTAGCTTTTTTTCCAATGACCTTAACCTCCTCACAAATGCAAGGGGGAACCTATCTTTTTTCCAGAGTAATTATTCGAGCTTCGTCCTTGTTTAGAGCCAATGTCGGATCTCTCTGGAGCAATAAAAGAGGGTTGAGCACTGAGATTAAAATTTTTTAATTCCCATTATATACCTCAGAGTTAGGAATCATTTGAATCATGGCATGGAGCAACGAGACGGAATAAGTTGACAGAATACACTATCATTCATGCGTACTAATTGCTACAGTGATATTTCTATTGAAAGCAATGTTGAATCTGTCTGAGAGCAGTCAGATAGGAGAGAGTCCAGAAAGTAACGCTCCTCGAATAAACGTAGGATCACATTACTTACTTAAAATCACATTTTTACTTGTATGAGGACTCCTTCAAAAGCCGTTTGAAACATGGCAAAGAGAGACGAGATGGAATATGTTGTTAAGATATATACTTTTTCAGCTATTACTATTATTTACCTCATGGATACCAAGAAATACTTCAGTGCAAGAGTACCTATGGAATAAGTCAAGGTTCTTAGCCGTAGTTAAATGAATGCCCTATTAAGAATCTGCATGTTCTTATATAAAATAACATATCTACTAAATAAATGGATTCACTAAATGTTTCGTTCCAGTCCCTAAACATCTTCATCTCAATTCCTAATAACGGGATAGAGTACACATCATTATTTATTGAAATTAAAATAAAATGACCTCAATACTTGCACTAAAATCAAGGAACTAAAAGTAAAAAATAACTTTAACTAAACAAACAAAGTCAAAACCAATAATACAGAATTTTTGACGGGGTTGCCAAATTTTTATTAGACTTAATTCTAAAGTTATTCTGCACATTAGTATAAACATTTCTTCCTTATTGCAGTCCTTCTAAATATAATGTATAATGTTTTATAAGCAATGAAAGGAAACTTTCAGATTTAGAAATTAACATCATAGTAATCGATATATATTTGATAGTTGAATATTGATAGGTAGGTAGTCAACACTGTATTGGGGGCGTTATGTTCAATGAATGTGCAATATATATATATATATAATTATACTATTTGTTTATGAATATAAGAGGTTGTCCCTCTATGGAAGTATGAATCTTAAGTATTATTTATCTCAAGTATTATTATTAAGTAATTATTTTATCTCTTGTGTCAGCGAAGTAATGCAATGATATAATTTAACTCATAAGATTATATAAAAAAAATCTATAACCTATTAAACTTATTTCACATAACCGCCTTCTATACTAAAAGTGTATTATTTTGTATCACATAATTAATTTTTAGTATATTTATTTTTATTTAAAAATTTTTATCGTTTACTTAATTTTATTGTCTTGCAATTTGACTGATTGAGATACAGCTATGAATCTCAAATATGTTTAAAAAGTCTTTCCTGATATAAATGAATGACTTTAAAAAATTGCCAAAGTAGCTTAAAGTGTATGTGTAGTGAAACGTCACATAGCCTACATTTAGCTGATGTTATAATATATTGGGGATAGAAGTTCTTCCAACCATTGTTCTTTTAGAGTTAACTAATTAGTTCTAAAGAGTAAAACCTAGTACAGAAAAAATAGTACTTTCGGCTTAGTTAAAAAAGTAGGTAGATTTTGTGATAATTGAAATATTAATAATTTATTTCTCTTGGGGTTTACATGTGAGTTTAACTTATTTCAAAAACCGTTGTATGTACAACTTAAGCTTATTCATAAACAAAAAGTAATTTGTCATTTCAAAATAAATAACAACAAACTCAGGTTTATGACAAAGATCAGAGTGTCACTACCAAATTTTAGTGCTAGGCCAATGTATGGTGGGGGTGTTTAAAGCTTCCTTAGATCAATGAAACGGAATTGTGAGTAGTATATCAAGCCATTACATGAATCGTAGATAAATCATCAGTACCCTGTTACTAGTACTAACATGGTATAGACTTTATATTGTATTTTCTCCTAAATAAAATTAATTGGTTTGAATTACAAATAATTTCTCCACCTTTAAACCCTGTCCTTCTAGTAACTACTCTGCAGTAGGATGATAAATGAATAGAAACCATATCAAACCTAATAAAAGAACGTTAATATTTCCTCAGTCTTTAAATTAATAAAATATGCCAACTCTTTAAATAAAAAATTAAGATCCTAAGTACGAAGAGACATTCAATCATACAAATTTAATTCTAATAACTTTAAAAAAATTGAATAGTAACTACGTAATTGAATTTAATTAGTTTTTTCTTATTCAAATTGGTCAATAGTAAATTAAAGTGATTCAACTTATTATAACCTGTATTATAGACAGGTGTAGAGAGAATGGCCTCAAACTTTGGACTTTTCAGTATTTCAGAAAGTGTAAAGATATTATTTTGTGTTTTCTTTTAGCCCTAATGTACAAAACAATTATTATTTCCCTCAAAATTTCCTTCCAAGAGATTGTGCTGTGTCACAAAATTGGAATTTAAAGACTTGAGATTTACATTGTGATTACTTTCCTTGTGGTATACAATTTAGAGAACAATTTCCTTGTCTCGCGTACACACATTGAAATAGTTGTTGCTTCTCAAATGTTCAAAACTGTGTGTGTCTGAGTAAATGCCATATGGCACAATGGTGTACCTTGATAACAAATTGTAGTCAGTAATTTTAACGAAAACATAAACCAAAGTAAGAAAGAGAAAATGTATGTAGCAAATGGATTTAATTACAGAATTTTCTATTATATGCTGAGTGATTGTATTCAGAGCTTGATTTTGAGAGGGTCCCAAACCAAATTTTGTATATAGAATTTCATAGAGGAACGGGCTACATCGATGTATCACTTTAACTCCAAGGTAGGAGTTCACCACACCATGTGTTGCGTAGCAGGCTTCTATGAGGTTGTGCGCAAAATTTCAAGTCTATACCTGTACAGTATGTCACATGTTAAAATGTCATATGATTGTGTGAGAGTCTTGAGGTGAATTTGAAAACTATGATCTTATAATAAGCAACTAGAACTGTTCAGTTATAAACAATGTTTAAACATAAAATTAGCGTATCTATGAAAAATTAGAAAAAAATATTTCTGAATTTTTTGTTAAACAAGTACTTTTTGTAACTGCAAGGCATTTTCAAAAGTAACATTTACAGAGAACTAACTCCAAGAAATACTTTGTATTCTTCTGACAGATTGTCAGTTTGACCTTTCGTAGTGTAAATTGATCATAAGAGAAAATAAATCTGAATGAAATAATTTTACAAAAGAATATTTTTTTAAAATATCCACTACCCACTGCACCACAGAGCAACAGCCTTTAGTAGGACTGACAGCTGGTGTTTTGGTCTGATGGTTTACAAGAATGCCAATCCAAAACTCAGGTGCAAATGTATCTTCTTAACTCTATGATGAAAATTCTCCATAATACTTGTTCTCAATCTTGGATGAATACGAGTACGAGGTGAGGTCCATAAGTTTCCAGTCAGAGAAGAAGGAAAGGTAATGAAAAAAAATAAAGTCTGTAGTGTCAAGATCTACACTTTTCAGACAACGTGAAAAAAACATTTCCACACCTTGAAACAAATAGTTTTTATCCTTTCCTGTAAAATGTTTCTTCCACAGTTATTTGAATCTCTTCATATGTGTTAAATCTTCTTCCACGAAGGTCAGATTTCAACTTAGAAAGGTAGAAGTAGCTGGGATCCAGGTCTGGGCTGTAGGGTGGATGAGCGATTTATTAGAACCCACAGGCCCTCATGGCAACCTTGGCAATCAATGCAATATGGACAGGTGCATTGCCGTAGAGAGTCCGGACACCTCTGCTCAACTTTCCCTAATGTTTGTCTGTGATTGCATTGCGCAAACGGTGAAGTAGGAGTGCATAGTACTATGCATTCACTGTGATGTTCCTTTCTTTAAAATCAATCAGTAGTATCCTTCTATAATCTCAATAAATTGTTGCCATAATTTTGTTTGTTGACTTCATCACTTTTGCCTTTTTAGCAGAGTGCTTCTCCTGATCTTCTCCACTCCGAGGACTCTGATTGAGAGGGATTTTATTGAGAGGGTTATAGTAGGGAACAATTAATTTTAAAATTCATTTGACCAGGTAACATATTCCTCTTAATGAGCAGCTGGAAGAGATTTTGGGACCCTTCTTGTGTCACCTTTCTCATATGCAAATGTTCTTTGGCGATCATCAAAATACTTGGTTTTGAAAGTCCTATTTCTTTGGTCTTCAAACACTGGTTAACAGGTCTTGGTCTTCAAACACTTCTTGGATTGTTTCAGGTGTTACTGCTTTCACAGGATGACGGGAACATTGGTCATCTTCCATTCTTTTACAATAGAATATGAGTGGTGTCCGTAGACATCATCCAAGCGTTCTTTTAATGTGTGGAGGAGTAAGGTCTTCTTTACACAAGAACTTCATTAACTCATAGTACTCAATCTTGAACATTTTGAGACAGCACTCTTTCCCTCAATGTCTTAGACAGACTGATGACCCTGAAGAGATTCTGGCAGGTGATAAGAGGTGTATAGGCATTGAAACAGTGTATCTTAAATTTTGAACAGGATATATGACTTTACTGGGTGAATGGTAGGAAACACTGTGTTTGATAATAATCATTACAATATTGCTCAATTTAAAGTATCTGGTCCACTATTTGTTTTCTTGAAATTTGACTCAACTCATTTGAGATAACTTTTAATGTATTTCGTTGCTTAAGTATTTACAACCTACAACCTGCACGCTACAGGTTATGAACACTTAACTTTAGAATGTATAATATACAATACAGATATATATATATATATATATATATATATATATATACATATATACACATACGAGATACATAGTATTGGGCAAAAGTAAGGAAAGGCGCTTATAACTGTTTAACTGCTTTAAACATTGAAACCTATACATATTTTAATAAATTAAAGTAAAGTAGTCTTATCTTACCAGGCGAAGTTGTGGCTAAGAAGCCCTCTCTAACACTTAAGCAACAGCTTAAAGGTGACTTCCGAACCACCACCAACCCTATTTTCAATAGAGTATGAAAATTTAATTTTTTGTGTCTGTTGCATCTTCACTATTTTTTCTAAATGGGTTATCTGGGGAACAATCACAATATTTTCTACGAAAAGCCCCATTAAGTGACACCTCATTTTAAAGATAGTGGTAATAGAATACAAATGGTGAAATTGTGATGTACTGTAAATAGCATGATGCAGTTGCGGTATAAATAATACTATATACTGCACTAGATAATACTAGTGACGGAATAAAACCATACAGTGTATTCTGATTAAAATTTAAGGCCGCTATAAAATTCATTGAACAAAATTGTGAATGTGCGTATGGAAATGACATTTTGCTTCCTATGATACTGGCATAGCATATTTACAGTAGCTAAAAGAATAAAACAAAAGAATATGACACTAACTTGACTCAATAAGCCATTCTCTCAGTGCTACAATTTGAAAAAAAGAGCAAGATTGGAATCTCAAAACAATGCATCAGACATAAAGTGCAATTTTTTGAGCACTGAGAAAATGATAGAGGAAGCAGTAAATCTATCTGGACTGATGAGAGATTTGATTCCGGTTAGGTATACAAGAATTTAAACAATTCGAACACTGTACCTTGGAAATAGGATAATATAGCTAAAGCAGAGAAATACACTATATTGTATCAGGTTTAGAGATATTCATAATTTTTAAGAATGAAAACTAAGAGCTCCAAAACATGGATTAGTCTTTAAACTGAAGGTTCAGTTATTTTGAAGTGAATCAAGAGTTGTGAATATCAATCCAAGCAGTTATCTGAGGAGTGCTTTGTATGCTATTTAAAAAGGAATTGCCCATTATGGTCCTGTTATTCAGCAGGAAATTGTGTGTAAAGCCGTGTGTAACAGCTAGTAATTTATTTATAAGAGCAGCCACCAAAGTGCTGTAAAGTGTTTGTTATGCTTCCGATTTGCTTGCTTGCTTATATTGATAACTTGAGTTTATCGGACTGTAAATAATTTCAGTGTTGTTTCGTTGGGTTATATTTGAATCCCTCTTCACAGCCAGAACACACTCTGGAGTTTGTATAAACCTATAAATGTTTTATAATAAATATGAGTGATTCAAATTCAAATAGAATATTTAGTGGTTTATTATGGATGTAGTAGTTTAAGATTAGTTTCTTCATTCAGTGTCGGTTCTACTTATTGTATATATTCTCATTGAGTTATAAACGTTTCTTCGTTCATCTAAATATTTAATTTGGTTTATTAGATGAAGGGAAAATTTATATGTGTTCGCCTCTTTTTTACCTCTTATTTATCAACCTCATTGAATTATTAGTGAATTTAAACTTATAACCTTTATTTTCAGTGGTCACTTAATGACATAAGTCTTCATTAAATACTATTGATGTAAGAAATTTAGTTTTTAAGATTTTCTTAACCTTGATATGACCAGAGCTGATACATGGAATTTAATTGTTCAGTAAGGTGTACTAAAGTTGTTATATGACTCGTGTTGCTGTGGAGGTGTTAACAACAAATAATATGTATCATAGTTCAACACAAGCACTGTGGTGGGCAAGGACTGTTGCTACATGACTTGTGTCGCAGTAAAGGCGGTAACACAATATTAAACCTTAAATAGTCAGTGCTGCCAATGCTGTGTGTCTAATATGAGCCCACCAAACAATAAGTTTAACTAATCGATGTAGATGAAAATATAGAAAGAAAAACAGCACTTTTAATCAACAAGTGAACCCTAGAAATATAGTTATAGCAGCTTCATGTAAATAATGTGTACCTGACCAATTAAATATTCAATTTTTTTTTGCCAGAGAGTTAAATGTCTTGTAAAGTATGATAAACAATTGAAAGTTGGATGTAAGCAACTCATTGTTATGTTGGTACTTGTATTTAGTACAGTACTACACCCGTGTTAAAAACAAAGTAGGAGGGAAACACATTACTATTGCTGTTTTTAGCTAATATGAGCCTTCTCTTTATTTTCCTTTCTATTTTAATTGTATTGGATGAGTTTTTCAACTTGAAAAATATAACTGTGCTAAACCTGGTGTGATTTTGGGTAATGTAATAAAAAAATGAAATTTACAAAATTGTTTGAGCAGATTTGTTCTTTTTATCCTCAAAGTTGATAGTTTATAGCATTGGTCAAAATTATATTGATAAGAAAGTTCTTGTACAGATAAAAAAGTGATTTAATCTGATTATGAACTATACCTTCCAATTCCACACGACTCCATCAGTATTAAGGAGCCAATATAATGTGGGCTATTATTTTTTGGAGTTCACTTTAACCACGTCAGTGCTTCAGAGCTATAATACAATTCCATCTTAATTTTATTTTGAACAAAAGCAACATTAGAATTTACTTCATACAAGTAAAAGGATTTAAATGATCCAGCAATAATAATCAGCATACTTGTATTCTAGGGTATTCCCGTATATTGGAATTAATTTTGCACCATCCCATCATTGTGAGTATGACTTGATCGTGTCGTTATTTTTTCAGTATGATATAATAATGAAACACAACAATAATAATAAATCAAGTCCGTCTAACTTTACTTGTTTTGTGTTTAGGTGTTATCAAGTAATTTAGAAGTATCAAATATAATTTATTTACAAAAAACAAACTTTTTTATGAATTTTTTTAAAATTGGTATTTTAAATAAGGCCCAAAACATACAATTTTATTGATGTATAAGTGTAGAAGTAAAGACAGTAATTCTATTCATTTTTAGGACTTAATATTTAAATTTACAATTAAAATTGTGCTTGGTTAGTGCTTTGTTGCTTTATAGGCAAAACTGTTTATTCTTCAAAGAACCTGATAAGATTGCCCTGTTACATTAGAAGTGTTTGCTTACGAAGTAAGCTGCGGTCAGGGAGTGGGTATTCAGCAGCTGGCGTTTGTAAACATGGTGAACTGTGTACAGCTACAAACAATCTTAGCCTGTTTGGTGCTCTTGTTTTATGGATCTAAAGAACTTGTTTGGCTTCAAACGGCTAAACACTGATGAAAAGTTAATGGACTCCGGGGTCTTCATTCTGTTGACCGCTGAAGGTACTTGGGTGCTTACCGCGTAATGAATGAAGATTCATTCACAGTTTCTTCACAAGAGGCCACGGGATATAAAGAATGCTCACTGCTTTCAACCACTATAATTAATGGACTCTTAAGAGGGCCTTCATTTTGCTTCAGACGCTAAGTGCATAATCAGTGAAGTCGCTTTTAAAAGGAAGTTGCAGTTGTGAAACATTACTTTTCATCAGACTAAAGAACGCTTAATATTTTTGAAATTTTAAAAGTTATTCTCGACTATCTAATAGACATTTTATTGGCTACTCTAGACATTTGGAGTACTTAATGTGTAATAAACATAATATAAGATTGCAAACACAGATGAAGATTTTTTACAAAGGTTACATTTTAATACATTATGTGTAGTAAAGGTTTATCTACGTTTTACAATTCTTTTAATAGTTTATCATTTAAAAATTATTACAAATATAATCCCTATTTTCAGTTTATTTGTATATGAATAATTTTTATATGATTAACAAGTACATTTTTTGAACTTACAATTTTGAGTTATATTGTATCAAGATACAGAATTATTATTAAACTTTAAACTAATTTATATATGAGAAATATAGTACAGGTATTATCTAACAAAGTAATTAACCGACTTACATTTGAAAAAGTTTAGTTTAATAACGCATTTGTTTTTCAAATTAATAAAATGTTACACACTAAAATCGGCTGGTATATTTAAGTAATACAATTTTTTTAGATATTAAAAATACATCGTTCAACATTAATCCATTTACTAGGATAATGAAAAGTCTGATTTGATCAACAATTAAGATTGATCTAAGTGAGACTTGATTGACAACAATTTGTAATCCAATTAAGTATGAAACCACTTAAGGCTGTAAAAATAAAACATGCCAATTTTTTACAAATAGTATTTTATTATTTTAATATTATTATTTTATTATTTATTATTTTATTGCAATAGCTTCTCTGTAAGAAAAAAAATCATAAAGCAAAATTTAAAAATTCTTTAGAAATTCGGTTAGTTCATGTTTTATGTAAAATAGTTCCCAACTTTTGTTTAGGTTTTCTGCTGTTTATAACAAAATTTAAAAAAAATCATGCAACTAAATGCAAATCCTAATAATATTATAAATGTGAAAGTGCCTTTGTTTGTTTATTTTGCTTTCACCCATAAACTATTCAACCATTTGTACTGAAATTTTAACATGGGCAGAATGATGATCCCTGGTATGAATATATGCCTATTCTTATTTCAAAAACCCTTCAGGGACTATGCCCCACTGGTCTTTAAAGAAGTGGAAAATCCCATCTTGGTCTCTGAGATTGTGAAATATTATTTGAAAGAGCCTATCAAATGTAATAAACTTTTCTGTGTAAACATTGTTTTATGACAGCACAACTACATGTTTAATTAATTTAACCACTGTTTTAAATTTGTTTACATTTATAGTGTAAATTCTCTAAGAAGTAGCCATTAGTTTTCAAGCTGTTTTTAGATTTCAGCGATTAGGTAAGTACTCATCTATCTTAGAAAATGTTGTAAAACATAAGATGGTCAGAATTTGACTCTGAAAACTCCCTTTGAGCAGTTGGAAAGAACTATACTAGATAAAAGTTTGTTGGGCTGTGTTTTAAACTAATATACCAATTCCAGCTAGCTGTGTTTGAAAATATTAAAAATATTTTTCAGTTTATATAGAAACAAAGACGTAAATAATGTCATTGTTAATGTACTTTTAACTGTACATTTCTGGAAAATATTAAGTATTAGATATAAAAGACAAAGTTACTATATAACTTTAACTATAAATTTAAAGATTATTATAAAACACATCTTAGTTGTCTTTTGACAGACGTGTGTTTTTCTGATCTGTGATATATATTTTCTTTTTTGGGAAACAAGACAAAATCAATTATGGTTCAAAAAAATACTAAGAAAGAAGTAAATTGCAATGCCTATAAATGTAAGCTTTTGACATATTTTCTTGATTGTGGCAACAAGACAAATTCAACATTGGTGTAAGAAATGTAATTCACTCGAACCAGTACTGGTAATACACGTGCAACGAATACTAAATTGTGTGTAAAACAGCAGGTATCTGCTAGTAAATTGTAAATAAAGAAAAATTTTTGGAATACATCCTGTACAAAGAGTTGACATTAAGTGAAAGCAATACCAAAAATTTGAATATAATAATTTAAGTGAATATAAGATGTTATAAACCATGTGAATTTAGTGTAGGTTATCACATTTTCCCTTATTCAGTTTCAATATGAATTGGTTTTGGGAGCAAAAGGCTCATGTGCAACAAACAGATGGGGCTCTAGTATCTGAATGTTGTTTATGTTACTGTCTGGTGTTCTATTGTGTTGTGTGATACCCAAGTATTTTGCACTGTTGTGCAAAAGATTCCCTTTGGTTCGATTTTATTTATTAATTATGTCAACAAGGGGTGTTTGGTTGACAAAGTTTATCATGAGATAAGTAGATTGATAGTGTTGTATAATTCATATGGAATGAACACATTTTTCTAGGAATCTGTAACGATTCTTTGCAACGATAATATGTTGAACACATCAACTGCAGTAGCCAGCCACTGTCATGACTGTGTATAAGTTGGGCTTGAACTGTGTTGCAGTGAATGTACGTATTAAAATTGTAAACTTGTAATGTGGGACTAATGAGTACAATACAATTGCAAGAACACAAAGTCAAGCAATGATGTTTATGGTGAATACAACTGTTACTGCAAGGATACAGAGTCAAGCAATGATGAGTATGGTGAATACAACTGTTACTGCAAGGATACAGAGAAAGCAATGATGAGTATGGTGAATACAACTGTTACTGCAAGGATACAGAGTCAAGCAATGATGAGTATGGTGAATACAACTGTTATTGCAAGAATACAGAGTCAAGCAATGATGAGTATGGTGAATACAACTGTTACTGCAAGAATACAGAGTCAAGCAATGATGAGTATGGTGAATACAAATGTTACTGCAAGGATACAGAGTCAAGCAATGATGAGTATGGTGAATACAACTGTTACTGCAAGAATACAGAGTCAAGCAATGATGAGTACGGTGAATGCAACTGTTACTGCAAGGATACAGAGTCAAGCAATGATGAGTATGGTGAATGCAAATGTTACTGCAAGAATACAGAGTGAAGCAATGATGAGTATGGTGAATGCAACTGTTACTGCAAGAATACAGAGCCAAGCAATGATGAGTATGGTGAATACAACTGTTACTGCAAGAATACAGAGTCAAGCAATGATGAGTATGGCTGCTCCATGGATGTGTTAAAGCTCAGAGATCCTGTGCTTGCAAAGATCTCTAACCTTGACACTTTGACCACATAAATACAATTTAGAATATTATTAAAAAAAACTTCTTATGCTAGGATAAGATTTCTAACATCAATCCTAAAAAACAATTACAAGAGTTAATGATATTAAGGTATTTAAATCATTGCTAAAAGATTACTTAATTCAAAAGGCCTTTATTCATTTGCAGAATTTAATTTGATATCATGAATGAACACTATGTTGTTATATTATATATAAATGTTTCCTCCATCTTGCTTGTTGTTTTGTGCTGTCCACTTTCCAATGGTCCCTCGCTCAAAATGTTATTTTGTCACCAACATTATAGAGCTTATAGTTGTAATAAGGCCACTATTATAAAATACTGTAAGTAATGAATTCTCCCAAACAGCCACACAAAGTTTTTATTTATTTGATAAATTAATGTAAATTCATGGTATGTATATAATTGTAACATAACTAATGGAATATTTTTGGGAATTATGGGTTTTACTGACAAGTCCACTGGACTTGGGAAAACCTAAGTTTGTAAGGAAAGGTAATTAAATAAATGAATATATTAATTTTTGTTTTAATTGTTATTAAAAAATTGTTTTCATAATACAAGAAATGATCAAGTAATTTTATTTTGATAACCAATTTCAATAGAACGACATTAACAATTTTATTTATGCAAGTTTTAATTACAATTCGTATAATTCGGGTCAATACAACTGTAAAAAAATAGTCATAAGTGAACGTTTTAATAAGACACAAGTCATATTTGAACTATAAATATACCTTTTTACTTAGTCAGAAAAAAGTAGATTTCATATGTGGCTGTCATCTCAAAATATCTAAAGATAACAGAGATATAATATTAACACATGCTAAATATAATACATATGGCTGAAGATGCATTACATATTTGAAAATTTAACTTGTGGAAAACTGTCAATGTTGTAATGCTTTCAAATATTTAGAAATTCCCATCACTAAAAAAATGTAAACAAAAATCATGAGTAACTAAGTTTTAATCAATTAGTATATTTCTCAAAATCATATAAGGCCACTATCTTAAAACGATGTAAATAGAAACATTCTTGTAAATGATTGAGGATCCTAAAACACTGTAACGTTTTGCCCTGTAGTGCACAATAAATTGACTTGGGATATATAACCATTTTAAATGGCTGTCGTCTTGCATCCTTAAGAGATATTAAAACATTTACAAGAATAAAGTTACCTAATATTTTAAAATGTACAGTCTCCGTTGGGAAATAATTGGTTGAGACTAGCTAACGAACTAATCCAAGCTAGATGTGCAATTACTATCTCTGTACCAAGTTTAGTTTCAATCTGTTAAAAACTTCACTAGTTATCGTGGAGTTATACAGGGTGTAACAAAAGGTTGGGCTGGCTATGCATTTTCAGATTCTATGTCTGATTCTAAACTAAAAATGAAAAATATTTTTTTCCAATTTCCACTTTGTTTAGCAGCTATACACCATTTTGTTATTAAAACAATTTTTATCCTTGTTACTATCCTTATGACTGTTACACAATTTGGTAAATGGATCCATGTCAGAAGTATTATATCATAAAAAGATATTTTTAAATAAGTTTTAATATTTTCAAAATAATGCCATTTAATGTTTGTTTTATGAAATATCTAATAGACCACTGTTTATATCAAAATGTTATAAGAGACAAAAGAGTTTTTAAATAACTTTTACTTTCCAAGGATACCTCATTTGTGAAAATCAGTCAAGAAATAACGATATTATGGAAGGTTTTGTATTACACATGTAAACTTAATGGTCCATAATTTGACAGTATTTGAACAGTTGTTATTTAAATAAGCTGTTTATGTAATTTAAATGTAACACTGAAACTGGCAATTGAACCTGTAATAAATGTTAACACGTTTGTAAGATCAGTTTGCAATTAGAATTGTTATGGAAAATAACTATTTAAAGTAGAATATGGAAATGCCAACAAAACCTTTTTGTTACACTCTGTTTATTCAATTTTGATAGATTTAAGACTTACAGTTCTGTTAATAAAGTAGAGTTGAATCTTAGGACAAAATTAATTTTTAAGTAAGCTAAAATGCGTAATAAAGTGTTATTACAACTTTCAAATATGAATGTCTTTCTCAGTTACCGGAATTATAGGATAGGGTTTCAAGATAGGTAAGGGTGGGAAATTAGGGCTGCCTCCTGCCAAGCTCCCATGGTACAGTCATTATTAGGAAGTATAACAGCTACCCTTGCCAATAGCCACCATCCCTGCCAATAGCCACGGCTCAATGGAAGAAGGTTGAGTTAGCTCAGTTCCAGTTTATACCGGGCCAATAAGGGTGGTTGAGGAGTTTTACCTAAATCTTTCTTATAAGAATGCAATTAAAAGAACAAGTTTCATTTTGCTGTCTTAAAATTTAACTATTTGAATGAAAAGCTTAATCCTCCCTAAGTAGCGATAAAAGATTGTCTCTCTAAATAATTTAGATTAATTAATACAGATGTGCAGGTTTTATATTTAGTGGTAGGTGCCATTTTTATGCGTAATTTTGTACAAAATAAGTAAGGTTGAGTGTCTATACATATTGTACTGGTTTCCATCCAATATTCAATTGATACTCGTAATTCGAATTACTAGATCTCAACCTGGTTGCAAATGTGTTTGTACAACACGTACATAGTTTCTGTTATTTGTATTAAATTACTTTGTTTATTGAAAGTACAACTATTTGTGTCTGATGACTGCCTAAATTGTTAACGTGATTAATTACTTGACTCAAAACTAACACCCCTTTAGAGATCAACCAATGATGTATACTGTTACAGTTAGCTACCTATAATTTAGCACATTACATTTGTTTTATTTCTAAGAACATCCATGAAAAATGGTAGTTTCTAAGACATTCTTTTCATGATTGAGGAAAGCATGTAACAGGTCAAATTACGACATTTGAATATTCGCGGGGAATTGGCAGACTTGTGACGTCAGTGAATCGGCAGACTGTGACGTCAGTGAATCACATGTTGTCGGAATTGAGATTTATTTAATTAATAACGAAGAAATATATTAAACTTTATACGGGAAAAGATTTAATTAATTAAAATGAAGTAAACATAACCAAAATTCGTGTTTTACAAAAGTACTAAATAGAATTACGCAGAAAAGCCAATTGTGGGATAAATGACTCGTATATTGATGATGTCATAAAGCACATGTTGCTAAAAATTTAAATAAAAAGCTTTGAAAAAATAATAAAAAGAAATTGAAAAAACTTAAATTGATTAATTATAGTGAATGTGATAAATTTCGACAGTTATAAGAAAAGAATCAAATTATATTTAATCGTGAAGACACTGATTTGAACGGGAGAGGGGATGAGTATTGTTTTGAATCAGTATGTGTAGTTTTATACGGAGATTCCTTCTCTTTCCAGACTTGAAGCAAGCAGGTTGTGTTCATGTGGATCGTCCTGGGACAGTAATGATGAAACAACCCCCAAATATAAATTGATCACATATTTGTTGTCAATTTAAGCAAGTTAACAGAATGTTGGTAGTACCATGAGGCTGATAACACTCCTTTTTGAGTATAGAGAATGGCAAGAAGACAAAAAAAGACAGGAATCAGTTGCCCCCTATTAGAAACATGATAGAGAATGAGCTTTAAAGTGAAGAGGCTTAACATAGAATTACCTGTATGACCAAGAGGATCTTGGGTGTCAAAGCAGGGGGTGGGGCAGTATGGATCTCATTTAAAAGAGCTTGGGTAACAGGTATGGGGAAAATATAAATAATGTATAGTTTTAATAATAATACTGTCTGGGATAAAATAATATAAATAATCAGTCATGGTCTTCCTTTGCAATTTCTTTTCACTCTTCCCTCCAGCACACATCCCTTAGTACATGCCCAGCACTTCTTATTGTTTTGCACTGAATTTAATTTACATTGGCACTGTTTCTCATAAAAATCTCTAATCCCATTTTATTATTGATTTCTCTGCTCTCCTTGTTCACATGTAGAGCCTTTCACATTAATTTCACATGCCTTTTTTTATAAAAACGTTTTCCTTACCCAGTTTTTGAGTAGTAGGTCACAAAAAAATACTAGACATATAAATCTGTTGTGTAATCTTTGTTGATTTATGTAACGCTTTTGATCATAGTATTTTTCTTTTATGTAAGGAAGCATCTATTCTCCAGATTCAGTCTATTGTATCAGCTAACATTGTATTTAATCAAATCGTAGGTACCGGTATTTAAAAGTTTTTAATTTTTAAAACCAGTATATTTTTATTTTGGCTTATTGCAACAAATGAATTTATGTAGTAAACACATTGTTTACTCTTAATCTTAGTTTTATGTCTTTCATGAATGTTTATGATTTCTTAATGATTTCTCCAAATTTTATTTAATCTTGAGCTCAGACATCTTTATTGTCGTTGACATTTTACAAAATGCATGACAGTCGTCAATTCACAACTTAAATATAAACTTAAGGAAATAGAGTAGGTATTACACCATAAAAGTCTTTAACATTATACAGTGGTTACAAAGTGCTACTTAAAGCTTTGAGGTGTCAGAGTTTTTAATTTTCCAGGTTATGCATTGTACATTTTAACTCCTTGATATACAAAGCTTTGTTGAGCCGCTGAAAACATGCATCTTGTTTCAGCTATATTATGTCTTTTTCTTGTTATATAGTTATGTATGTAACTAACTTTAGTTGTGCTTTGCAAGTTCTTCTTTATATACACAAGAAGTGAAAAAAAACATACATAGTACTACGCTTAGACCTAAAACCATGTTGACATTCTGATAAAATATTATTTCCTTCCAGGAAGATTATCGTCTGATTATGTATGAGACAATCCAAGACCTTCAACACTGTGGGCACAATGGATATTGGTCTATACTTTATACATAAATATTTCTGACTGACCTTTCTTGTGTATTGGTATCACTGTAATTTGTTTAAGTTTGTCAGAATAAAAGCCCCATGTGATGCACAAGTTAAATAAGTATGCTAAGTCTCCACTTATGTGCTTAGAAGCTACTTTTAAGTGTAAAGCATTCATACCATAAATATCTAGACAAGAGCTATTTCTTAGTTTATTTATGGGCAAGAAAACTTCTTCAACAGTGAATTCCTGTAGAGTAACGCTTCACCAAGAGTTATTTTTACTTTTTGTATTTTATTTCATCATTTTTATTTGCCATAAAAATGTACAGCATCATTGACAAAGTCATAAATACATTGTAACAGAATACAAAACAAAATAATCATTAAAAATCCATATTTTTAATTTTCTTTAAAATCATCCAAGCTATAAAATAGATTCTCCGACAGCCAGGAATAGGAATTATTTTTAAATCTGTCAAAGGGATATGAACTAAGTTGTCTTTCAACAAAATTATAAACCTTCAAGAATACCACAACATGACTGTTAACGGTTTTACTTAAACAACATTGTCCAATTTCAGCATAATTTTTACTACGTGTGTTATGGCTATGAATTTCATGTTTAAATTTGGATTTTTATGTATATCTACTTGAGAAAAAATTGTGGTCATTTGAGCAAGTTGGTACATTTTTATGGAAATCCTCAATACTATTAATAAAATAAGATTTAAAAATACCTGCAGACGGACAATCTGGTATATAACAGCTTACCATTTACATTTCTACACTTCATTAATAAACTGCCCATGAACCTTTGACTTATTCAATGATCCAGCAATAAAATTATTGTTATATTTTAGTTTGGCTCTCCTAATTTCATTCACATTTATATTTTGCTTTCAGTGATTGATATTTTTCCCTATTTACATTGTTATTAAAAGTACTGCAAAATAAAAAAAAATAAGCCTATCCAACCCTTTTTTTTTTAAATTAACCAATCCTTTACGGTACCATTTGTTATTTGGTTTTTTGTTATCAACGCTTTTAAGTTTTTATTGGTAGATAAGTATTTAGAGACAGATCAAAGAACACATTAAACTTATTAATATCTAGGTTACTATTATATACAACAAACTAGTCTACTTTGTTATTATTGAACAAAAATCTAGCAGAGTTTTCATAGTTTATAGGCCTTATGTTTATATGTTTATGTTTTATTCTTTTTGAGTTTGGAAACTCCAAACTAACACAGAAAAGGATAGCATTGTGATCGGAGGGAGACTGGTGTATGTAACACAGAAACGGTCCATCTGTCCGGATGCAATGTAGACACGGTATCATCAATGCAAGTCCCTTTTGAACCATTGAGCATCAAAAAGTTCGGGCGGCTTATTTCTCTTACTGCAGTATGTAAGCCAAATGATTTTGTTAAGCTGTTTAATTCTTGCTTTTCATTGTTATTTTCCAAAAAAATGTACATTAAAATCGCCCATGCATTAAAGTCAAACTCCACACCTGAAAGTGAAGTCAACTTGTTTATTGAGCAATAGTTCTGATACAATGTTCACCCAATGCCATTCAATAAATGAATACTTTTTCATTCTTGAACAATAATATTGTTTCAGTTTGATCTCCTTTATTCTGTGGAAGCATAGACAGTTTCTTAAGTCTTACCTGTAATGATTTAGCTTATAAAGATATAGAGTTGTTCAGTGAGTTAGAGTTGTATAGATAGGTTTAACCCACATCCGCAAATGTATGGAAAATCCTCTGTATACATGGTAGAATCGCGCCACACCATTGTCGTGCATCAGGCTTCTCTGAGGTTACATGCAAAATTTCAATTCTATTGTTCATATCATTCCCAAAATCAAATAGACAGACAGAAAAAGATGTTGCCATAAAAATGATGCATTATAAAACTCATTCTTGTATAAATTAAGTTTCATGCAAAAAGTCTGATATAAAATCTTTCTATATTTATCTTGCCACTTGACACATTTTGATTTTTGTTAATTAAATTGGGTTTCATATCAGCGTTTTGAATAAAATAAGTTTATATAATAAGTCACTATATGTTTGTGTTATCCCATGGAGTGACATGCACCTGAATCGAACACAGTGTTCTTCATATAGAAATTGAGTTTCATGCACAATTTCAAGTCTATGTACCAGTTCGTTTTTGAGTATTGTGCGGACAGACTGACAGAAATGAAATTTTATCAGCTCCACGAGTGATAAGCTTCGCTAAAGCTCAGCCAATGAAGTAGTTCAACTGCTAAGAACATTTTTGCTGAACAGCTTTTCCAGAATCAAACCTCTGGTTGATGAAAATGTGTCAAAGGAGACTGTTAAAATATTTCTTTGGTAAAAATTAATGTAAAAATGTGTTTATTAAAAACGAATTATTGGTGATTAATTAATGGTTAACGATCAGTTCAGAGGATTATTTATTTAGAAATTGCCTGTTATTTTTATCTCAGCTAATTCTAAGGTTGTACTAAGTAAATTAATGCAGAACCAAAGATAATTTACTCCTCTAAATTCATTAATTTTCTATTTGTAACTGAAAGGTCTTGTTAATAATTTTAATGAGAAGTTAAACCCGGCTGGATTGCTATTTTAAATGATTTCTTTATTTAATTAAGAATCCAGTTTAGCAAACAATGGGTATTTTTCAAGAGTAACAACAAGCTTTTGTGGCTAAGAGCTATTGTTCGTCTCTCAGCCTGTGAAATATCTAAGGGCAGAATTATTTTATTACCTTTATTATATAGATGAGAAATAGTTAGGTTTTTTTATAAGAAATTAGTTCTAAAAGAATTTTGTACGGTGTATAAAATAGCTGCTACATGTTATTAAGAAATAATGTTATTGACTAACTATATATTATGTTACGTATATAGTAAAATTGGTAAGCATTTTTTATTTTCATTCTAGTTAAGTGTCCGATTACATGATGCAATGTGAAATTAACAAGTGGACAAAATATTAGATAATTGATTAACCACTTTAAAAATTACAGAGTAAAAAAGGTGTTAAGTGAATTAATTTATGAGGAGAACTTTTTCATATATTTTTCTTTGTTTCAAGTTTGGTTTTGATGACGGAAGGATTGTGAAGGAAATAGGAATCTTCTGGACATTTTACATAGTTTAAATGACTTTTTGTATCAATGGTGGTAAATATCTTGAAAAATCCTATTTCCCTCATTCTTATAACAAAATATATGTGTTTAACATGTTTATGTTATTTTACCAAATTAAAAAAGAAACAAATAGTTTGATTGGTTAGCGTTTATATTTTTAAGTTATTCTGACCATAAGTGTCTAAAGTTGTTGTAACATGACAGTTTTATAACTAAAAAGCATTCATGCAGCTTTCGGGGTGAGTTGATTATGAATGAATAGACCAATACTGTCTTCATGACACACTGCGTTGGTCAAATGTCCTAATACCCAACATAAGTTATTGAATTATTATTGTAATTGTTTGTTTGTGTTTTGAAGTTAAGACTTATATCATCTGTTTGCTACCAGAGTGCATCACAATTGTATCATACATAGCACATCGTTGATTGTAACCTATTATGAAGATATTTCCTAAAGAAAATCTTTAAAAAAGTAATAAAAGGGCGGTTATTATGTAATACAAAATAGAAGTATGCCAGGTCTCACATCGCAGAACAGGTTTTGCTGAAGTTGTATGAGGAATTTCAAGTCTATAGCTTGTTTTTGGTAGGATATTGAGTTATAGGCTTCAATGATGCTCAGTCAAATCCCACGGATAGACATGCACCATCATTCTTGTCTAAGTAAGAATCAAGTTTCAAAAGTCAGCAGGTGAAATCATTCTCCAATTATCTTGCATATGGTTTTATGGACTAATGGGGTCATGGACTAAAAAGATCATGGACTATGCAAATCTCATAGAGGATCATGTCCATCATGAAACATGACATTGCATATGTAGAAATGAAGTTACATGGACAAGCTTAGGGCATATCAATATGAATATCAAATCATCTTTATTTACAAGTTTAGTAATTACAGTGCATAAGCTTAAAATCTAGGTCTCGGTCAGGTTGTCTTGGGTCTTCCATCCGTAAAATTCGTTTAGTGAATAGAATGGTCTGTTCTGTAGCCAGTTCTTGAGGATGTGTCTAAAATGGATTGGCCTGTCTTTTTCAAGTCTTCCGGTAGTGTATTCCAAAGCTTGGCACCACTGTAGCTGGGACTTCTCTCAGAAGCAGTGCACTTGTGAACTGGCAGGCAGAAATTGGTTGCATGTCTTGTGTTATACTGATTGATTGATGTTGAATGTGTTATATTGATTGATTGATTATTGACAGGATTTATGCATAGCTCTTTCCTGTCTCAGGTGCTTTGATGTATATATGCACCACAACCTCTAGGATGTATAGGTTTACTACTGTTAGCATTCTTAGATGTTTGAAGGAGTTCCTGCATGATTCGAAATTGGATATTTCCAAGAATTCTTAAAGCTTGTTTCTGAAGAACAAGTAAATGTTGTATATTACCCACTGTGGTGCCATCTCATGCAGGTGACCCATAACTGAGATGTGTTTCAAACAGGGCAACTTTAACAGTAGCTGTGCTACTTATGTTTTTTTCATCTGTCGTGTTACGTACAGTCTTGAGCAGAGTTTATTACAGAGAGCATCTATATGTGGGGGGGGGGGGTGTTCAAGGTTGTCATCATTACCCAAGTATTTGGTGTAAGTGACCTCTTCTAGTTCCTGTAATTTTCTCTGTAGGCTCTTTTTGTTTACCCAGAACTAGGTGTATTTTTCTTTCCATTGAGGACCAGTTAATTTCCGTATCAGTATCAGATGGTGATATTGAGAGCTATGTAGACATCAACTCCCAGATTTTCAGGGTTTCTCTTTCCTAGCAGCAGGACTGTGTCGTCAGCGTACATAAGTCCTTTACTGTGGTTTTGCATGTAAGTGGGAAAGTCATTTGTGAAAAGGATAAAAGTAAAGACCCTAAAACTGATCCCTGGGGGACCCCTTGGGAGATCAGCTTGAGTGTTAACAAAAATTTTTCAATGTTCCCTTTATTTATATGATTTATTTCAACCATCTGGCTTTGTCTTGTCAAGTAGCTGGTAAATCATGTTTCTGAAGTGCCTTGAATGCCAAGTGTTGTTAATTTCACCAGGAGTTGTCCATGAGAGAGACTGTCAAAAGCTTTGCTGTAGATCAGCATTATGGCTGTGCATGTGTTACCTTCTTCAGGTTGATCTAGAAAGACTTCTATTAGACTAATCAAGACTGTAGTTGTTGATTTTGCAGGTAAGAATCCGTGCTAGTGAGGTGTTAGTAGTTGATATATTGATATGTGTTCAAGAAGCTGGTTAATACTATTTTTTTCAATTACTTTAGGAAAAATGGGGATCAGTGAAATTGGCTATAGTTTAGTACATGTGTCATACAGCCTTGTTTAAATTTAAGGTAGACTTTAGCCAGCTTTAAAGCCAATGTGAAAGTTCCAGAGAGAGGTTTGTTAGCAGTATCGACTAGAAGTTGTATATAATCATCATCACAGAGCTTCAGTAACTTTGACGAAACTTCATCAAATCCTGCTGAGGTTTTGTCTTTAGTGACCTAATGATCTATGACATTTCTTGATTGTTAGTTGGTATGAGCTGTAATCGTGGAATATTATTGTTCCTTTGGCAGCGTCCATAAATAAATTATTTAGGTAATCTACCATTATTGCTGGGTCTGATGTTTCAAGTTCTCTAGTGTAATTTTTGCAGGCAATCATCTCTTCCTGTTATTCAGTTTTCTTTCTAAGTTAATTACGTTCCAAAGTGCTTTTGTTTGGTTGTCGGTCTCACCAATTTAAATTTGAATGTATTGCCTTAGGTATCTGAGTGTTAAGTCTTAGTCTTTATTCTAAAAGTGCAGCACTTCTTCTGTGATCCTATCTCCCTCTTGCAAGGTATAGGTTTTCAGCAGAAACAAATCTTTGTTTTAGGAGGCTAACAGTAACGTCATTTAGAAGATGATTTACTATATTTTTTTTTGTATCTCGATTTAATTATTGGGCAGGTTTGAGCTTGTGTTAAAATGGTATTGAACCTGTTTGTAGGATACATAGGCATCATTGGTGTTGTAAGTAGTTCTTTAGGTTAAAATAGGTTCCTGTTGCTCTTGTTTCTTCTTTCTGCAGTCATTTGTGATGAGGGTTAGTTTGATTCATTTAATATTTTTCAAAGCTGTCCTGTGTGATCAGAGATACAGATAGTCATGACTTCAATGTAAATCTCTTCCTGTTGAAGATTGCTGCACACAGTGTCTATTGAAGTCTTGGTGGTGGGGGTTATTCTGGTTGGAGGCAGGTCAATTCTGTTCGTATTGTAGCATGGTTTCTACCAGCTGAGTGTAGAAGCTGTAGAGCTGTTTTGTAGAGTGTAGAGTGTAGCTGAGTTGTTGATGCAGTCTATAATTACATCACCAATGAGGATAGTAGGATATTTTTCTACATCCATTTCTTGAAGTACTTCAGCAATTGATCTCAAGGCCTGCCTCTACATCATTTCCATAAATAACAGAAACTAGTAACGGTTAATAGGTGTTTTCAGGTCTATGAACTCCAACAATGAGGAGGGGTGACTTGCCCAGCTTAATTTTAACTATTGCCACTTCACATGACGTTTCAGCTCAGATATTTTGTATGTCAATAACTTCAACATTGCTGTCTAGTTCTTCTTTAACATAAATGGCTACACCTCCCTTTACTGTGCAATTCCCTGCCATATGGTGCCATTATGAGTCTAGGTGTAAGGCAAAATATCTTGCTTTTGTCCTTGTTCTGTGAAGACTATAATGTCTGGCTTCAATTATTTTATAAGTACGTTTAGCCTGTCAATTTTATTGGATTCTTTATCTTTGTTTTGAAGGAATAGTCAGTGGAGGGTTGTTTGGTGAGGCAGTTATTCTAAAATGTAGGTCAGCTCCTCTGTGACAGGGATTTTGGTGTTGCTCAGTTGTCTCTCTATGACCTCTAAAAAATTATTTGTTTTATGAGGAGGGGGTTGGCTGTGGAAGAAAAGCTGTTAAAGTTGTTGTATAGTTTAAAAAGGTTGCATTTTTGTGGTCAACCTGGTTAGGCTTTGTGGATAATACTTATTAATATTTCTGTAGAAATCAGTGTGATTGGAAAAAAAACTCCCCCTTTTTCATGCCTCAATGGATTTTTTGATTTGTTAAGTCTATGCCTACAAATTTTTCTGAGGTCTGGGGTGCAGCTTTGGCTAGTGCATGTCTGGGTTTTGGCATATTACTATTCAGTTTTTGGCTGCAGGTTTAACTGATTCCTGTGGTGCTAATTTTAGTGATATTCTCATTCCGGAAAAGTAGGTTTGGCTGACTCCTGGGATAATAAATTTGGGTGGTGTCATTCTCATTTGTCAGAGTTGTTCAATTTTTGGCTGCAGATTTGGCTAACTCATTGCATAATAATTTAGAAGGCGTCATTCTCATTTGTCAAAGTGTTGTTCATTTTTTGGCTACAGGTTTGGCTGATTCCTGGGGTAATAATTTAGATGGTGCCATTCTCAGTAGGCAGAGTGTTGGTTATTTTTCATTAGAGTTTGGTAGTAACGCTTTGAAAAATCTAATGGAGGGACATGCCTATGTAGGAATAAACCGATGCTATACAGTATCGATGGACCTGACATAACAAAACAAAAGTCATACCAGCCCCAACAAAGTAACCTCATTACATGTACTAATTACCATTTTACATGTTTAAATGTCAGATGATTGTATTCAATTAGTTCTCATGAATTTTCTTGTCGTTTATGGTTACCCATACCTATATAGAAATGATGCTGTATTTAAAATCTATAGGTCAGTGTTCTTGAAATATCGTGCAGACAAACATACTGACAAAAGAGAAATTTTGTTAATGCAAACATTCAGCCAATTGGTACATGAGTGGTATTAACTTTGACACTGTTGCAAGTATGCAAGGAAGGTTGTCTTCATTTATGGAAACAGCTTGAGGAAAATGGGTATGTTATCCAGAGCCCTAATAAGTCTACGCTCAGGCTAGGTGAATTGGCGTTGTCATTGTCTCATCAGATGCACAAATGATGAGACAATAAGAATGCCTGGATTGCACTATATTTTTATATTTTTTAATCTTGGTGTCTGTGATATCGAAACAATGTAAATTGTTCGTTTTGAGTTTCTCCGTCATAGCCTTTTTTTTATCTCTTCAGATGAACATAACTCCAGATTAGATCAGTCAAATTTGTGACGGCGTCAGATTCCAGATGCTGCACTAAGAGGAGGGTGAACTGGAGCTAAATTCAACATTCGTGTTGAATCAACCCTTCCCACCATAGATAAGTTATGTGTAGACAACATTTATTATTGTTTAATATTTTAGATCATAACGCAAAAATTAATTGAAGAGTCCCATCGATGGGACTGACTCAGTAATTGGCTTGTTAGGGATTATACAACGATTATTTTTATAAATGCTTTCGAGAAGAGGGGATCTAAAACAAGACAGAAATTTTGTTTAAGAAATATTTACACTGAATAAATTTGTCCAAACTAAAAGTTTGATTATTCACGATTCTCCCTCAGAATTTATGGGTGGTGTAGTAGTATGGTTGTAATACTACCTCCCAAGGAAACCGATGCCAAACAAATTCTGCACATGGAGGTGATGAAATGCTGTAGCTGCTATAAACATTTACGGTCATATCCTGTGTTGACATGCCAACGGAGTGAGAATACACTGAAACACAAGGGCTGGATGTATCATTGTACAGTTGTATTCTGTCACATGCCGACACGAGTGCCCGTGATGTGACATTTAAATCGCATAAATCAAACTACGTGTATTTAGTGCTCTAGTTTTGATTTGGCAACATGAATGAGAGTGCAAAGTTTTAATTTAAAGTTGTATCGATGGGAGAGTCAGTACCGTGACAAATCAGATGTGACAATATTTGTTTAATTCGTGTTCTAGTTTTGACACGCCAACAGAAGTGAGTGCACTGAAACAAACACAAGTGATCGATGTAAAAGTTTAATGTGTGGTATTGGTTCGCGAATTAAATCATTATATGTAATCTTGAAGTACTGTTGTCTACAAGAGAGAGGTTTTTTTTAGACACGTGTGAAGTAATTCGTCTTTATTCTTTGTGCAAAGTCTGTGACTGATAATACACTAAAATTATGGTCTAGGAATATATGCATTGTTTTAAAAATCTGAATTGTACTGTATGTATATGGTACAAAACCTTATTTACATTTAGTTGATATTTAATTTTGTATTTCTAATGTTTGGAACCTGATTTCTTTATGGAATCTGAAGAAAAGTATGACCAGGAGTAATTGCTGTGTGAGAGGTAGGCAATGTCTATGTACATATAGTTTGCAACTTGCATCAGGGGAATTGAGTGCGGGGGTTGATTTTACACAATGTTGTCTCAACATGATTGTGAATGAGAAAAAAAACCACTTATATATGAATAAATTTGGATAGTTCATTCCTCACAAGTAGTAAGACTATCAATTCCAATAATAATAAATTTCAGTTATAAATTAATTATGTGTTACAATATTTTTTTAATAATATCACATTTAGTATAGCTAACTCACATTCGGTATAAATGTGAACAGTTTTATTCATGCAAACGCACATGTTAATATTTGTGTAATTTTGGAAATTATTTATATTATTACATATTTTGAATTTAAATGCAATTGATGTTTTAGTAAAAAGACATTCAATTAATAATTGTGAAAATATAGAGTTAAGAGATTTCACGAGCAATCTTTCAAGATGTTAAAGTAAGTTAAGATTTAATTCGTTTAGTAAGCTTAATTAAGAAATTTCTCTTGCTTTAAGCAGTTATATTCAAACGCAATTGAGAATTTCATACTATCCATCAACGGCTTGAAACTTTCCGTCAAACTTGAATCCTTCTATCGTTATTCTTCCCTACCTTTGTTTGCCTAACCTGACTTTTGCTTGTGTATCCATCAATTAATCTTCCATTCAGGCTTTTTACCAATGTAACCACTATTGTTTTCTTTGAAGTTTCTTCTTGAACTTAAGCAAAAAGAATTTTTATAATGGTCTTTTCTTTTGTAAGCAGTGTCCTAAATAAAAATAGGTGCAAAGAAGCATGAAAATAAGACGAAACAAGGGTTGTTCTAGTAAAATATAAAAGGAACTTATTTACAAATTTTCAATACTATTAAAGTTACTGAAATAATCGTTTTAAGATTCCTTGCCAGGGTACAGGAGGAACAGTGCTTGATGATACAGTTGTGTTATGCCAGCTGTCAGGCAAAGGAAGTTACGTGTATCAAAGCCTCACTCCCCGCCTATTGTTTCAGTTATCTATAAGTGTTATCAGCTGTGTTGTTGACAGATTTCCCAGCTGTCAGGCAAAGGAAGTAACGTGTATCAAAACCTCACTCCCCGCCTATTGTTTCAGTTATCTATAAGTGTTATCAGCTGTGTTGTAGACAGATTTACCAACTGTCAGGCAAAGGAAGTAACGTGTATCAAAACCTCACTCCCCGCCTATTGTTTCAGTTATCTATAAGTGTTATCAGCTGTGTTGTTGACAGATTTCCCAGCTGTCAGGCAAAGGAAGTAACGTGTATCAAAGCCTCACTCCCCGCCTATTGTTTCAGTTATCTATAAGTGTTATCAGCTGTGTTGTAGACAGATTTACCAACTGTCAGGCAAAGGAAGTAACGTGTATCAAAACCTCACTCCCCGCCTATTGTTTCAGTTATCTATAAGTGTTATCAGCTGTGTTGTAGACAGATTTACCAACTGTCAGGCAAAGGAAGTAACGTGTATCAAAACCTCACTCCCCGCCTATTGTTTCAGTTATCTATAAGTGTTATCAGCTGTGTTGTTGACAGATTTCCCAGCTGTCAGGCAAAGGAAGTAACGTGTATCAAAGCCTCACTCCCCGCCTATTGTTTCAGTTATCTAAAAGTGTTATCAGCTGTGTTGTAGACAGATTTACCAACTGTCAGGCAAAGGAAGTAACGTGTATCAAAACCTCACTACCCGCCTATTGTTTCAGTTATCTATAAGTGTTATCAGCTGTGTTGTAGACAGATTTACCAACTGTCAGGCAAAGGAAGTAACGTGTATCAAAACCTCACTCCCCGCCTATTGTTTCAGTTATCTATAAGTGTTATCAGCTCTGTTGTAGTCAGATTTACAAACTGTCAGGCAAAGGAAGTAACGTGTATCAAAACCTCACTCCCCGCCTATTGTTTCAGTTATCTATAAGTGTTATCAGCTCTGTTGTAGTCAGATTTACAAACTGTCAGGCAAAGGAAGTAACGTGTATCAAAACCTCACTCCCCGCCTATTGTTTCAGTTATCTATAAGTGTTATCAGCTCTGTTGTAGTCAGATTTACAAACTGTCAGGCAAAGGAAGTAACGTGTATCAAAACCTCACTCCCCGCCTATTGTTTCAGTTATCTATAAGTGTTATCAGCTCTGTTGTAGTCAGATTTACAAACTGTCAGGCAAAGGAAGTAACGTGTATCAAAACCTCACTCCCCGCCTATTGTTTCAGTTATCTATAAGTGTTATCAGCTCTGTTGTAGTCAGATTTACAAACTGTCAGGCAAAGGAAGTAACGTGTATCAAAACCTCACTCCCCGCCTATTGTTTCAGTTATCTATAAGTGTTATCAGCTCTGTTGTAGTCAGATTTACAAACTGTCAGGCAAAGGAAGTAACGTGTATCAAAACCTCACTCCCCGCCTATTGTTTCCGTTATCTATAAGTGTTATCAGCTGTGTTGTAGACAGATTTACCAACTGTCAGGCAAAGGAAGTAACGTGTATCAAAACCTCACTCCCCGCCTATTGTTTCCGTTATCTATAAGTGTTATCAGCTGTGTTGTAGACAGATTTACCAACTGTCAGGCAAAGGAAGTAACGTGTATCAAAACCTCACTCCCCGCCTATTGTTTCAGTTATCTATAAGTGTTATCAGCTCTGTTGTAGTCAGATTTACAAACTGTCAGGCAAAGGAAGTAACGTGTATCAAAGCCTCACTCCCCGAAAATTTGTTTCAGTCATCTATAAGTGTTATCAGCTGTGTTGTAGACAGATTTACCAACTGTCAGGCAAAGGAAGTAACGTGTATCAAAGCCTCACTCCCCGCCTATTGTTTCAGTTGTCTATAAGTGTTATCAGCTGTGTTGTAGACAGATTTACCAACTGTCAGGCAAAGGAAGTAACGTGTATCAAAGCCTCACTCCCCGCCTATTGTTTCAGTTGTCTATAAGTGTTATCAGCTGTGTTGTAGACAGATTTACCAGCTTTTAGACAAGGGCAGTATCATTTATTCCGATACGCACTGATCGGCCTTATCACTTAATAAATTTAATTCTTTTAATTACATTACATAATCATAATCTCGTGATATATTTTATGCCGTAGACTCATATTTTAATAGAAATAATATATTTGATAACATTATTTCAATACATTAATAAATAAAAACGATGTGTCGATTAATCAGAGGATCCAGGTAGTAAAGTTAATGCGACTAATCTTAGGAGTGTGCGTAGTAAACGATAAGAGTCAGGAGCCAAACTTCTCTGGAAAGAGTATAAGAGTATATTTATACTCCGCCATCATGAGTACGTATAAGAGATTAGCTACTTCAGGATAGGGAATGATTGTACCGGCTGCAAATTGTAAAGCATCAGACTAAAAGAGACGCTTGCTAAATCTGTTGGTACTGTATCAAGAAATAGTTAGTAAGCACAAGCTTTGAGTAGCCGCTTACATAGAGTAACGTATTAAACCGTTACTGTACAGTGTATCATGCGTTACTATATGGCCGCTAGGATCACCGGATCGTTTCACGAATGAAGCAATTCAATCATCCATCATTGCCACCGTTACTTCACTAAGAATTGAATACGTTATTTCCGGGAGTCTGTATGAAATAACGGCTTTAGTGTTATTTTAATATCTAGAAATACTAATTAAACATTACGAACACTAAAATAATATGAATAGTTGTGGAATATTCAATCCCCGGGCCTTCTGAAAGTGCTTCGTATTCGTACCATATGTAGCGTACATCAACACATCTTAAATTCAGAATAAAAGTTAACTAGTTATAACCGATAGAATGGTTAATTAAGAAGAAATCGTGAGTAGAAATAACACTGTAGTGTTGTGAATTGTGCTGATTCACCGCCCTTTGCTCATTAGTTAATTGTGAATTATAATTACATATAGTTAGTAATGACAACTTATCGACAATCTTTATGGTATTAATTTTTCATTATATAACACGAAGCCTTAATTTATGTCAAATACCGTTTAAGCTTCCTATCTTTTATGGCGTATCTGATCTACTCTCAGTGCAGGAAGAATATTTTGAAACACAAAAAGAAATAAGATAGTACTGAGGTAAAAGTAAAATCAGAACCTCTCAATCATTCACCTTAAGATGGTGGAATCGATTTTTGGTTAGTATAATGTTTCTCATATTTCAGAGTCACACATCTCTTGAAGATGAAACAGTAAGAATAGAAAACATTCTGATCATTCTTGGAGGAATTACGACTACTTGTACGCATATATATAGTAATTTTTGCCAGTATTGTGAACAGTGTCTGAGGAAAATGCTTACTATAAAGATGTATTATTTACAAGGTAAATCATGTAGAAACGCAAGTGATTAAGATTTGTTTTTAAAATGTAATAATTTAAAATGTGAAATTAAGGAAATGGCGGGTTTTTAATGAATAATAACTTTCTAATATCATTTAAATAAGAAATGAGAATTTTAAAAAATAACACATTTTGTATGTAATTAAAAAGTTATTAAATATTATTTATAAAAAATGTAACAATTACGCGATCATAACACGTTTAGTTATTATTAAATATTATTTATAAAAAATGTAACAATTACGCGATCATAACACGTTTATGTGGTGGTCAATAAATTAAACAGCAATGTAAACACACGAAGGCGCAACATTTTATATTCATGAATTAAATATGAGCTATTACTTTGTTAGAATATAACATCGAGAACTTGAGTTTATCATCAGCTGACCCTCCTGTACATTATCCGTCAGGTAACATCACACCTGTTAAAGTACAACATTGAGAACTTGAGTGTATCATGTCAACTGACCTTCGTTTATATTATCCCTCGGGTAACATTACACCAACTAATTGCTACTTCATTACGTTGCGCAACAGCTGCGATATTCCATCGTATCTCTACTATTTGTTAAAGTACAACATTGAGAACTTGAGTGTATCGTGTCAACTGACCTTCGTTTATATTATCCCTCGGGTAACATTACACCAACTAATTGCTACTTCATTACGTTGCGCAACAGCTGCGATATTCCATCGTATCTTTACTATTTTGTTAAAGTACAACATTGAGAACTTGAGTGTATCATGTCAACTGACCTTCGTTTATATTATCCCTCGGGTAACATTACACCAACTAATTGCTACTTCATTACGTTGCGCAACAGCTGCGATATTCCATCGTATCTTTACTATTTTGTTAAAGTACAACATTGAGAACTTGAGTGTATCATGTCAACTGACCTTCGTTTATATTATCCCTCGGGTAACATTACACCAACTAATTGCTACTTCATTACGTTGCGCAACAGCTGCGATATTCCATCGTATCTTTACTATTTTGTTAAAGTACAACATTGAGAACTTGAGTGTATCGTGTCAACTGACCTTCGTTTATATTATCCCTCGGGTAACATTACACCAACTAATTGCTACTTCATTACGTTGCGCAACAGCTGCGATATTCCATCGTATCTTTACTATTTTGTTAAAGTACAACATTGGGAACTAGATTGTATCGTGTCAGCTGACCTTCGTTTATATTATCCCTCGGGTGACATTACACCAACTAATTGCTACTTCATTACGTTGCGCAACAGCTGCGATATTGAGTTTATTCTGATAGTTTTTTCACTCTGAGCTAGGTGGTGTCATATTCAATTACGTACTAGTAATCTGTTAGTAGATATAAATAAACGAAATTGACTGGATCTAAAAGAAAAGGATCACCATTGCAATGTTGTACAAGTCCTTAAGATGTAATCACAATACAAATTATGGTGAACAATGAATATTAAATTTAAACACGTGTTCGATAAATCACACCTTTCCGTCAAAGCTAGCAACTACTAAATAATGTAATGTACCGTGGACAAAAGAAATCCATAACCTCGTCAATATCTTTTGAGACCCTAAAATAATGTTGTATGACAGCGGTTTAATAAATTCCGTTTTAGGATAAGCTTAATTGCATTAAAACCACGAGATCAAACGGGTTTTTCCGACTTCATAATATTGAGCGGACTGAGACGTGGGGGACACCACTACCTTTTATTAACATTCCTCTATGTCCATCGGTGGTGTATTAATTCAATCTCCTTTCCACGCAAATTCATTATTTGTTATTCAATTTGCCCGTATTTCTGTCTTCTCTCTTTACCGCTTGTTGTTTTATACGAAACACATCCACTGATAACAGTTATATAGAGTAATTAAAAATTTCTAAATACATAAATACATTTTTGTATTTTTTATTAATGACCCAAAATAGCAATATTTAATGATTATTTGATATTATTAATCTTGATTCTGTTTAATCATTTAGTTTTTTATGTGCTTTCTCATATGAAAATCTCCACCTTTATATTTGTGAGAGATGTAAGAATTGTACATGCTTGATGTATGGATCGACATGCATTCGTACAGCAAATCAAATGAGGACCAATCACGTGAAGTAATTTGATGTTGCTCGCTGTATAAAGCGACGACTTTACTCCCGGTGAGAACGTGGGACTATACGACGTTTTCCGAAAAACTTGCGTAATTGCTGGTACTCTTTGACTACACAACACATTTTAGCACACAATATCGCGTGTCTTATGTGAGTCCGAAGTCTTTTTTTCATTATCTAATACACACATCTTGTGATTCACATTTTAAGAAATTATCATCGTGTATGTAACCGTAGGCACTTTTAGAGGTTCATGACATTTGTTTGACTGTAATCTCCATTGAATGATCAATAATGTCTTTAAAAATGTTTCTAAAACTGTTTGGACCATCATCAACAATAAAGAAAAAACATTGTAAAGAAATTAAAATTAAAATCAGGGATAAACCTGTGGGCGATGAAAAGGAGGTGGCAAACGAGTTCAACAGATCCTTCGCGTCTGTGGCTTGTGAGCTAAGCCCAACGACCATTACAGCCTCAGGTAAATCCCAGGCGAAGACGGAATCCCAGTATCCTCAATGGCATTGACACCAGACGTTCAAGAATAGCTCAACCGAATTATTAAGTAGCTCCAAGCCAAAACCTCAAATGATCTCAACTTGATGTCAGTGTGTAATAAAAAAATTCTCTAAATTTCTCTAAATATTTTGAAACTTTTAACCCAACCCATTTACTTTCCCCTTAATTCTTTAAAACAGCGAAAGTTACTCTAATTTTCAAGAAGAACTTTCGGATGAATAGTTTGGGTTCAGGTAAATAGACTAAAGACGCTGCTGTGAGTCTGGTCGACTTGGTTGTCGACTTATTAGAAAATCGAAGTACCACCCTAGATGCGTTTCTCGACTTGTCATAGGCATTCGACTGTGTTGACCACAAAACTCTGCTTGAAAAACTGAAATCACATGGAATCCGAGGCGTGCCCTACTTGTGGCTTAGATTATGTCTAAGTGACAGAACTTAAGTTGTCCATATCTCAAATCAACTCTCAAATCCAATCATGCTGAGCTACGGGGTCCCGCAGGGATCAATTCACAGTCCAATTCTGTTTCTCTTATACGTCAATGGCGTTGGGTTATCACTACTGCATGGAAAAGTATGCTGATGACACGACTTTGTTTCATTAAACAAATAAAAAATCTCTCTTAGAAGAACAGACTTTTGTTGAAATCAACAATTGTGTTCAACATTTCAATAGCCTAAATCTCAAAACAAACACGTCAAAATTCAATGTTACGAACTTTGATTTCCAGACGGCAGATTCAGAATGTGGTTCTGACGTCATTATCTTAGCGGATTCAATTCTGGAAAAATAGTATACAGCACTAAATTCCATGGAATACACACCTAGATCGAGGGTTGATATCGAATAACAGCATTGACCATATTTGGGCCGAATTATTCTCAGCCATCTATGTTTTGAGGTCTTTAGCCAACTCAGGTTCTGATGATGGCGTACTATGGCTTGATTTACACCACCATACCTACGGAGTGGTATTGTGGGGTACCTGTGCAGACAACCAGTTGACGAGACTGCAAGCGATTAGAATAATTGCTTATTTGAATTTCAGAGAATCTTGTGGAGGATCCTTCATAAAACTTCAGCTGTTGACTCTGCAAAGTCTATATTTTTGAAATAACTCTGTTTAGTATGTCTAAATGTGCCATGATAACAGGACAAGACATTCATTTGTATGAGACCAAAGGCAGAGGAAACTACCGAACTGGTAAACACAGAACGGTAGTTTATGAAAAATGCCATCACAGACAGGTGTCCATTTCATCAACAAGCTGCCCAATGGAATAAAGAATGCCGCAGCACCCAATTTGCTAAACACTCGTTTGAAACGCTTTTAGCGCTAAAATCGTTTTATAATGTTACCGAGTTTTTAGTATTTGACTGAGAGATCACCCAATCGGGAGAATGACTTCGGCGGTGCTGTAGGTGGACAATTGGCAAATGGACGAAGGATGCTTGAATGTTGAATTATATGTTCAAATGTGATCCTGATGTGTTGAGAATGTACAAAATTGTAGCTCTGAACTCTAATTATTGACTTTTGGTATATATTTAAATCATGTCTCCGCAATAAACACTGACTGATTGTTAAACTACACAGTTACGCATAACCTAATATAATAGTATTTTTTGTAATAAGCTTCTTTGTTTGAAGTTTGTTATTTCCGATGGGAGGTTTGAAAGGATAATAGGATTTCGCACATAGACATCGTTGATTGTTATAAAATGTATTAAATTACGTTGAAGTCTACCCTCTTCGTCAGGTATAATAAATGTAATGGCTAATAAGTACTTAAAACCTGCAACGTTCGTCAATGGACTGCCACTAAAACAATAATCAGAAGTTCGCCTTTTTAGATTAGGCAAGAAAGTTCAAGATAGGACTCGCCCGCTTGTAATCTGCATGCCTTCTGTTGATGCTGCTGTCCAGATTTTAAAAAATTTCAACAGTAATGATGTTCCCTAGCAACTTGCAAGGTATTTCCATCTCACATGACCGCACACCCCGGGAGAGAAAACACCTGGAACAGCTCCGTGCAGCCCTGAAGTCAAGACATTGATGCGGGTGAAAACCAACTTGACCATCAAATTTGTTAGCGGCACTCCCAAGATTGTCCCAAAAAACGGAATATAACCCTAACGGCAGGCACCATCTGAACTTCTATTATCAAAATGTTAATGGTCTCCGTTCTAAAACTCATTGAATTGAAAAAACAACATAGCGGCTTCTCTTAATGATATTCTTCTACTCTGTGAAACAAACCTTTCTCCAGATATACCGGACTCTGAAATTATTGGTGGTACTGATTTTATGGTTCATCGCTGTGATAGATCCTTGCCTGCTAGTCGTAAGCAGTCTGGCGGCGGCGCTTTGATAGCAGTTCGTAATGGTATTGTCAATAGAGTTTATATACTGGGTCTAACATCGAATGTGTATTTGTCCTTGTAACTGTCGGCCCTGATTACAGCATACTAGTAGCTTGTGTTTTATATTCCCCCATCAAGTCCTCTCTATGTCTATAATGATTTTTGTGACTCTATTGGAGAAGCTGTCGGAGCTTGCAAACCAGCCGAAAGAAATTAATTAATTGTTGGTGATTTTAAACCTGCCTCATTTTGACCTTAGTTCTAAAACCACAGGCCTCTTGCGACAAGCAAGTGAACACATTAAGGACATGTCAGCTCTTCACTCCCTTTACCAGATTAACCACGTTCGTAACCACAGGGGTGTATCTCTCGACTTAGTCTTTTGCTCCGAACGGGAAGTTGAGGTCACCAGGGCTAACGATTTTCTGACTACACCAGATATTCATCACCCACCTCTAGCTCTAAGCTATACAATTTCGGACGTCTGCTCTTTCTGCTGATTGCTACATGGGGCACAATTTGTGGAAGTGTAATCTGGATTCTGCTTTTGACGACCTGCGAAGTACTGATATGACATTCATATATGATAAATCCTCAGTTGATGACAAGTTTAATCGGCTTATGAAGTCATTGGAGGACATCAGTCTAAAGGGCAAGCCCAACAAAGAAATTTGGCATATCGCACTTCCCGAGTTGGTTTTCTGGAGAGCTAAAAAGACTCATAGTTAAGAAAAAAGTAGCTCACAAACGCTACAAAAGAAGCCTCAATCTTGCCCATTACTATGATTTCTCTAAGCTTAGAGACACTTGTAGGACTATGTCCCGTGAATGCTATAGACATTACTTGTCTAATGTTGAATCGAATATCTCAACTAATCCTCGGACGTTTTGGGGTCTGGTCAAGGCTCAAAGGAAGTCACCTGACATACCGTCCATGCTACATCTTGATGGAGAGGAGGCCACGGATTCCTCAAGCATATGCCAATTGTTTTTCCACTTACTTTAGTTCTGTCTATTCGCCACAATCGCATTGCTCCCTCAACCATTGTTACGCCAATTCGGACTGCTTATGCTGCCTAAAACTAACCAGGGAGGAGGTTCTTGCTTAAGCTTGAGCTTCTGGATATCACTAAGGGCGCGGGGCTTGACAACGTTCCTCCTTCTGTCATTCATCCGCCTGCCGCAGCCTCCTCGTTGATCCTCTTACATCTCTCTTCAACGAGTCACTAAATTGGGCATATTCCCCAGCGCTTTGAAGAATGGCTTTATCATCCCCTTGCACAAGTCCAAGGACATTAACAATGTACGGGAACTACCGGCCAATTACCATCCTTCCAGTGATTGGCAAGCTATTCGAAGGCCTTGTGGTTGATAGGCTTAGTCGCTTCATATCGAGATCAATCCACCCCGCACAGCATGGTTTTATGCGTGGTAAATCCACAGTAACCAATCTTCTACTCTTCCAAGAGCATGTGCTTGGTTCCTTTCGCAAGAATAAGGCAAATGGATACCGTTGTACATTGACATGGCAAAGGCGTTTGATAGGGTTGACCACTCTATTCTTGCATCAAAGTTGAGGGGCTACGGAGTTGCCAACCCCTTATTGTCTTGGATCTCCAGCTATCTCCGGGATCGTTGTCTTTGTGTTAAAATTGGTTCCTCCACATCTACCAGATTCTCGCCATCTTCAGGAGTGCCTCAGGGCTCGCTGTTGGGCCCCTGCCTCTTCGTTAACGATCTCATGGAGGTGGTCGATTGTCAAACGCCCTGCTATTTGCGGATGATCTTAAGCTCTTCATGGAAATTTCCTCCCCACAAGACTCTTTAAAACTACAAAGTAGCTTGATTGCAGTGGAGGAATGGTGCAAAAGCAATAATATGTCTGTGAACCCCGGCAAATGCTCTGTTGTTACCTTTCATAGAATCAAATCACACCGATTCTGTACTCTTACTTTATATCCAATTCCGAAATTCCAAGACTTTAGAACGTAACAGATTTGGGCGTGTGTTTTTCTAGTGACATGGGATTTACTGAGCATATGAATATTATTTGTAGTAAGGCTAAACAAGATGTTTGGGCTTTATATCTCGATTCTATAGAGGCATCAATAATCCTTCTGCCCTACGTTTCTCTCTATTGTTCGTTGGTAAGACAACTCTTGGAGTATGCCAGTCCTGTGTGGTCTCCTTATACAGTTGGTGCCAGGACTAGACTTGAGGCCCTCCAGCGAACGCTTCATTCGTCTGGTCGGTGTGAGGAATTGGCTACAACTATCCTGATGTTCCCGTGGAAGCATTAACTGCAGAACTTAATATTCCAACTCTGTCTTTGCGCCGTGATGTAGCAGATGTACTCATGTTGTGGAAGTTAGTTGCGCCCATGTGCAGTGCCCAGATCTTCTCGCTGAAATTGGTATCAGGATCCCTGTAAAACACCAGATCTAGTGGGCTTTTCAGCCGCAAGTACCACTCCACGAACTAACTACGACTTCAACAGTCCACTGGCAAGATTTGTTCGCCTGGGGAATCGTGTTGCATCAGAGTGCGATTTTTTCGCTGATGGCCTACATCAAATCAGAAAACGGGCCACTTATGTTTTTTGTCTCAACACACTTAAAATCCCCTGTAACTTTAAGACTGTTTCATTTTTTAGCTTTTGCTATTTTGTATTTTTTATTATGTTTCTGCTCTACTGCAAGGTACATTTAATTTAATTTCGACTTTTTGCATCATTGGTGTATTTATATTATTTTGGTTGTTGTTATTTACGTGTACTTGTTGTTGTTATACTATTCTATTTTATACATTGTTGTTAATTCTATTGTACGTTGGTCTATTTCATAATATATTGTTGATTTTTTATATGATATTAGTGTATAACTAAACTTTCTTGTTGCGATGGAAAGTTATTGGGACTTGGAATCGATCATTGTCCATTATTGTGTTGTGGTTCTGCCATTGCTAGCTCTGTATTATTTTATACTAGTTGTACTTTTTACTGCACTATATACACTGTACTGCCATCTTATTGCATATTGTATGTAAATTGGCTGCTTGCCGTTAATAATAAATAAATAAATAAATAAATAATTAATCATATCCCACAACTTGCTTGCAGTCGAGAGAGGAGAAAATGAACCCAGGCGTTGTCATTGCGCATACGTCGAGAGAACACACACGCCGCACCCGCACGAGTTATAGTGGAATACTAACAAGAAAATCATTGTTGGCATTTATCTGGTATCGTGGCGTATCATCTGAAACAATGAGACAGGAAGGCAGTGGTCGGAAGAGGGAAGGGGTATGGGCAGCCGTCCCCAGCCCCCCCCCCAGTAAGTTTTGGACTTAAACCTCAATGTATTAATCATGGCGTGTCTACAAATTTTGTTGGTTGAAGTTTGTTAGATCGTTGAAGTATTTTTAGGTTTCCTAGTTAATGTTTTATTGATATTGGTGCCCAAAGTGGCCTAACCTCAACTGAAGATTGACTTTGCAGTAGGTCTGCTAATTTTATGGATATACCTCAGTTTCTCCTCACGTTGTATTATGTTGGCTTCATACCATTTCATGTGATGATTTTCAGACTATTAATGTTGAACAGTTTTAGACTTTTCCTCATGCGATTTATTCGTACCATTGTCTTTATGTTCTTTAATTATCAGATTTTTTTTGTCTCTGCTATGTGTCATACTGTACGTAAAGTCTGTATGGAAAAAGTGGCGTAACCATTCCCTCAGCAATTTGTCCAAACTTGTTGTATTTTATGTTCAACTAGGTTTGTGAACGTTTCTCTGAATTTTAGAAGAATGTTACGGCGTAATCGAATCAAAATAAACTTTTTGGCAATAGACCTTACTGTTTGACCTTTAATTTCTTACCTCGCATTTCTTCAATTTTTAATCATATTCGGTATGGTCGTATTAATTTATTACAAGATTATCCGGATTTCGGACATTTGCGATCGTTATAGCTTGTAAAAGGTATAACAGCGTTTCGAGGATTGGAATCCATTCCCTTCGTCAGGGGAGGGAGGTATTAATACGTCCGAAAATAACGAAGAGGAAGAAAGTAAAGAAGGGAAAGGAAAGGGTTCAAACGTACCAACAACCTGCTTGGAGTCCAGTCCAGGCGTTGTCACTGCACATGAGGCAAGTTCCAAGCACAAAGCACAAGTACTACGATAATAATTACACATCACACTTTCCGAAATCCTGATATCCTGTCAAACCTTCCATCCTCAGTAACAAACTTTAAACAAAGAAAAGTACACGATTATGCTAACCGAAATTAAAATCGAGCATCCTAATCCAAATGTAAATCGATTTATGTAAAAATTAGACGGCATGTTTTATGTCAACAGACTGATTTTTATTACTTGTTACACAGTTAAGTACTTATTAGTCGGTAGGCATTTCTGAATCTTTGGGGGATTTTATTATTTATTACATGAATAGCTGCTAGGAATGAACAACAGATTGATATTATGTCTGTGACCGTAGATTTTTTTGCCCATACCGCCAACTTAGTGCTGTATCGAGTATCCCATTTATCCTGTATAATAAGATCCTTGCACTGCCCAGAAATGCCTGCAGACAGGCAGAATAAGACTTAAAGTAGGATCTGTCTCTACTTTTAAAAAAAAAGGAAATAATAGTACGTAGAAAATATGTATTAGGCCTAAGGAAATATTTTTTGAGACAGAAAGGAAAATAGACAAGCCCAGTGGGTTTTATTCTGTATAGATTTGACGGGGTAATGCAATGAATTTACCGGCTTACATCGGAGATTATACTGAAATGGTGGTCCAATCACCGGGCGGAAACTACCGGTGCATCGTAACAAATGGCATAAGCGGCCGCACTCAGGTCAACTCGGACCGGCCGGATGGCGACAGATTTGACGGGGTAATGCAATGAATTGACCGGCTTACATCGGAGATTATACTGAAATGGTGGTCCAATCACCGGGCGGAAACTACCGGTGCATCGTAACAAATGGCATTAGCGGCCGCACTCAGGTCAACGCGGACCGGCCGGATGGCGACAGATTTGACGGGGTAATGCAATGAGTTGACCGGCTTACATCGGAGATTATACTGAAATGGTGGTCCAATCACCGGGCGGAAACTACCGGTGCATCGTAACAAATGGCATTAGCGGCCGCACTCAGGTCAACGCGGACCGACCGGATGGCGACAGATTTGACGGGGTAATGCAATGAATTGACCGGCTTACATCGGAGATTATACTGAAATGGTGGTCCAATCACCGGGCGGAAACTACCGGTGCATCGTAACAAATGGCATTAGCGGCCGCACTCAGGTCAACTCGGACCGGCCGGATGGCGACAGATTTGACGGGGTAATGCAATGAGTTGACCGGCTTACATCGGAGATTATACTGAAATGGTGGTCCAATCACCGGGCGGAAACTACCGGTGCATCGTAAACAAATGGCATAAGCGGCCGCACTCAGGTCAACGCGGACCGACCGGATGGCGACATATCGGCCGAGATCGCACCTGGCTGTCACGTTAGCCGCCATAGAAATGTGAAATTATTTATCGTTACATTCAGCCCGCTTGCCATTCATTAGTTTCTGTTGCGTGGGCAACTGCTACATTTTAGTCTGTATCGGTGTAATTAATGTTCGCTCTATTTTTATCCCTCTATTATTGCAACTCAAATATGAACTGGTTTGGTTTGATTGCTTTGTTGTATTTTTTAAATTTATGTGATACTATATTATTATTTCGTAATTTTTTTAGGAACAATTGTATGGTATACGATTCACATGTGATACAGTGCCATCTCATACAAAGTACGGTACCCAACTTTGTTAATAGGTTTGACGTGACGTGTAGCGTGCATGAGTGTAAGTTATATTGTAATATTTAAAGTAATATGTTTTTGTTTTATTCAGCATAGGCATGAGACGAAAAAGCCCAAAAAATTCTTTCGGTATCAACACTAAAACATGTTTACAGTATTCTAAGTTGTGTACAAATACAAGAAATGGATAGAACACATTGATACAATGTTTAGATCACAATGGAGACAACAGACAGTAAGTTATAAAATTTTGGAAACAAATATTTTATTAATGTGTCTCTTTGGATTGTGCCATTTGATACGATAATTATTAAATAGAGAGCTTGTAATTACAGAAAACAACAATAAAGTATTAAATCTAATGGGATAAATAAATAAGTGCATTACAACATAGGTAAATATATCGCACAACATATATACTGTATATGTTGTAATTACAATATACAGGAATATTTAAAATACAACAAATAAATTAACTATACTTCTTAAAATGAAGCGTATATTACAAAAAGCTTGTTATTATATTGTGTATTAACGTTTACTCTTGTTAAGATGTTAGTGTTAAGTTTTTAAGTATTGAAACAATGAAATTTAAAAGATCTTGCACGTTTATAGAGTTAAAAGTATTTGTATTTGGTTAGTAATTAGTTAAGTACTAAGTTGAAATATAACTGAATATAATACATTTGTAAAAGTACCAGGATCTTAAACACGCAGCAGATTATTGTAAAGGCAAACAGTAGCTCTGTATGCACAATACCCGCGTGTCTTGCAGTCGCAACCTCCCCTCCCATTAACTTTTCTTATGAATAGAGATGGGGTGATTTACTTTGGGGGATGTTCATATGACCAACTGAGGAGTTTTTGGTGTATTTTTTCTGAAGGTTATCGAGTGTGGGCGCAAATTGAAGTATCTAGAGGAAAGTTGTATATTATCGTAAGAATGGAATATTTGGAAGTTTTGGTGTTTGACTTTAAATTAAAAAGAGCTACACATCAATGTAAGGGTCAGAGGGAGGGTACACTTCTGGCTGGTTTATACCTTCCAGTTGAACCCACAGTGGGCACAGCAAAAACTGATGTGTCACACATAAATTTTGGCGACCTTATGGATGTCCAGGAGTGGCACATCACTAACCAAGGTCGAGATTCTGGGGTGCAAGGGTAAATCGATAGGTCTTGCCTACTGCGGGAGATGACTGTTGGAGTTGATGGGGTTTGTTCTTAAGAGTCAAAGGTTCTTGCCAGCCTAGACATAAGGTTGTGCCACCCCCTGCCTGCTTTGACTGGAAAGTCTGGTTCAGAGCTGACTTTTCCTTCATCCGAGGGACATGATTTGAGATTAGTGTCCTAAATACTTCTTTATGGGTCTCGATAGGAGGCAGATCCTACTCCAAACCTTACCCATCCAGAATATCCTGTCACACCGGAAGCAGTGCAAAGGTCCTTATAGGACCAGTTGCACTTTTTGAGCTTCTTGTCCTAAGAGAACAAAAAAAGGGTCAGAGGTTAAATTAAAATTGGATGAAGCTGTCGATGAGCCGTACACAAGTTTGGCTTCCACAAATTGATTAAAACAACCAATGAAACCCTGTCATTCTGACAAAACAGCATGACGAGCGTCGACAAGCTATTGTTGATTTTCCACGTATTTCTGTCTGTTCGCTCGAGAACACCGCCACTGTCACTCACTTGTGACAAAATCTTATGCATATTGAAACGCAACACTCACCTTATTCCTGATCCAAATTATCCTTTTATCAAGGCACTTATCAATCAGCGCCTTATCTATTGATCCTTACTGTGTGTGATGGTTCTTGCTGACATCAGATATGCGTGAAAGAAACAATAAAAGCGTCATGATATGGTAGTAGGGCTAATCGAACCTGCCTAACCCCAATTTTTAATTTTCCAATTGCCATGGCCAAAACCATAAACAGAAAGGATTAAATAATGGCTGTAAACCGTTATGGAACCAATGAAGGTACGTTTTATTATACATTGGCATAAAGTGAATATATAATGTACGTATTATGATGCATTATTTAACGAGTAGCCATGTTGCGAGTGCTGTAATAATTATTTAACTGTTCTCATTATCTCGACACTAGATGGTAATCAAACAATATACTGTATTGATTCATTTGCTGCCCATATTTGCGTTGAGCGATGTTATTGCGGTTGAATATAGTTTCTTTCATGTTATACATTCATGCAAAAATAACTTCGTCAAAACTCCATTCATTATACCGGGTGATTTGCTATTTAATTTGATATTTAGAGGGTTATTAAAATGGGTAATTCCGATTAAAGTGCTCATTTTTTTAAGGATCGATAGAGGATGTGTATACAAACATTTTTGTCCAATACCTAAAGGGTCGCAAATGTTTCGTTTCCGAGAAAACTGAGAATTTGTGAAACACCCCCTTGTAGGCAACATATAGTGTTTTCTTTTAGATTCGGCCAGAAAAACACAAGCTACTGAAACTAAATGTGTTTATATTCTTAATTAATAAAATAATGTTTGAGAATATAGTTTCTAGACATGTATGTTTTTAGTACACCTAATTTGTATACATCGGCGTTCAAACAATTGAGAATTACCGATACACCAGCAAGTACGCTTATCTTATCACCGCTCTTATCGCTTGACTTATCATAATGTGTCATATTTTTTGGGTTCCACGACTTTATCCGAGCCAACTTCCGCACAGTAAATCTCCGTTCTTTTTAATGTTGTTCTATTGTTTTCCGTTTCTCCGTTTTTTTTTCTGTCACTTTAGTTTTTTGGTTACATCATTTTCTGTATACTTCTTTTTTTTTCACGTTGAAACATTAAATTTTGGTGGAGGACGAGGTTGGGCTGCTTAGTTTTAAATACAGAGGCCACGGTAAAACCCGATGAACCGTCTACACTTGGGCAGAACGAGCCGAAGTGCATATGGCACTGTGCGGAGTTGGCTCGCTTTATCAAGAAAGATGCCAAGGCAGAGTTGTTCTCGACGCGCGTTCTTTCCTTGCTGACGATCACCACTTGCGGGAGACGCGGACGTTTGGTAGCGCCTATCATGAACGTGATCGTCAAGTCCGGGATGAATTAGAAGAGGATATCTTGGCACAGTTCAGTGAGAACCCCTCCACCAGTACGCGAGCTGTAGCATTAGAGTTAAATGTCAGCCAGAGCACTGTTTGGAGGATAGTACATGAACATTTGCGCTATTTGTATAAAATCTAGAAAGGAAAGCACTCAGCTCTGCTTATTTCCTTATAAGCGAAGCCTTTTTGAGTGGTTTGTTAAGCAGCAAGTTCAAATCCTTGATTTTGCGTCTATCGTGCTATTCGTGGGTGAAGCCACCTTCGCCAGAGAAGGTGGATGTAACACCGGAAACAAACATGAATGGGCGGAAGACAATCCCTGTATCATGCACGTCCATCACTACCAGGAAAGGTTTTCAGTAAACGGTTGGGCTGGCATGGTGCAAAACGTGCTTGTAAGGCCGTACATCCTCCCTCCACGCGCCTCAATGGTCATGACTACGGTGTCTTCATTCGCGAGGTGCTGTCTGAATTGCTGGAAGTGCCTCCTCAGGTATGATGTTGGATGTGGATCCAACACGACGGCGTTTCCCGCGCACTTGACGCTGGCGAGCATGATTTCCTGAACCAGGAGTAACTCAGGACGACGGATTGGGAGGGAATGGCTCTGTCCACTGGCCTGCGAGGTCTCCCGATCTTACACGCTGGATTTTTTCCTTTGGGGGTCTTTCAAAAATACCAAGTGATGCACGAGACCAATAGTGTCGAAACCATCATCTCGGCGTATTAGCCGCAACAGCAGAAGTTTGGAGAAAACCCCCAACACAAACGGGAGAAAATTTTGAAGATTTGCTGTAATAATATATTTTTTACATTCTTATCCACATTATATGGTTCTTTAAGTTTGTTATTGATAAGGAAAATCAAGTTTTCTTTCAGCATGGGGGGGGGGGGGGGTGGGGGGGGGGGGGGGTGGGGGGGGGGGGGGGTGGGGGGGGGGGGGGGTGGGGGGGGGGGGGGGTGGGGGGGGGGGGGGGTGGGATTTGGTAAAAATTAATGTAAAAATGTGTTTATTAAAAACGAATTATTGGTGATTAATTAATGGTTAACGATCAGTTCAGAGGATTATTTATTTAGAAATTGCCTGTTATTTTTATCTCAGCTAATTCTAAGGTTGTACTAAGTAAATTAATGCAGAACCAAAGATAATTTACTCCTCTAAATTCATTAATTTTCTATTTGTAACTGAAAGGTCTTGTTAATAATTTTAATGAGAAGTTAAACCCGGCTGGATTGCTATTTTAAATGATTTCTTTATTTAATTAAGAATCCAGTTTAGCAAACAATGGGTATTTTTCAAGAGTAACAACAAGCTTTTGTGGCTAAGAGCTATTGTTCGTTTCCTCTCAGCCTGTGAAATATCTAAGGGCAGAATTATTTTATTACCTTTATTATATAGATGAGAAATAGTTAGGTTTTTTTATAAGAAATTAGTTCTAAAAGAATTTTGTACGGTGTATAAAATAGCTGCTACATGTTATTAAGAAATATTGTCAATATGGACTAACTATAAATTATGTTACGTATTATATTAAAATTTTGTAAGCATTTTTTATTTTCATTCTAGTTAAGTGTCCGATTACATGGTGCAATGTGAAATTAACAAGTGGACAAAATATTAGATAATTGATTAACCACTTTAAAAATTACAGAGTAAAAAAGGTGTTAAGTGAATTAATTTATGAGGAGAACTTTTTCGTATATTTTTCTTTGTTTCAAGTTTGGTTTTGATGACGGAAGGATTGTGAAGGAAATAGGAATCTTCTGGACATTTTACATAGTTTAAATGACTTTTTGTATCAATCATGGTAAATATCTTGAAAAATCCTCTTTCCCTCATTCTTATAACAAAATATATGTGTTTAACATGTTTATGTTATTTTTACCAAATTAAAAAAGAAACAAATAGTTTGATTGGTTAGCGTTTATATTTTTAAGTTATTCTGACCATAACAGTGTCTAAAGTTGTTGTAACATGACAGTTTTATAACTAAAAAGCATTCATGCAGCTTTCGGGATGAGTTGATTATGAATGAATAGGCCAATACTGTCTTCATGACGCACTGCGTTGGTCAAATGTTCTAATACCCAACATAAGTTATTGAATTATTATTGTAATTGTTTGCTTGTGTTTTGAAGTTAAGGCTTATATCATGTGTTTGCTACCATAGTGCATCACAATTGTATCATACATAGCCCATCGTTGATTGTAACCTATTATGAAGATATTTTCTAAAGAAAATCTTTAAAAAAGTAGTAAAAGGGTGGTTATTATGTAATACAAAATAGAAGTATGCCAGGTCTCACATCGCAGAACAGGTTTTGCTGAAGTTGTATGAGGAATTTCAAGTCTATAGCTTGTTTTTGGTAGGATATTGAGTTATAGGCTTCAATGATGCTCAGTCAAATCCCACGGATAGACATGCACCATCATTCTTGTCTAAGTAAGAATGAAGTTTCAAAAGTCAGCAAATGAAATCATTCTCCAATTATCTTGCATATGGTTTTATGGACTAATGGGGTCATGGACTAAAAAGATCATGGACTATGCAAATCTCATCCATCATGAAACATGACGTTGCATTGTAGAAATGAAGTTACATGGACAAATTTAAGTCCATAGTTCAAATTGTTCTTGAAGTACGTATTGTAAGTTAGACACATATGTAGATAGACAAAACAGAAGAGGAATTTTTCAAAACCCATACTTACAGAAAAATGTACAATTAAAGTTTATAGCTGAAATACACTCTTGAGATAACTCCATTGCATATCAATATCAAATCATCTTTATTTACAAGTTTAGTAATTACAGTGCATAAGCTTAAAATCTAGGTCTCGGTCAGGTTGTCTTGGGTCTTCCATCCGTAAAATTCGTTTAGTGAATAGAATAATGGTCTGTTCTGTAGCCAGTTCTTGAGGATGTGTCTAAAATGGATTGGCCTGTCTTTTTCAAGTCTTCCGGTAGTGTATTCCAAAGCTTGGCACCACTGTAGCTGGCTGGGACTTCTCTCAGAAGCAGTGCACTTGTGAACTGGCAGGCAGAAATTGGTTGCATGTCTTGTGTTATACTGATTGATTGACGTTGAATGTGTTATATTGATTGATTGATTATTGACAGGATTTGTGCATAGCTCTTTCCTGTCTCAGGTGCTTTGAGGTATATATGCACCACAACCTCTAGGATGTATAGGTTTACTACTGTTAGCATTCTTAGATGTTTGAAGGAGTTCCTGCATGATTCGAAATTGGATATTTCCAAGAATTCTTAAAACCTGTTTCTGAAGAACAAGTAAATGTTGTATATTACCCACTGTGGTGCCATCTCATGCAGGTGACCCATAACTGAGATGTGTTTCAAACAGGGCAACTTTAACAGTAGCTGTGCTACTTATGTTTTTTTCATCTGTCGTGTTATGTACAGTCTTGAGCAGAGTTTATTACAGAGAGCATCTATATGTGGGGGGGGGGGGGTGTTCAAGGTTGTCATCACTTCATCCGAGCAATAGCTTCACCACAATCGTGACTATGTTCAGAAATATTAATGGTATTCTCTACCAAGTATTTGGTGTAAGTGACTTCTTCTAGTTCCTGTAATTTCTCTGTAGTCTCTTTGTGTTTACCCAGAACTAGGTGTATTTTTCTTTTCATTGAGGACCAGTTAATTTCCGTATCAGTATCAGATGGTGATATTGAGAGCTATGTAGACATCAACTTCCAGATTTTCAGGGTTTCTCTTTCCTAGCAGCAGGACTGTGTCGTCAGCGTACATAAGTCCTTTACTGTGGTTTTGCATGTAAGTGGGAAAGTCATTTGTGAAAAGGATAAAAGTAAAGACCCTAAAACTGATCCCTGGGGGACCCCTTGGGAGATCAGCTTGAGTGTTAACCAAAATTTTTCAATGTTCCCTTTATTTATATGATTTATTTCAACCATCTGGCTTTGTCTTGTCAAGTAGCTGGTAAATCATGTTTCTGAAGTGCCTTGAATGCCAAGTGTTGTTAATTTCACCAGGAGTTGTCCATGAGAGAGACTGTCAAAAGCTTTGCTGTAGATCAGCATTATGGCTGTGCATGTGTTACCTTCTTCAGGTTGATCTAGAAAGACTTCTATTAGACTAATCAAGACTGTAGTTGTTGATTTTGCAGGTAAGAATCCGTGCTAGTGAGGTGTTAGTAGTTGATATATTGATATGTGTTCAAGAAGCTGGTTAATACTATTTTTTTCAATTACTTTAGGAAAAATGGGGATCAGTGAAATTGGCTATAGTTTAGTACATGTGTCATACAGCCTTGTTTAAATTTAAGGTAGACTTTAGCCAGCTTTAAAGCCAATGTGAAAGTTTCAGATTGGAGAGATTTGTTAGTGGTATCTACTAGAAGTTGTATAAATTCATCTTCACAGAGCTTCAGTAACTTTGACAAAACTTCATCTAATCCTGCTGAGGTTTTGTCTTTAGTGACCTAATGATCTATGACATTTCTTGATTGTTAGATTGGTATGAGCTGTAATCGTGGAATATTATTGTTCCTTTGGCAGCATCCATAAATAAATTATTTAGGTAATCTACCATTATTGCTGGGTCTGATGTTTCAAGTTCTCTAGTGTAATTTTTGTAGGCAATCATCTCTTCCTGTTATTCAGTTTTCTTTCTAAGTTAATTACGTTCCAAAGTGCTTTTGTTTGGTTGTCAGTCTCACCAATTTAAATTTGAATGTATTGCCTTAGGTATCTGAGTGTTAAGTCTTAGTCTTTATTCTAAAAGTGCAGCACTTCTTCTGTGATCTTATCTCCCTCTTGCAAGGTATAGGTTTTGAGCAGAAACAAATCTTTGTTTTAGGAGGCTAACAGTAACGTCATTTAGAAGATGATTTACTATATTTTTTTTGTATCTCGATTTAATTATTGGGCAGGTTTGAGCTCGTGTTAAAATGGTATTGAACCTGTTTGTAGGGTACATCAGTATCATTGGTGTTGTAAGTAGTTCTTTCAGTTAAAATAGGTTCCTGTTGCTCTTGTTTCTTCTTTCTGCAGTCATTTGTGGTAAGAGGGTTACTTTGATTTATTTAATATTTTTCAAAGCTGTCCTGTGTGATCAGAGATACAGATAGTCATGACTTCAATGTAAATCTCTTCCTGATGAAGGTTGCTGCACACAGTGTCTATTGAAGTCTTGGTGGTGGGGGTTATTCTGGTTGGGAGCAGGTCAAATTCTATATGGTGTCTACTACACACACTAGACAGATTAGACAATACTACACGCTCGATGAGTTCTTCTTATGGAATGATGAATTTTAATTAGACATCTATTTTAATAATAGAATTCACTTGTAAAAACTGTTTGACTCTGTAACATGTCTTGATGATATTGTTAATAAAGCATATTGTCTATTAGCTGCAGGTTTGGCTGATTCTTGGGGTAATACTTTTGATGGTGTCATTCTCATTTGTCAAAGTGTTGTTCAGTTTTTGGCTACATGTTTCACTGATTCATGGAGTAATAATTTGGATGGTATCATTTTCATTTGTCAAAGTGTTGTTCAGTTTTTGGCTACAGGTTTGGCTGATTCCTGGAGTAATAATTTAGATGGTGTCACCTTCATTTGTCAAAGTGTAGCTCAGTTTAGGCTGCTGGTTTGGCTGATTCCTGGGGTAATAATTTAGATGGTGTCACCTTCATTTGTCAAAGTGTTGCTCAGTTTAGGCTGCTGGTTTGGCTGCCTCATGGGGTAATAATTTAGATGGTGTCACCTTCATTTGTCAAAGTGTTGCTCAGTTTAGGCTGCTGGTTTGGCTGATTCCTGGAGTAATAATTTAGATGGTGTCACCTTCATTTGTCAAAGTGTTGCTTAGTTTAGGCTGCTGGTTTGGCTGCCTCATGGGGTAATAATTTGGATGGTGTTATTCTCATTTGTTAAAGTGTTGTTCAATTTTTGGCTACAGGTTTGGCTGATTCCTGGGGTAATAATTTAGATGGTGCCATTCTCAGTAGGCAGAGTGTTGGTTATTTTTCATTAGGGTTTGGTAGTAACGCTTTGAAAAATCTAATGGAGGGACATGCCTATGTACGAATAAACCGATGCTATACAGTATCGATGGATCTGACATAACAAAACAAAATTCATACCAGCCCCAACAAAGTAACCTCATTACATGTACTAATTACCATTTTACATGTTTAAATGTCAGATGATTGTATTCAATTAGTTCTCATGAATTTTCTTGTCGTTTATGGTTACCCATACCTATATAGAAATGATGCTGTATTTAAAATCTATAGGTCAGTGTTCTTGAAATATCGTGCAGACAAACATACTGACAAAAGAGAAATTTTGTTAATGCAAACACTCAGCCAATTGGTACATGAGTGGTATTAATTTTGACACTGTTGCATGTATGCAAGGAAGGTTGTCTTCATTTATGGAAACAGCTTGAGGAAAATGGATATGTTATCCAAAGCCCTAATAAGTCTACGCTCAGGCTAGGTGAATTGGCGTTGTCATTGTCTCACAGGATGAGACAATAAGAATGCCTGGATTGCACTATATTTTTATATTTTTTAATCTTGGTGTCTGTGATATCGAAACAATGTAAATTGTTCGTTTTGAGTTTCTCCGTCATAGCCTTTTTTTTATCTCTTCAGATGAACATAACTCCAGATTAGATCAGTCAAATTTGTGACGGCGTCAGATTCCAGATGCTGCACTAAGAGGAGGGTGAACTGGAGCTAAATTCAACATTCGTGTTGAATCAACCCTTCCCACCATAGCTAAGTTATGTGTAGACAAGTTTAATATTTTATATATCATAACGCACAAATTAATTGAAGAGTCCCATCGATGGGACTGACTCAGTAATTGGCTTGTTAGGGATTATACAACGATTATTTTTATAAATGCTTTCGAGAAGAGGGGATCTAAAACAAGACAGAAATTTTGTTTAAGAAATATTTACACAGAATAAATTTGTCCAAACTAAAAGTTTGATTATTCACGATTCTCCCTCAGAATTTATGGGTGGTGTAGTAGTACGGTTGTAATACTACCTCCCAAGGAAACCGATGCCAAACAAATTCTGCACATGGAGGTGATGAAATGCTGTAGCTGCTATAAACATTTACGGTCATATCCTGTGTTGACATGCCAACGGAGTGAGAATACACTGAAACACAAGGGCTGGATGTATCATTGTACAGTTGTATTCTGTCACATGCCGACACGAGTGCCCGTGATGTGACATTTAAATCGCATAAATCAAACTACGCGTATTTAGTGCTCTAGTTTTGATTTGGCAACATGAATGAGAGTGCAAAGTTTTAATTTAAAGTTGTATCGATGGGAGAGTCAGTACCGTGACAAATCAGATGTGACAATATTTGTTTAATTCGTGTTCTAGTTTTGACACGCCAACAGAAGTGAGTGCACTGAAACAAAACACAAGTGATCGATGTAAAAGTTTAATGTGTGGTATTGGTTCGCGAATTAAATCATTATATGTAATCTTGAAGTAGGTACTGTTGTCTACAAGAGAGAGGTTTTTTTTAGACACGTGTGAAGTAATTCGTCTTTATTCTTTGTGCAAAGTCTGTGACTGATAATACACTAAAATTATGGTCTAGGAATATATGCATTGTTTTAAAAATCTGAATTGTACTGTATGTATATGGTACAAAACCTTATTTACATTTAGTTGATATTTAATTTTGTATTTCTAATGTTTGGAACCTGATTTCTTTATGGAATCTGAAGAAAAGTATGTATGACCAGGAGTAATTGCTGTGTGAGAGGTAGGCAATGTCTATGTACATATAGTTTGCAACTTGCATCAGGGGAATTGAGTGCGGGGGTTGATTTTACACAATGTTGTCTCAACATGATTGTGAATGAGAAAAAAAACAACTTATATATGAATAAATTTGGATAGTTCATTCCTCACAAGTCGTAAGACTATCAATTCCAATAATAATAAATTTCAGTTATAAATTAATTATGTGTTACAATATTTTTTTAATAATATCACATTTAGTATAGCTAACTCACATTCGGTATAAATGTGAACAGTTTTATTCATGCAAACGCACATGTTAATATTTGTGTAATTTTGGAAATTATTTATATTATTACATATTTTGAATTTAAATGCAATTGATGTTTTAGTAAAAAGACATTCAATTAATAATTGTGAAAATATAGAGTTAAGAGATTTCACGAGCAATCTTTCAAGATGTTAAAGTAAGTTAAGATTTAATTCGTTTAGTAAGCTTAATTAAGAAATTTCTCTTGCTTTAAGCAGTTATATTCAAACGCAATTGAGAATTTCATACTATCCATCAACGGCTTGAAACTTTCCGTCAAACTTGAATCCTTCTATCGTTATTCTTCCCTACCTTTGTTTGCCTAACCTGACTTTTGCTTGTGTATCCATCAATTAATCTTCCATTCAGGCTTTTTACCAATGTAACCACTATTGTTTTCTTTGAAGTTTCTTCTTGAACTTAAGCAAAAAGAATTTTTATAATGGTCTTTTCTTTTGTAAGCAGTGTCCTAAATAAAAATAGGTGAAAAGAAGCATGAAAATAAGACGAAACAAGGGTTGTTCTAGTAAAATATAAAAGGAACTTATTTAAAAATTTTCAATACTATTAAAGTTACTGAAATAATCGTTTTAAGATTCCTTGCCAGGGTACAGGAGGAGCAGTGCTTGATGATACAGTTGTGTTATGCCAGCTGTCAGGCAAAGGAAGTAACGTGTATCAAAGCCTCACTCCCCGCCTATTGTTTCAGTTATCTATAAGTGTTATCAGCTGTGTTGTAGACAGATTTACCAACTGTCAGGCAAAGGAAGTAACGTGTATCAAAGCCTCACTCCCCGCCTATTGTTTCAGTTATCTATAAGTGTTATCAGCTGTGTTGTAGACAGATTTACCAACTGTCAGGCAAAGCAAGTAACGTGTATCAAAGCCTCACTCCCCGCCTATTGTTTCAGTTATCTATAAGTGTTATCAGCTGTGTTGTAGACAGATTTACCAGCTGTCAGGCAAAGGAAGTAACGTGTATCAAAGCCTCACTCCCCGCCTATTGTTTCAGTTATCTATAAGTGTTATCAGCTGTGTTGTAGACAGATTAATCCCATGTCATGCAAAGAAGAGAAGTGATCAAATCCTACTCCCCTCAGCCTCCCCGCCTGTATTGTATCATCAGCCTATTGTTTCAGTTATCTATAAGTGTTATCAGCTGTGTTGTAGACAGATTTTCCCAACTGTCAGGCAAAGGAAGTAACGTGTATCAAAGCCTCACTCCCCGCCTATTGTTTCAGTTATCTATAAGTGTTATCAGCTGTGTTGTAGACAGATTTCCCAGCTGTCAGGCAAAGGAAGTAACGTGTATCAAAGCCTCACTCCCCGCCTATTGTTTCAGTTATCTATAAGTGTTATCAGCTGTGTTGTAGACAGATTTACCAACTGTCAGGCAAAGGAAGTAACGTGTATCAAAGCCTCACTCCCCGCCTATTGTTTCAGTTATCTATAAGTGTTATCAGCTGTGTTGTAGACAGATTTACCAACTGTCAGGCAAAGGAAGTAACGTGTATCAAAACCTCACTCCCCGCCTATTGTTTCAGTTATCTATAAGTGTTATCAGCTGTGTTGTAGACAGATTTACCAACTGTCAGGCAAAGGAAGTAACGTGTATCAAAGCCTCACTCCCCGCCTATTGTTTCAGTTATCTATAAGTGTTATCAGCTGTGTTGTAGACAGATTTACCAACTGTCAGGCAAAGGAAGTAACGTGTATCAAAACCTCACTCCCCGCCTATTGTTTCAGTTATCTATAAGTGTTATCAGCTGTGTTGTAGACAGATTTACCAACTGTCAGGCAAAGGAAGTAACGTGTATCAAAACCTCACTCCCCGCCTATTGTTTCAGTTATCTATAAGTGTTATCAGCTGTGTTGTAGACAGATTTACCAACTGTCAGGCAAAGGAAGTAACGTGTATCAAAACCTCACTCCCCGCCTATTGTTTCAGTTATCTATAAGTGTTATCAGCTGTGTTGTAGACAGATTTACCAACTGTCAGGCAAAGGAAGTAACGTGTATCAAAACCTCACTCCCCGCCTATTGTTTCCGTTATCTATAAGTGTTATCAGCTGTGTTGTAGACAGATTTACCAACTGTCAGGCAAAGGAAGTAACGTGTATCAAAACCTCACTCCCCGCCTATTGTTTCCGTTATCTATAAGTGTTATCAGCTGTGTTGTAGACAGATTTACCAACTGTCAGGCAAAGGAAGTAACGTGTATCAAAACCTCACTCCCCGCCTATTGTTTCAGTTATCTATAAGTGTTATCAGCTGTGTTGTAGACAGATTTACCAACTGTCAGGCAAAGGAAGTAACGTGTATCAAAACCTCACTCCCCGCCTATTGTTTCAGTTATCTATAAGTGTTATCAGCTGTGTTGTAGACAGATTTACCAACTGTCAGGCAAAGGAAGTAACGTGTATCAAAACCTCACTCCCCGCCTATTGTTTCAGTTATCTATAAGTGTTATCAGCTGTGTTGTAGACAGATTTACCAACTGTCAGGCAAAGGAAGTAACGTGTATCAAAACCTCACTCCCCGCCTATTGTTTCCGTTATCTATAAGTGTTATCAGCTGTGTTGTAGACAGATTTACCAGCTTTTAGACAAGGGCAGTATCATTTATTCCGATACGCACTGATCGGCCTTATCACTTAATAAATTTAATTCTTTTAATTACATAAGTAATAATCATAATCTCGTGATATATTTTATGCCGTAGACTCATATTTTAATAGAAATAATATATTTGATAACATTATTTCAATACATTAATAAATAAAAACGATGTGTCGATTAATCAGAGGATCCAGATAGTAAAGTTAATGCGACTAATCTTAAGAGTGTGCGTAGTAAACGATAAGAGTCAGGAGCCAAAGTTCTCTGGAAAGAGTATAAGAGTATATTTATATTCCGCCATCATGAGTACGTATAAGAGATTAGCTACTTCAGGATAGGGAATGATTGTACCGGCTGCAAATTGTAAAGCATCAGACTAAAAGAGACGCTTACTAAATCTGTTGGTACTGTATCAAGGAAAAGTTAGTAAGCACAAGCTTTGAGTAGCCGCTTACATAGAGTAACGTATTAAACCGTTACTGTACAGTGTATCATGCGTTACTCTATGGCCGCTAGGATCACCGGATCGTTTCACGAATGAAGCAATTCAACCATCCATCATTGCCATCGTTACTTCACCAAGAATTGAATTCCCGTCTGTATGAAATAAAGGCTTTAGTGTTATTTTAATATCTAGAAATACTAATTAAACATTACGAACACTAAAATAATATGAATAGTTGTGGAATATTCAATCCCCGGGCCTTCTGAAAGTGCTTCGTATTCGTACTATATGTAGCGTACATGAACACTTCTTAAATTCAGAATAAAAGTTAACTAGTTATAACCGATAGAATGGTTAATTAAGAAGAAATCGTGAGTAGAAAAATAACACTGTAGTGTTGTGAATTGTGCTGATTCACCGTCCTTTGCTCATTAGTTAATTGTGAATTATAATTACATATTGTTAGTAATGACAACTTATCGACAATCTTTATGGTATTAATTTTTCATTATATAACACGAAGCCTTAATTTATGTCAAATACCGTTTAAGCTTCCTATCTTTTATGGCGTATCTGATCTACTCTCAGTGCAGGAAGAATATTTTGAAACACAAAAAGAAATAAGATAGTACTGAGGTAAAAGTAAAATCAGAACCTCTCAATCATTCACCTTAAGATGGTGGAATCGATTTTTGGTTAGTATAATGTTTCTCATATTTCAGAGTCACACATCTCTTGAAGATGAAACAGTAAAAATAGAAAACATTCTGATCATTCTTGGAGGAATTACGACTACCTTATCGCATATATATATATAGTAATTTTTGCCAGTATTGTGAACAGTGTCTGAGGAAAATGCTTACTATAAAGATGTATTATTTACAAGGTAAATCATGTAGAAACGCAAGTGATTAAGATTTGTTTTTAAAATGTAATAATTTAAAATGTGAAATTAAGGAAATGGCGGGTTTTTAATGAATAATAACTTTATAATATCGTTTAAATATGAAATGAGAATTTTAAAAATAACACATTTTGTATGTAATTAAAAAGTTATTATTAAATATTATTTATAAAAAATGTAACAATTACGCGATCATAACACGTTTAGTTATTATTAAATATTATTTATAAAAAATGTAACAATTACGCGATCATAACACGTTTACGTGGTGGTCAATAAATTAAACAGCAATGTAAACACACGAAGGCGCAACATTTTATATTCATGAATTAAATATGAGCTATTACTTTGTTAGAATATAACATCGAGAACTTGAGTCTATCATCAGCTGACCCTCCTGTACATTATCCGTCAGGTGACATTACACCAACTAATTGCTACTTCATTACGTTGCGCAACAGCTGCGATATTCCATCGTATCTTTACTATTTTTGTTAAAGTACAACATTGAGAACTTGAGTGTATCATGTCAACTGACCTTCGTTTATATTATCCCTCGGGTAACATTACACCAACTAATTGCTACTTCATTACGTTGCGCAACAGCTGCGATATTCCATCGTATCTTTACTATTTTGTTAAAGTACAACATTGAGAACTTGAGTGTATCATGTCAACTGACCTTCGTTTATATTATCCCTCGGGTAACATTACACCAACTAATTGCTACTTCATTACGTTGCGCAACAGCTGCGATATTCCATCGTATCTCTACTATTTGTTAAAGTACAACATTGAGAACTTGAGTGTATCGTGTCAACTGACCTTCGTTTATATTATCCCTCGGGTAACATTACACCAACTAATTGCTACTTCATTACGTTGCGCAACAGCTGCGATATTCCATCGTATCTTTACTATTTGTTAAAGTACAACATTGAGAACTTGAGTGTATCATGTCAACTGACCTTCGTTTATATTATCCCTCGGGTAACATTACACCAACTAATTGCTACTTCATTACGTTGCGCAACAGCTGCGATATTCCATCGTATCTTTACTATTTTGTTAAAGTACAACATTGAGAACTTGAGTGTATCATGTCAACTGACCTTCGTTTATATTATCCCGCAGGTAACATTACACCAACTAATTGCTACTTCATTACGTTGCGCAACAGCTGCGATATTCCATCGTATCTTTACTATTTTGTTAAAGTACAACATTGAGAACTTGAGTGTATCGTGTCAACTGACCTTCGTTTATATTATCCCTCGGGTAACATTACACCAACTAATTGCTACTTCATTACGTTGCGCAACAGCTGCGATATTCCATCGTATCTCTACTATTTGTTAAAGTACAACATTGAGAACTTGAGTGTATCGTGTCAACTGACCTTCGTTTATATTATCCCTCGGGTAACATTACACCAACTAATTGCTACTTCATTACGTTGCGCAACAGCTGCGATATTCCATCGTATCTCTACTATTTGTTAAAGTACAACATTGAGAACTTGAGTGTATCGTGTCAACTGACCTTCGTTTATATTATCCCTCGGGTAACATTACACCAACTAATTGCTACTTCATTACGTTGCGCAACAGCTGCGATATTCCATCGTATCTCTACTATTTGTTAAAGTACAACATTGAGAACTTGAGTGTATCGTGTCAACTGACCTTCGTTTATATTATCCCTCGGGTAACATTACACCAACTAATTGCTACTTCATTACGTTGCGCAACAGCTGCGATATTCCATCGTATCTTTACTATTTTGTTAAAGTACAACATTGAGAACTTGAGTGTATCGTGTCAACTGACCTTCGTTTATATTATCCCTCGGGTAACATTACACCAACTAATTGCTACTTCATTACGTTGCGCAACAGCTGCGATATTCCATCGTATCTTTACTATTTTGTTAAAGTACAACATTGAGAACTTGATTGTATCATGTCAGCTGACCTTCGTTTATATTATCCCTCGGGTGACATTACACCAACTAATTGCTACTTCATTACGTTGCGCAACAGCTGCGATATTCCATCGTATCTCTACTATTTGTTAAAGTACAACATTGAGAACTTGAGTGTATCGTGTCAACTGACCTTCGTTTATATTATCCCTCGGGTAACATTACACCAACTAATTGCTACTTCATTACGTTGCGCAACAGCTGCGATATTCCATCGTATCTTTACTATTTTGTTAAAGTACAACATTGAGAACTTGAGTGTATCATGTCAACTGACCTTCGTTTATATTATCCCTCGGGTAACATTACACCAACTAATTGCTACTTCATTACATTGCGCAAAGGCTGCGATATTCCATCGTATCTTTACTATTTTGTTAAAGTACAACATTGAGAACTTGATTGTATCATGTCAACTGACCTTCGTTTATATTATCCCTCGGGTGACATTACACCAACTAATTCCTACTTCATTACGTTGCACAACAGCTGCGATATTCCATCGTATCTCTACTATTTGTTAAAGTACAACATTGAGAACTTGAGTGTATCGTGTCAACTGACCTTCGTTTATATTATCCCTCGGGTAACATTACACCAACTAATTGCTACTTCATTACGTTGCGCAACAGCTGCGATATTCCATCGTATCTTTACTATTTTGTTAGAGTACAACATTGAGAACTTGAGTGTATCATGTCAACTGACCTTCGTTTATATTATCCCTCGGGTAACATTACACCAACTAATTGCTACTTCATTACGTTGCGCAACAGCTGCGATATTCCATCGTATCTTTACTATTTTGTTAGAGTACAACATTGAGAACTTGAGTGTATCGTGTCAACTGACCTTCGTTTATATTATCCCTCGGGTAACATTACACCAACTAATTGCTACTTCATTACGTTGCGCAACAGCTGCGATATTCCATCGTATCTCTACTATTTTGTTAAAGTACAACATTGAGAACTTGAGTGTATCATGTCAACTGACCTTCGTTTATATTATCCCTCGGGTAACATTACACCAACTAATTGCTACTTCATTACATTGCGCAAAGGCTGCGATATTCCATCGTATCTTTACTATTTTGTTAAAGTACAACATTGAGAACTAGATTGTATCATGTTAACTGACCTTCGTTTATATTATCCCGCAGGTAACATTACACCAACTAATTGCTACTTCATTACGTTGCGCAACAGCTGCGATATTCCATCGTATCTTTACTATTTTGTTAAAGTACAACATTGAGAACTAGATTGTATCATGTCAACTGAACTTCGTTTATATTATCCCTCGGGTAACATTACACCAACTAATTGCTACTTCATTACGTTGCGCAACAGCTGCGATATTGAGTTTATTCTGATAGTTTTTTCACTCTGAGCTAGGTGGTGTCATATTCAATTACGTACTAGTAATCTGTTAGTAGATATAAATAAACGAAATTGACTGGATCTAAAAGAAAAGGATCACCATTGCAATGTTGTACAAGTCCTTAAGATGTAATCACAATACAAATTATGGTGAACAATGAATATTAAATTTAAACACGTGTTCGATAAATCACACCTTTCCGTCAAAGCTAGCAACTACTAAATAATGTAATGTACCGTGGACAAAAGAAATCCATAACCTCGTCAATATCTTTTGAGACCCTAAAATAATGTTGTATGACAGCGGTTTAATAAATTCCGTTTTAGGATAAGCTTAATTGCATTAAAACCACGAGATCAAACGGGTTTTTCCGACTTCATAATATTGAGCGGACTGAGACGTGGGGGACACCACTACCTTTTATTAACATTCCTCTATGTCCATCGGTGGTGTATTAATTCAATCTCCTTTCCACGCAAATTCATTATTTGTTATTCAATTTGCCCGTATTTCTGTCTTCTCTCTTTACCGCTTGTTGTTTTATACGAAACACATCCACTGATAACAGTTATATAGAGTAATTAAAAATTTCTAAATACATAAATACATTTTTGTATTTTTTATTAATGACCCAAAATAGCAATATTTAATGATTATTTGATATTATTAGTCTTGATTCTGTTTAATCATTTAGTTTTTTATGTGCTTTCTCATATGAAAATCTCCACCTTTATATTTGTGAGAGATGTAAGAATTGTACATGCTTGATGTATGGATCGACATGCATTCGTACAGCAAATCAAATGAGGACCAATCACGTGAAGTAATTTGATGTTGCTCGCTGTATAAAGCGACGACTTTACTCCCGGTGAGAACGTGGGACTATACGACGTTTTCCGAAAACTTGCGTAATTGCTGGTACTCTTTGACTACACAACACATTTTAGCACACAATATCGCGTGTCTTATGTGAGTCCGAAGTCTTTTTTTCATTATCTAATACACACATCTTGTGATTCACATTTTAAGAAATTATCATCGTGTATGTAACCGTAGGCACTTTTAGAGGTTCATGACATTTGTTTGACTGTAATCTCCATTGAATGATCAATAATGTCTTTAAAAATGTTTCTAAAACTGTTTGGACCATCATCAACAATAAAGAAAAACATTGTAAAGAAATTAAAATTAAAATCAGGGATAAACCTGTGGGCGATGAAAAGGAGGTGGCAAACGAGTTCAACAGATCCTTCGCGTCTGTGGCTTGTGAGCTAAGCCCAACGACCATTACAGCCTCAGGTAAATCCCAGGCGAAGACGGAATCCCAGTATCCTCAATGGCATTGACACCAGACGTTCAAGAATAGCTCAACCGAATTATTAAGTAGCTCCAAGCCAAAACCTCAAATGATCTCAACTTGATGTCAGTGTGTAATAAAAAAATTCTCTAAACATATTTTGAGACTTTTAACCCAACCCATTTACTTTCCCCTTAATTCTTTAAAACAGCGAAAGTTACTCTAATTTTCAAGAAGAACTTTCGGATGAATAGTTTGGGTTCAGGTAAATCGACTAAAGACGCTGCTGTGAGTCTGGTCGACTTGGTTGTCGACTTATTAGAAAATCGAAGTACCACCCTAGATGCGTTTCTCGACTTGTCATAGGCATTGGACTGTGTTGACCACAAAACTCTGCTTGAAAAACTGAAATCACATGGAATCCGAGGCGTGCCCTACTTGTGGCTTAGATTATGTCTAAGTGACAGAACTTAAGTTGTCCATATCTCAAATCAACTCTCAAATCCAATCATGCCCAGCTACGGGGTCCCGCAGGGATCAATTCACAGTCCAATTCTGTTTCTCTTATACGTCAATGACGTTGGGTTATCACTACTGCATGGAAAAATATGCTGATGACACGACTTTGTTTCACTAAAAAAATAAAAAATCTCTCTTAGAAGAACAGACTTTTGTTGAAATCAACAATTGTGTTCAACATTTCAATAGCCTCAATCTCAAAACAAACACGTCAAAATCCAATGTTACGACCTTTGATTTGCAGACGGCAGATTCAGAATGTGGCCCTGACGTCATTATCTTAGCGGATTCAATTCTGGAAAAATAGTATACAGCACTTAATTCCAAGGAATACACACCTAGATCGAGGGTTGATATCGAATAACCGCATTGACCATATTTGGGCCGAATTATTCTCAGCCATCTATGTTTTGAGGTCTTTAGCCAACTCAGGTTCTGATGACGGCGTACTATGGCTTGATTTACACCACCATACCTACGGAGTGGTATTGTGGGGTACCTGTGCAGACAACCAGTTGACGAGACTGCAAGCGATTAGAATAATTGCTTATTTGAATTTCAGAGAATCTTGTGGAGGATCCTTCATAAAACTTCAGCTGTTGACTCTGCAAAGTCTCTATATTTTTGAAATAACTCTGTTTAGTATGTCTAAATGTGCCATGATAACAGGACAAGACATTCATTTGTATGAGACCAAAGGCAGAGGAAACTACCGAACTGGTAAACACAGAACGGTAGTTTATGGAAAAATGCCATCACAGACAGGTGTCCATTTCATCAACAAGTTACCCAATGGAATAAAGAATGACGCAGCACCCAATTTGCTAAACACTCGTTTGAAACGCTTTTAGCGCTAAAATCGTTTTATAATGTTACCGAGATTTTAGTATTTGACTGAGAGATCACCCAATCGGGAGAATGACTTCGGCGGTGCTGTAGGTGGACAATTGGCAAATGGACGAAGGATGCTTGAATGTTGAATTATATGTTCAAATGTGATCCTGATGTGTTGAGAATGTACAAAATTGTAGCTCTGAACTCTAATTATTGACTTTTGGTATATATTTAAATCATGTCTCCGCAATAAACACTGACTGATTGTTAAACTACACAGTTACGCATAACCTAATATAATAGTATTTTTTGTAATAAGCTTCTTTGTTTGAAGTTTGTTATTTCCGATGGGAGGTTTGAAAGGATAATAGGATTTCGCACATAGACATCGTTGATTGTTATAAAATGTATTAAATTACGTTGAAGTCTACCCTCTTCGTCAGGTATAATAAATGTAATGGCTAATAAGTACTTAAAACCTGCAACGTTCGTCAATGGACTGCCACTAAAACAATAATCATATCCCACAACTTGCTTGCAGTCGAGAGAGGAGAAAATGAACCCAGGCGTTGTCATTGCGCATACGTCGAGAGAACACACACGCCGCACCCGCACGAGTTATAGTGGAATACAAACAAGAAAATCATTGTTGGCATTTATCTGGTATCGTGGCGTATCATCTGAAACAATGAGACAGGAAGGCAGTGGTCGGAAGAGGGAAGGGGTATGGGCAGCCGTCCCCAGTCCCCCCCCCACAGTAAGTTTTGGACTTAAACCTCAATGTATTAATCATGGCGTGTCTACAAATTTTGTTGGTTGAAGTTTGTTAGATCGTTGAAGTATTTTTAGGTTTCCTAGTTAATGTTTTATTGATATTGGTGCCCAAAGTGGCCTAACCTCAACTGAAGATTGACTTTGCAGTAGGTCTGCTAATTTTATGGATATACCTCAGTTTCTCCTCACGTTGTATTATGTTGGTTGGCTTCATACCATTTCATGTGATGATTTTCAGACTATTAATGTTGAACAGTTTTAGACTTTTCCTCATGCGATTTATTCGTACCATTGTCTTTATGTTCTTTAATTATCAGATTTTTTTTGTCTCTGCTATGTGTCATACTGTACGTAAAGTCTGTATGGAAAAAGTGGCGTAACCATTCCCTCAGCAATTTGTCCAAACTTGTTGTATTTTATGTTCAACTAGGTTTGTGAACGTTTCTCTGAATTTTAGAAGAATGTTACGGCGTAATCGAATCAAAATAAACTTTTTGGCAATAGACCTTACTGTTTGACCTTTAATTTCTTACCTCGCATTTCTTCAATTTTTAATCATATTCGGTATGGTCGTATTAATTTATTATAAGATTATCCGGATTTCGGACATTTGCGATCGTTATAGCTTGTAAAAGGTATAACAGCGTTTCGAGGATTGGAATCCATTCCCTTCGTCAGGGGGGGAGGTATTAATACGTCCGAAAATAACGAAGAGGAAGAAGTAAAGAAGGGAAAGGAAAGGGTTCAAACGTACCAAAAACCTGCTTGGAGTCCAGTCCAGGCGTTGTCACTGCACATGAGGCAAGTCCTAAGCACAAATCACAAGTACTACGATAATAATTACTCATCACACTTTCCGAAATCCTGATATCCTGTCAAACCTTCCATCCTCAGTAACAAACTTTAAACAAAGAAAAGTACACGATTATGCTAACCGAAATTAAAATCGAGCATCCTAATCCAAATGTAAATCGATTTATGTAAAAATTAGACGGCATGTTTTATGTCAACAGACTGATTTTTATTACTTGTTACACAGTTAAGTACTTATTAGTCGGTAGGCATTTCTGAATCCGGGGGATTCTATTATTTATTACATGAATAGCTGCTAGGAATGAACAACAGATTTATATTATGTCTGTGACCGTAGATTTTTTTGCCCATACCGCCAACTTAGTGCTGTATCGAGTATCCCATTTATCCTGTATAATAAGATCCTTGCACTGCCCAGAAATGCCTGCAGACAGGCAGAATAAGACTTAAAGTAGGATCTGTCTCTACTTTTTTTTAAAAAAAAAGGAAATAATAGTACGTAGAAAATATGTATTAGGCCTAAGGAAATATTTTTTGAGACAGAAAGGAAAATAGACAAGCCCAGTGGGTTTTATTCTGTATAGATTTGACGGGGTAATGCAATGAATTTACCGGCTTACATCGGAGATTATACTGAAATGGTGGTCCAATCACCGGGTGGAAACTACCGGTGCATCGTAACAAATGACATTAGCGGCCGCACTCAGGTCAACTCGGACCGGCCGGATGGCGACAGATTTGACGGGGTAATGCAATGAATTGACCGGCTTACATCGGAGATTATACTGAAATGATGGTCCAATCACCGGGTGGAAACTACCGGTGCATCGTAACAAATGGCATTAGCGGCCGCACTCAAGTCAACGCGGACCGGCCGTACGGCGACAGATTTGACGGGGTAATGCAATGAGTTGACCGGCTTACATCGGAGATTATACTGGAATGGTGGTCCAATCACCGGGCGGAAACTACCGGTGCACCGTAACAAATGGCATAAGCCGCCGCACTCAGATCAACTCGGACCGGCCGGATGGCGACAGATTTGACGGGGTAATGCAATGAATTGACCGGCTTACATCGGAGATTATACTGAAATGGTGGTCCAATCACCGGGCGGAAACTACCGGTGCATCGTAACAAATGGCATTAGCGGCCGCACTCAGGTCAACGCGGACCGGCCGTACGGCGACAGATTTGACGGGGTAATGCAATGAGTTGGCCGGCTTACATCGGAGATTATACTGAAATGGTGGTCCAATCACCGGGCGGAAACTACCGGTGCATCGTAACAAATGGCATTAGCGGCCGCACTCAGGTCAACGCGGACCGGCCGTACGGCGACAGATTTGACGGGGTAATGCAATGAGTTGACCGGCTTACATCGGAGATTATACTGAAATGGTGGTCCAATCACCGGGCGGAAACTACCGGTGCACCGTAACAAATGGCATAAGCGGCCGCACTCAGGTCAACTCGGACCGGCCGGATGGCGACAGATTTGACGGGGTAATGCAATGAATTGACCGGCTTACATCGGAGATTATACTGAAATGGTGGTCCAATCACCGGGCGGAAACTACCGGTGCATCGTAACAAATGGCATTAGCGGCCGCACTCAGGTCAACGCGGACCGGCCGTACGGCGACAGATTTGACGGGGTAATGCAATGAGTTGGCCGGCTTACATCGGAGATTATACTGAAATGGTGGTCCAATCACCGGGCGGAAACTACCGGTGCATCGTAACAAATGGCATTAGCGGCCGCACTCAGGTCAACGCGGACCGGCCGTACGGCGACAGATTTGACGGAGTAATGCAATGAATTGACCGGCTTACATCGGAGATTATACTGAAATGGTGGTCCAATCACCGGGCGGAAACTACCGGTGCATCGTAACAAATGGCATAAGCGGCCGCACTCAGATCAACGCGGACCGGCCGGATGGCGACAGATTTGACGGGGTAATGCAATGAATTGACCGGCTTACATCGGAGATTATACTGAAATGGTGGTCCAATCACCGGGCGGAAACTACCGGTGCATCGTAACAAATGGCATTAGCGGCCGCACTCAGGTCAACGCGGACCGGCCGTACGGCGACAGATTTGACGGGGTAATGCAATGAATTGACCGGCTTACATCGGAGATTATACTGAAATGGTGGTCCAATCACCGGGCGGAAACTACCGGTGCATCGTAACAAATGGCATTAGCGGCCGCACTCAGGTCAACGCGGACCGGCCGGATGGCGACAGATTTGACGGGGTAATGCAATGAATTGACCGGCTTACATCGGAGATTATACTGAAATGGTGGTCCAATCACCGGGCGGAAACTACCGGTGCATCGTAACAAATGGCATTAGCGGCCGCACTCAGGTCAACGCGGACCGACCGGATGGCGACATATCGGCCGAGATCGCACCTGGCTGTCACGTTAGCCGCCATAGAAATGTGAAATTATTTATCGTTACATTCAGCCCGCTTGCCATTCATTAGTTTCTGTTGCGTGGGCAACTGCTACATTTTAGTCTGTATCGGTGTAATTAATGTTCGCTCTATTTTTATCCCTCTATTATTGCAACTCAAATATGAACTGGTTTGGTTTGATTGCTTTGTTGTATTTTTTAAATTTATGTGATACTATATTATTATTTCGTAATTTTTTTAGGAACAATTGTATGGTATACGATTCACATGTGATACAGTGCCATCTCATACAAAGTACGGTACCCAACTTTGTTAATAGGTTTGACGTGACGTGTAGCGTGCATGAGTGTAAGTTATATTGTAATATTTAAAGTAATATGTTTTTGTTTTATTCAGCATAGGCATGAGACGAAAAAGCCCAAAAAAATTCTTTCGGTATCAACACTAAAACATGTTACAGTATTCTAAGTTGTGTACAAATACAAGAAATGGATAGAACACATTGATACAATGTTTAGATCACAATGGAGACAACAGACAGTAAGTTATAAAATTTTGGAAACAAATATTTTATTAATGTGTCTCTTTGGATTGTGCCATTTGATACGATAATTATTAAATAGAGAGCTTGTAATTACAGAAAACAACAATAAAGTATTAAATCTAATGGGATAAATAAATAAGTGCATTACAACATAGGTAAATATATCGCACAACATATATACTGTATATGTTGTAATTACAATATACAGGAATATTTAAAATACAACAAATAAATTAACTATACTTCTTAAAATGAAGCGTATATTACAAAAAGCTTGTTATTATATTGTGTATTAACGTTTACTCTTGTTAAGATGTAGTGTTAAGTTTTTAAGTATTGAAACAATGAAATTTAAAAGATCTTGCACGTTTATAGAGTTAAAAGTATTTGTATTTGGTTAGTAATTAGTTAAGTACTAAGTTGAAATATAACTGAATATAATACATTTGTAAAAGTACCAGGATCTTAAACACGCAGCAGATTATTGTAAAGGCAAACAGTAGCTCTGTATGCACAATACCGCGTGTCTTGCAGTCGCAACCTCCCCTCCCATTAACTTTCTTATGAATAGAGATGGGGTGATTTACTTTGGGGGATGTTCATATGACCAACTGAGGAGTTTTTGGTGTATTTTTTCTGAAGGTTATCGAGTGTGGACGCAAATCGAAGTATCTAGAGGAAAGTTATTATCATATGAATGGAATATTTGGAAGTTTTGGTGTTTGACTTTAAATTTAAAAGAGATACACATCAATGTAAGGGTCAGAGGGAGGGTACACTTCTGGCTGGTTTATACCTTCCAGTTGAACCCACAGTGGGCACAGCAAAAACTGATGTGTCACATAAATTTTGGCGACCTTATGGATGTCCAGGAGTGGCACTTCACTAACCAAGGTCGAGATTCTGGGGTGCAAGGGTAAATCGATAGGTCTTGCCTACTGCGGGAGATGACTGTTGGAGTTGATGGGGTTTGTTCTTAAGAGTCAAAGGTTCTTGCCAGCCTAGACATAAGGTTGTGCCACCCCCTGCCTGCTTTGACTGGAAAGTCTGGTTCAGAGCTGACTTTTCCTTCATCCGAGGGGACATGATTTGAGATTAGTGTCCTAAATACTTCTTTATGGGTCTCGATAGGAGGCAGATCCTACTCCAAACCTTACCCATCCAGAATATCCTGTCACACCGGAAGCAGTGCAAAGGTCCTTATAGGACCAGTTGCACTTTTTAAGCTTCTTGTCCTAAGAGAACAAAAAAGGGTCAGAGGTTAAATTAAAATTGGATGAAGCTGTCGATGAGCCGTACACAAGTTTGGCTTCCACAAATTGATTAAAACAACCAATGAAACCCTGTCATTCTGACAAACAGCATGACGAGCGTCGACAAGCTATTGTTGATTTTCCACGTATTTCTGTCTGTTCGCTCGAGAACACCGCCACTGTCACTCACTTGTGACAAAATCTTATGCATATTGAAACGCAACACTCACCTTATTCCTGATCCAAATTATCCTTTATCAAGGCACTTATCAATCAGCGCCTTATCTATTGATCCTTACTGTGTGTGATGGTTCTTGCTGACATCAGATATGCGTGAAAGAAACAATAAAAGCGTCATGATATGGTAGTAGGGCTAATCGAACCTGCCTAACCCCAATTTTTAATTTTCCAATTGCCATGGCCAAAACCATAAACAGAAAGGATTAAATAATGGCTGTAAACTGTTATGGAACCAATGAAGGTACGTTTTATTATACATTGGCATAAAGTGAATATATAATGTACGTATTATGATGCATTATTTAACGAGTAGCCATGTTGCGAGTGCTGTAATAATTATTTAACTGTTCTCATTATCTCGACACTAGATGGTAATCAAACAATATACTGTATTGATTCATTTGCTGCCCATATTTGCGTTGAGCGATGTTATTGCGGTTGAATATAGTTTCTTTCATGTTATACATTCATGCAAAAATAACTTCGTCAAAACTCCATTCATTATACCGGGTGATTTGCTATTTAATTTGATATTTAGAGGGTTATTAAAATGGGTAATTCCGATTAAAGTGCTCATTTTTTTAAGGATCGATAGAGGATGTGTATACAAACATTTTTGTCCAATACCTAAAGGGTCGCAAATGTTTCGTTTCCGAGAAAACTGAGAATTTGTGAAACACCCCCTTGTAGGCAACATATAGTGTTTTCTTTTAGATTCGGCCAGAAAAACACAAGCTACTGAAACTAAATGTGTTTATATTCTTAATTAATAAAATAATTTTTTGAGAATATAGTTTCTAGACATGTATGTTTTTAGTACACCTAATTTGTAAACATCGGCGTTCAAACAATTGAGAATTACCGATACACCAGCAAGTACGCTTATCTTATCACCGCTCTTATCGCTTGACTTATCATAATGTGTCATATTTTTTGGGTTCCACGACTTTATCCGAGCCAACTTCCGCACAGTAAATCTCCGTTCTGTTTAATGTTGTTCTGTAGTTTTCCGTTTCTCCGTTTTTTCTGTCACTTTAGTTTTTTGGTTACATCTTTTTCTGTATACTTTGTTTTTTCACGTTGAAACATTAAATTTCGGTGGAGGACGAGATTGGGCTGCTTAGTTTTAAATACAGAGGCCACGGTAAAACCCGATGAACCGTCTACACTTGGGCAGAACGAGCCGAAGTGCATATGGCACTGGGCGGAGTTGGCTCGCTTTATCAAGAAAGATGCCAAGGCAGAGTTGTTCTCAACGCGCGTTCTTTCCTTGCTGACGATCACCACTTGCGGGAGACGCGGACGTTTGGTAGCGCCTATCATGAACGTGATCGTCAAGTCCGGGATGAATTAGAAGAGGATATCTTGGCACTGTTCAGTGACAACCCTTTGACCAGTACGCGAGCTGTAGCATTAGAGTTAAATGTCAGCCAGAGCACTGTTTGGAGGATAGTACATGAACATTTGCGCTATTTGTATAAAATCTAGAAAGGAAAGCACTCAGCTCTGCTTATTTCCTTATAAGCGAAGCCTTTTTGAGTGGTTTGTTAAGCAGCAAGTTCAAATCCTTGATTTTGCGTCTATCGTGCTATTCGTGGGTGAAGCCACCTTCGCCAGAGAAGGTGGATGTAACACCGGAAACAAACATGAATGGGCGGAAGACAATCCCTGTATCATGCACGTCCATCACTACCAGGAAAGGTTTTCAGTAAACGGTTGGGCTGGCATGGTGCAAAACGTGCTTGTAAGGCCGTACATCCTCCCTCCACGCCTCAATGGTCATGACTACGGTGTCTTCATTCGCGAGGTGCTGTCTGAATTGCTGGAAGTGCCTCCTCAGGTATGATGTTGGATGTGGATCCAACACGACGGCGTTCCCGCGCACTTGACGCTGGCGAGCATGATTTCCTGAACCAGGAGTACCCAGGACGACGGATTGGGAGGAATGGCTCTGTCCACTGGCCTGCGAGGTCTCCCGATCTTACACGCTGGATTTTTTCCTTTGGGGTCTTTCAAAAATACCAAGTGATGCACGAGACCAATAGTGTCGAAACCATCATCTCGCGTATTAGCCGCAACAGCAGAAGTTGGAGAAAACCCCCAACACAAACGGGAGAAATTTTGAAGATTTGCTGTAATAATATATTTTTTACATTCTTATCCACATTATATGGTTCTTTAAGTTGTTATTGATAAGGAAATAAAGTTTTCTTTCAGCAGTTTTGCGTTTTTGGGTGAATTTCAAAAGGAACAGTAGGTGTTGCCTACAAGGAGGCGTTTCACAAATTCTCAGAAACATTTGCGACCCCATGTGTATTAAATAACACCTTTGTTTTAATTCTCCAAACAAATTGTTAAGACATAATTAATCTCGATGGTTCTGTGTCATTGGAATAAAATGTTGCCAATTCAGTTTTTTAAGGTCAGATGACCGTTTTCTTTACTGAACGTATCGAAAGAGTAGTGAGCAAATTTTCACATAAGTTTAAACTAATCAAGTATTTTCTATTTAGAACGAAGCAAATTTATGTAATTTGTCATAATTTACATATCCTTTAAAAGATCTAAGTGCCATTTTTCGGATCATAGCTTTTCTGGTCGTTTTATCGGTCAACAAAGCAAAGAAAATAAAGGGAAACGAGTTCGTGTTTCTTTCATAAAACTTTTTAAAGGGGCAAATTAAAAAGCTTTTTTTAAAAATAGTTTGTGTGTATTTTGTTGATCTGTAAAGATAAAGTTATTCGTTCGTCGTCTAATATTAGATTAGAACTTATTGTACCAATGTATATTTATACTAACAGGTTTTCGATTGTTGCAGGTGAGTGCAAGATGTTGTGATACAGCGAACTGTAAGTACTACTAAAAGGTCAGCTTGAGTTGTTACGAGACAGACGAAGGAGATCTAGTAATGTTTGAGAAATCCGCTCGACAGGCTTAGTTCTGAGTGTTGCAGATGAGTATGAGATGCTGTGATGTAGCGAGATGTAAGTATTGTAGGAAGTATTACAAAAAGGTCAGCCTGAGCTGTTACGAGACAGACGAAGGAGATCTAGTAATGTTTGAGAAATCCGCTCGACAGATCTCGACAGGCTTAGTTCTGAGTGTACGGGATTACGTGTTCCAGAAGTGTTCCATCGATTGTGGCGGAGAAATTCTTTGCCTGTTACAACGTTCTTATGACATGTATTAAGTTTTATTATAACCAATAACGTAGTGCTATGTGCTGTGTTTTTAATTTTATAATTTATAGAATTAATTTTTAATGGAATGCTTTGCTGTTATGGAAATGTGAATGTAAATTGTAATGTTAATTCAGTACAAAGAGGGCCATTCAAAAATTAAAGTTACATTTTCTATTAAGATAGCCTATAGTACGCAAAATAATGATTTATCACCCAACTTTGAGGTGGAAAAATAGTCAAGGATGAAAGTAATATTTCTATCTGCAAAATGTTCACGTTAGAAAAATATTAATGTAGTAATTGTTATGATTTAAAAAGGCTTGTTATTAAACTATATTATATTAAACGGGCATTATCACTGGAACCGTTATTATTGTTCACACGGCGATTGAACCAGTACCCGAACAGCAGCCCCGCCCAAACGTAATAGCCTCTTGCCCACCTCCCACCCCACTTTAACACAACAGAACTGGCCCTGTACGGCTCAAATACCGTGATCGACAGTTGCCTATGTATAGAGCGTGAACCACATTATGAGCAGAATCATGAATCCAGGTGTCACATTAGTCCAGGAGTGAGTGATAAACGAGATTCAATGTCTGTAATACAGTGTCTAGTAAGTAGGTAAGTATGGTGTTATAAATTGTATAACACAACGTTTCGAGGATTGAAATCTATCATCTCCGTCAGGGGGGAGGTATTAATACATAAAAAAGAACAACTAAAAGAAGTAAAGAAGGAAAAGAAAAGGGTTCAAACATATCCAAAAGCTGCTTGGAGTTCATGTTGAGCAAAAATCACAAGTACGAAGTTAAAAATCACACATCACACTAGCACAGGCTACAGTGGGATACGTGTGATTTGTGATTTTAATCCTCGTACTTGTGATTTGTGGTTGGGACTTGCATCCTGTGCAGTGACAACGCCTGGACCGGACTCCAAGCAGGTTTTTGGTACGTTTGAACATTTTTCTTTCCCTTCTTTACTTCTGTCTATTCCTTATTTTTAGATGTATTATTACCTCTCCCACCTGACGAAGAGGATAGATTCCAATCCTCGAAAAGTTGTTCTATGCCTTTTAAAACCTATAACGATGGCAAATGTCCGAAATCCTGTTATCCTTTCAAACCTTCCATCGTCAATAGCAAACTTTAAACAAAGAAGTATGGTGTGTGTAGTAAGGGCTGTGCTACTCAGAGTACGTTCTCTATTTTATTGTTCCGTTCATTTAGCAAGAAACCCACCTCATCCTTTACGATCTGTACACGATTGCAGGGAGAACATAGAATTGCAGAACTAAGGTAATAAGGTAGACACTGAGAAACTGATAAGGCAAGCATGTATAGTGTAGCAATTACAGGAACAATGTGGTTCTGCAGACAGCAACGTGGGGTATCTGACTAACTTTACCAGTGATGCTGGAGGGGCATGGCAACATTAATCAGGGTAGCGAAATCTGGGTTAATTGGAGAAACATGATCGTTGGAACCTTACCGCAACTAGATGACCACCTCCCTAATCTGCCTAGTGACGCTATTACTAGAAAGTGCAATTTCGGAATAAACTACTCGGTAGTCCAAAGATTGGGCATTAAGGAGAATTGAGAATAGGAACATAAAGAGCGATAAGGGAATACTTTCATTACATTGTGTATAGATCGGTCGAATATGGATGAAGGCAGGCGTGCATGGGCCAAGAATTGTTAGGAAAGTCATCGACTATATTTCTAGAGGTGATGTGGTCTATCGGCAAGACTGAAATATGAAGTGTAAAGTAAAAAGTGGTAATTGCTTTTAAATGATAAAGAGTTGTTCCGTTTTACTTAATGTTTTAGTACAATTTCCCAAAGAAGCTCTTTTCTTGGATCTAGGGTCACGAAATTGATCCGTGTGTTCTTTGTGTGAAGGGATACATTTGCCCAAAAGGTTAAACTGTTGGATCCTGTCTGTTTGGGCATTATCATGCAGTACTGTAGGGCAAGCAAACTAACAAGGGAACAAACAAACAAACTAACTGAGAACAAAAACTCTTTCGTCAGCCTGTGTGAGGGATTGTACCGTATTTCTTTTTTGTTCCCTTCTACATATCCGTGGATGTAGTCTCAAACTCAAATTTCGATTCTCTTAAAATTTGAATGAATTTTACACTTGTCAGTACGCGCGGTTAACAGAAAGCTGTGTAGAATTTTAAATTTTCTCCTTTACTTTTTTCCAATGTAAAGATTTGGTACATAACATGGCTATGGTGTGAAGGGTCGATTTAAGCGAATGGTCAGTTTAACTACAATTCACCTTCCACTTAGTGCAGCGTCTGAAATCTGACACTGTTTCAGACTTAACTCTTGGGGCATCTGGAAACGTCCGTCTGGAGAGTTAAAAAGAAACAAATCATTCGTATCGAATCAACCCTTCCTACCATAGCTATGCTATGTGCAGAATACTCGGTTGCTCCGCCGTGCTTTGGGATCGTCTCCTAAACATTCATTTCTAATCCTAGATTAGACTATATATATTGTTGTCAAGCATTAGTTTAGCCATTTACCTGAAAAAGAGATCAGATTATAGATCTCGAAATGTAGTGTTACTGGTTGTATTAATCACTGAACGATGACAAATGTCTGGAAAAATTTCTGTTTCCTTCATTCATAAGGAACACCTATTCATCTAGACTTCACTGGATGGTGACTTTTTTCATTTCTCCAGATGGTCGTGGACAGTGTGAAATTCCAGACGCTGCACTAAGCGAAAGGTGAAGTAGAGCTAAACTAAAATAATCGCAAGGTTCAGTAATCAGTAGTCACGTTAATTAGAGACAGAGCTTGTTTTAAATAAAAGAAATCGAAGTGAGAGCGCAACAGTAAATGACAAAAGTAAATGTTATCATTACTGAATGTTTATAAGCCGACTAATGCTTTATCATTGTTCAATATTACTAGTCTCCATTTCAATGTGTCTCAAGCAGTATTTCTAAAACTCCATGAATAACACTGTGATTGCCAATTGATACAACGTTATATCTATGATTTACTGCAGCTTTTAAGGTATAGCTGACGTCATAACATTCATTTCAAACGTGAATAAAACACTTTTTTAATTGGTACACACACGTTTTCAATAACAGGTGGTCTTTTCTCTAGATTTCCTGCAAAAAGACTGACAATCAGACACAAAAAGAAATATCCTCACTCTGCACAGAAGACACATGTAGACAAATCCACATGGATGGATATCAACCATCGTCAAACTCTGTGTAAATGTAGTTGCATGCCAATTTTAAAGTAAACATTGAACAATGTTCAAAAACAAAGTCAAGATATTCTGCACAGATAGGCTATGTTAACGCTCAGACAAATGTTGCTATCATCAAACACAATGTTGCCTGTATAGAAATTAAGTTTAGTACAGAATCAATTCGGCTAAATGAACTGATAGAAAACTATCCATCTACCTCTGGTATTATTGTTAACTTCGACTAGCTGTATAGAGAATTGAGTTTAATCAGACATAAGCTGTTTTTACTTGCAGAATTACGGTACACAGCTAATCGAACAAGTACGATATGACGTCGGCTAAATGAACCGATAGAAAACTATCCATCTACCTCTGGTATTATTGTTAACTTCGACTAACTGTATAGAGAATTGAGTTTAATCAGATAAGCTGTTTTACTTGCAGAATTACGGTACACAGCTAATCGAACAAGTACGATATGACGTCGGCTAAATGAACCGATAGAAAACTATCCATCTGCCTCTGATATTATTGATTACTTCGAGTAGTGTAGCGCAATGGGCTGACAGACGCATCGTATTTGATTGATAACTCCACTTCACTTAGCAATCCAGTTAGTTAGTAGATGTCGAGGAACTCAGCTACAGCTACATCGATGGTATACGATTATGTAATAAATGAAATATTGCTACAATAAAATAACTGTAGTTATTTTCATTTTGGTATTGTTTTGCCAGTCCTAATGTCATTTCAGTATAACCATTACAATTATTTGTTAGTCATTTTTAAGTAACAGATAATAACTTTATTATACCTAAAAATATAACAAATATCCAAAACTCTAAAGTTGAGTTTAAATAGTTTAAATGCCTTCAAATAATTGGGTCGTAAATCATTACTTAGTGTAACAAAATTACATAGAAAAAGAAGTTAAATAAATATCATCTTCTAATGCGATTTTTTAATCTTTAGATTATGATTACTATAGTACCTTAATCTCCATAAGGTATAATGGTATACTAATCTACTCTATATTATAGTACTAAATTGCTACCAAATTCGTAACCGGTTGAGTCCTCTTGGCTTCGTGTGGTTCATTCAAGATACTGTTGTGGTGACGTCTTATGTTTCCGGCAAGTCTGCAGGCAGTTGCATTGGTTTACGTAGCCTTTAAGACCATTTTCAAATTGTATTTAATCAAAATAAGTTTTAAATTGAGATTATTGTGTCAAAAATGGTATTGAATACGATATGAAAACTTGTATACGACTTAGGATGAATTCAATGCAAAGAGTCTGCTTAAGTGAAAAATTAAGCTAGTTTATTCCTTTTAAAGTATAATATTTCGGGCTCGTTACTATATTTCGGGCTTGTTACTATATTTCGGGCTCGATACTATATTTCGGAATTGTTATTATATTACGGTCTCGGTACCGTACTATATTTCGTGCTCGTTACTATATTTAGTGCTCGTTACAATATTTCGGCTCGTTACTATATTTCGGGCTCGTTACTATATTTCGGACTCGTTACTATATTTCGGGCTTGTTACTATATTTTGGAATCGCTACTATATTTCTTACTCGATACTATATTTCGGGCTCGTTACTATATTTCGGACTCGTTACTATATTTCGGGCTTGTTACTATATTTTGGACTCGCTAGTATATTTCTTACTCGATACTATATTTCGGGCTCGTTACTATATTTAGTGCTCGTTACAATATTTCGGCTCGTTACTATATTTCGGGCTCGTTACAATATTTCGTGCTCGTTACTATATTTTGGGCTCGTTACTATATTTCTTACTCGATACTATATTTCGGGCTCGTTACAATATTTCGTCCTCGTTACTATAATTCGGGCTCGTTACTATATTTCGGGCTTGTTACTATATTTTGGACTTGCTACTATATTTCTTACTCGATAATATATTTCGGGCTTGTTTCTATATTTCGGGCTCATTACAATATTTCGTGCTCGTTACTATATTTTGGAATCGCTACTATATTTCTTACTCGTTACTATATTTCGGGCTCGTTACTATATTTCGGGCTCGTTACAATATTTCGTGCTCGTTACTATATTTTGGAATCGCTACTATATTTCTTACTCGTTACTATATTTCGGGCTCGTTACTATATTTCGGACTCGTTACTATATTTCGGGCTTGTTACTATATTTTGGACTCGCTACTATATTTCTTACTCGTTACTATATTTCGGGCTCGTTACTATATTTCGGACTCGTTACTATATTTCGGGCTTGTTACTATATTTTGGAATCGCTACTATATTTCTTACTCGATACTATATTTCGGGCTCGTTACTATATTTCGGACTCGTTACTATATTTCGGGCTTTTTACTATATTTTGGACTCGCTAGTATATTTCTTACTCGATACAATATTTCGGGCTCGTTACTATATTTTGGGCTCGTTAATATTTTTCGGTCTCATTACTATACTTCGTGATTGATTACTGATGTGAGATTGATAGTCACAGTTACATTCAACACTTACAGTGTATCAATAACAATTAGAAAGAACCTCTCTCATCCCACTGAATACTTAGGCATGGTAATAATATATAATTGGCTGAGCATGAGCATCAATCGTGGGCTGGGAAATGTATTTATTTAATTTGTGTGTCTGGCTGTTTGTCTGTCCGCACGGTATTTCGCAGACGATATGGCCTATAGACTTGAAGTGTTACACGAAGCTCCATTACTACCTACGCAAGTAGACATCACAATAGTGATGTTAGCAAAAATTAGCGAATTGTAACGATCAAAGTACGATAGAAGAGAAACGAACATCACTTATGGTGGCAGTGGCAGTTGAGAGAATGGAGTAATAGAGTGGGTGGGATCTACTCTGCACTCGACCACCGTTAGAAGAGGCCATGAATAAAATATCGTCAATCACTCAACGCTTCCGCGGTGGTTGGCGATTCGGTTAAGGTGTAAACTGCTTATACCAACGGTTATGTTTTTTGTTTTGTTTTTTTACTTTTAATTCCCCCCCTCCCTCCCATTCACTAGCACTATTTAATATACTAGAATTTACTGTGTATTGGATGCAGCTTTTCTTTTACTTATTGAACAATCTAAATATAATTTTAATATATTTTTTAAATGCTAATTTAAAAGTCTATTAGACAACTTAACAACATGGAACATTAAATAAACTTAACCTTTAATCGAAGCAAACGACTCCATGAAAAAAATCCTTCCGGTATATTGTAATAAATTAGCACCACCGTTAAACTTCGTTGTTGAGTCCTTATTTTTAGAATGTAATTAATTATAGGAGATATATTATGTTAAAGTTGTGATTAACATGCAACAGAACTCCTTTTAGTCTTTTTTTTAGTTTATACTATTCGGATATTTCAACTATGTAGTACACAAAGTTTGAGAGTTTATTTTAAAATAAAAAAAGCATGGCAGTCGCGGGACTGACCGATAGAAGGGACTATTTCTTATAACAGTTTGTGAATATATATCTTGAAAAAGTACATATGGTAATTATTAAATGGTAATTTTTATAATTTAAAATAATATGAGACACTAAATTCTCCAACATAAAAAAGTATTTATATTTTTGTAACTGAAATGAGAAATACTAATTCTGGAATGAAATTGTTCCTAAATGTCTTATAAACATAGCATCTATAGTTGTTCCATATCTCACTTGAGTTACGTTTTCATCGTTTGTCATTGTTAAATTTAATTTATCTTTTAAATAGTCAGTTAAGGATTTTGACATTTCTTCAGCAAAATGTGTATTAAAACGTTTTTAAATGTTATTTATTTTTAAGTGATCGTAAGGAAGGCCCAATGTAATTGAGTAAAGGTTATAACTATAGTCAACAGAAAGACTAATTTTCCTCCAGGATTAAACTACACTACGGCTTTGTTAGCTAGAAAAGATCTAATAAATTTATTTTTAATCCTTTATTAAATCCCGCCAGGACGAAATTAGTAGTGAACTGGAATAGAAATTAATATTAACCGTAATTCAGGGAAGTTTAATAATTAAGAATCCAATGAGCTTTAAGTGCTACTATTAAATGATGCAATAAGTTAATATAAATTTACATTAGATTCATTTATAAATATAATAGAAGTTCGTAGATTTGTTCAAACCAGTATTTTACCGTATACTTTAGTCTTTGCAACAATTGTTTGACATTGGACGTTTTGTTGTATGTTAAAGTCATTATAGCCACTAGTAGCAGAGTATGAATGGATTTTGTAAATTTTGATAGCTTTGCAGTTTAAGTAACCTAACCTGAAGTCTATAATTAGGGAAAGTCTGCAGAAGCAGATATTATCGATGCAGACGATGTGATATTACGACAAAATTTACGTTAATAATAGTATGAGTAAACTGATCGTACAGTTAAAACACAAACCATTGTAAAACACTACTAGGTTAGAAAAGAGTTTACTTATAATCTTTATCATGTATATAATGTTAAATGTTATTTTGATTATTATTTTCATTTTTTTAATAATCGATGTTAGATTTAATGCAATGTTTTGACAACATTTGAGAAACAATGATCATAGGCTCTCGTTAAGGGTTACATTTTTAATCGTATATCAGCGCAAGTTGTTTAAACAGGCCCATCAGCTCACCCCCCTGATGTTCCAGTGAGCTATTAATCATGCGGCAAAACATGGAGTATAATTAATTAATGTAAACACTTCCCTTAATAGTTTGTGTCATAGCTGACGCCAGATGGTCGTAATTATTCGTCCAACGTGATACACTAATTAACTGTCAGCACTCATTCACCTGCGGGGCTGTGATACTGCTAACTGTTGATTAATGTCTCAACCCCCACCAGTGGGAGATATTAGTGTTGCGTCTCCAGTGTGACTGCAAGATGAAAGGGTTGTTTGTAAGTGGTGTTGTGCTGCTGCTAACTGTTGATTAATGTCTCAACCCCCACCAGTGGGAGATATTAGTGTTGCGTCTCCAGTGTGACTGCAAGATGAAAGGGTTGTTTGTCAGTGGTGTTGTGCTGCTGCTAACTGTTGATTAATGTCTCAACCCCCACCAGTGGGAGATATTAGTGTTGCGTCTCCAGTGTGACTGCAAGATGAAAGGGTTGTTTGTCAGTGGTGTTGTGCTGCTGCTAACTGTTGATTAATGTCTCGAACCCCCACCAGTGGGAGATATTAGTGTTGCGTCTCCAGTGTGACTGCAAGATGAAAGGGTTGTTTTTGTCAGTGGTGTTGTGCTGCTGCTAACTCGACCCCCACAGTGGGAGATATTAGTGTTGCGTCTCCTCAGTATGACTGCAAGATGAAAGGTTGTTTGTAAGTGGTTTGTTGCTCGAACACCCCACCAGTGGGAGAAGATAGTGTTGAGTCTCCAGTATGTTGATGAAAACGTCTCCAGTTGATTAATGACCCCCACAGTGGGTGATATTGTGTTGCAAGATGAAAGATGAAAGGGTTGTTTGTATTGTTGTGCTGTAAGTGGTGTTCGACCCCACCAGGTGGGAGATATTAGTGTTGCGTATTCCAATGTGACTGCTATAAGGGTTGTTTGTCTGTGGTGTTGTTTGCTGCTGCTATTAATTAATTGTCTCGACCCCAACCAGTGGGGAGTATTAGTGTTGCGTCTCCAGGGTGACTGCAAGATGCAAGGGTGTTGTTTGTCAGTTGTGTTGTGCTGCTGCTACCATTAATGTCTCAAAAACCCCACCAGGGATAAATTAGTGTTTTGCGTCTCCAGAATGTGACTGCAAAGATGAAAGGGTTTATGTCAGTGGGTGGTGTGTGCTGCTGCTAACTGTTGATCTTAATGGTCTCGACCCCCACCAGTGGGCGAGATATTAGTGTTGCGTCTCCAGTAAGACTGCAACAAGTGAACAGGGTAGTTTGTCAGTGGTGTTGTGCTGCTGGCTAACTGTTGATTAATGTCTTTCACCCCCACCAGTGGGAGATATTAGTGTTGCGTCTCCAATATGACTGCAAGATGAAAGGGTTGTTGTCAGTGGTGTTGTGCTGCTGCTACTGTTGATTAATGTGTCGACCCCCTCCCACTGGTGGGTAGATTATGAGTGTTGCGTCTCCGAGGGTGACTGCAAGATGAAAGGGTTGTTTGTCAGTGGTGTTGTGCTGCTGCTAACTGTTGATTAATAATGTCTTCAACCCCCACCAGTGGGAGATATTAGTGTTGCGTCTCGTCTCCAGAGTGATGACTGCAAGATTGATAAGGGTTGTATGTCAGTGAGTGTCAGTGGTGTGTGTTGTGCTGCTGCTAACTGTTGATTAATGTGTCAAACCCACCACCAGTGGGAGATATTAGTGTTTTGCGTTTTTCTACAGTGTGATCGCAAGATGAAAGGGTAGTTTTGTCAGTGGTGTTGTGCTGCTGCTAACTGTTGATTGTAATGTTTTCAAGCCCCACCAGTGGGAGATAATAGTTGTTGCGTCTCCAGTGTGACTGCAAGATGAAAGGGTAGTTGTCAGTGGTGTTTGTGCTGCTGTCACTGCTGTGTTGATTAATGTGTCAACCCCCACCCAGTGGGAGATATTAGTGTTGCGTCTCCAGTGTGACTGCCCAAGATGAAAGGGTAGTTTATGTCAGTGGTGTTGTGCTGCTGCTAACTGTTGATTAATGTGTCGACCCCCACTACAGTGGGAGATATTAGTGTTGCGTGCTCCAGTGTAGACTGCAAGATGAAAGGGTTGTTTGTCAGTGGTGTTGTGCTGCTGCTAACTGTTGATTAATGTGTCAAACCCCCACCAGTGGGAGATATTAGTGTTGCGTCTCCATGTGATTTAACTGCAAGATGAAAGGGTTGTTTGTCAGTGGTGTTGTGCTGCTGCTAACTGTTGATTAATGGTTCGTCGAACCCCCACCAGTGGGAGATATTATGTGTTGCGTCTCCAGTGTGACTGCAAGATGAAAGGGTTGTTTGTCATGTGGTGTTTGTGCTGCTGCTAACTGTTGATTAATGTCTCGACCCCCGCCAGGTGGAGATATTAGTGTTGCCGTCTCCAGTGTGACTGGCAAGATGAAAGGGTTGTAAGTCAGTGGTGTTGTGCTGCTGCTAACTGTTGATTAATGTCTCGACCCCCGAGTAGGATATTAGTGTTGTGTCTCCAGTGTGACTGCAAGATGAAAGGGGTTGTTTGTCAGTTTGGTGTTGTGCTGCTGCTAACTGTTGATTAATGTCTCGACCCCCGCCAGTGGGAGATATTAGTGTTTGCGTCTCCAGTGTGACTGCGCAAGATGAAAGGGTTGTTTGTCAGTGGTGTTTGTGCTGCTGCTAACTGTTGATTAATGTTTCGACCCCCAACCAGTGGGAGATATTAGGTGTTGCGTCTCCAGTGTGACTGCAAAGATGAAAGGGTTTATTTGTCAGTGGTGTTGTGCTGCTGCTAACTTGTTGATTAATGTGTCGACCCCCACCAGTGGGAAGATTATTAGTGTTGCGTCTCCAGTGTGACTGCAAGATGAAAGGGTTGTTTGTCAGTGGTGTGTGCTGCTGCTAACTGTTGATTAATGTCTCAACCCCCACCAGTGGGAGATATTAGTGTTGCGTCTTCCAGTGTGATGCAAGATGAAAGGGTTGTTTGTCAGTGGTGTTGTGCTGCTGCTAACTGTTGATTAATGTGTCGACCCCCACACAGTGGGAGATATTAGTGTTGTGCGTCTCCAGTGTGATTCGCAAGATGAAAGGTGTGTTTGTCAGTGGTGTTGTGCTGCTGCTAACTGTTGATTAATGTCTTCGACCCCCCCACCAGTGGGAGATATTAGTGTTGCGTCTCCAGTGTGATCGCACAAGATGAAAGGGTTGTTTGTCAAGTGGTGTTGTGCTGCTGCTAACTGTTGATTAATGTGGCGACCCCTACCAGTGGGAGATATTAGTTGTTCGTCTCCAGTGTGATCGCAAGATGAAAGGGTTGTTTGTCAGTGGTGTTGTGCTGCTGCTAACTGTTGATTAATGTTTCGACCTCCCACCAGTGGGAGATATTAGTGTTGCGTCTCCAGTGTGATCGCAAGATGAAAGGGTTGTTTGTCAGTGGTGTTGTGCTGCTGCTAACTGTTATTAAATGTGTCAACGGCCCACACCAGTGGGAGATATTAGTGTTGTTGCGTCTCCAGTGTGATCGCAAGATGAAAGGGTTGTTTGTCAAGTGGTGTTGTGCTGCTGCTAACTGTTGATTAATGTCTCGACCCACCACCAGTGGGAGATATTAGTGTTGTGTCTCCAGTGTGACTGCAAGATGAAAGGGTTGTTTGTCAGTGGTGTTTGTGCTGCTGCTAACTGTTGATTAATGTCTCGACCCGGCACCAGTGGGAGTATTATTAGTGTTGCGTCTCCCTCAGTGTGACTCGCAAGATGAATAGGGTTGTTTGTCAGTGGTGTTGTGCTGCTGCTAACTGTTGATTAATGTTCTCGACCCCCCAACAGTGGGAGATATTAGTGTTTGTCGCGTCCAGTGTGACTGCAAGATGAAAGGGTTGTATGTCAGTGGTGTTGTGCTGCTGCTAACTGTTAGATTAATGTGTCAACCCCCCCACCAGTGGGAGATATTAGTGTTGCGTCTCCAGTGTGACTGCAAGATTGAAAGGGTTGTTTGTCAGTGGTGTTGTGCTGCTGCTAACTGTTGATTAATGTCTCAACCCCCACCAGTGGGAGATATGTAGTGTTTGGCGTCTCCAGTGTGATTGCAAGATGAAAGGGTTGTTTGTCAGTGGTGTTGTGCTGCTGCTAACTGTGATTAATGTGTTCGAAACCCCCAACCAGTGGGAGATATTTATGTTGCGTCTCCAGTGTGATCGCAGGATGAAAGGGTTTCGTTTGTCAGTGGGTGTTGTGCTGCTGCTAACTGTTGATTTATGTGTCGACACCCCCACCAGTGGGAGATATTAGTGTTGCGTCTCCAGTGTGATCGCAAGATGAAAGGGTTGTTTTGGTCAGGGTGGTTGTGCTGCTGCTAACTGTTGATTAATGTGTTCCGACCCCTACCAGTGGGGAGATATTATGTGTTGCGTCTCCAGTGTGATCGCAAGATGAAAGGGTTGTTTGTCAGTGGTGTTGTTGCTGCTGCTAACTGTTGATTTAATGTGAGTCGACCCCCACCAGTGGGAGATATGAGTGTTGCGGTCACCAGTGTGATCGCAAGATGAAAGGGTTGTTTGTCAGTGGTGTTGTGCTGCTGCTAACTGTTGATTAATGTGTCGACCCACACCAGTGGGGAGATATTAGTGTTGCGTTCTCCAGTGTGATCGCAAGATGAAAGGGTTGTTTGTCAGTGGTGTTGTGCTGCTGCTAACTGTTTTTGATTAATGTGTCGACCCCCCTACCAGTGGGAGTATTAGTGTTGCGTCTCCAGTGTGAATCGCAAGATGATAGGGTTGTTTGTCAGTGGTGTTGTGCTGCTGCTTAGAACTGTTGATTAATGTTTCAACCCACACCAGTGGGAGATATTAGTGTTGCGTCTCCAGTGTGATCGCAAGAATTGAAATGGGTTGTTTGTCAGTGGTGTTGTGCTGCTGCTAACTGTTGATTAATGTGTCGACCCCACACCAGTGGGAGATATTAGTGTTTGCGTCTCCAGTGTGACGCAAAGATGAAAGGGTTGTTTGTCAGTGGTGTTGTGTGCTGCTGCTAACTGTTGATTAATGTGTCGACCCCCACCAGTGGGAGATATTAGTGTTGCGTCTGCCAATGTGACTGCAAGATGAAAGGGTTGTTTGTCAGTGGTGTTGTGCTGCTGCTAACTGTTGATTAATGTCTCGACCCCCACCAGTGGGAGATATTAGTGTTGCGTCTCCAGTGTGACTGCAAGATGAAAGGGTTGTTTGTCAGTGGTGTTGTGCTGCTGCTAACTGTTGATTAATGTCTCAACCCCCACCAGTGGGAGATATTAGTGTTGCGTCTCCAGTGTGACTGCAAGATGAAAGGGTTGTTTGTCAGTGGTGTTGTGCTGCTGCTAACTGTTGATTAATGTGTCAACCCCACCAGTGGGAGATATTAGTGTTGCGTCTCCAGTGTGACTGCAAGATGAAAGGGTTGTTTGTCAGTGGTGTTGTGCTGCTGCTAACTGTTGATTAATGCAACCAGCCACTGTAACAGTACGGCGATAATAAGTTTAGTAACACAGATACTATCTACGATGTTAACACACAAAGATTCTGATATTTTAAATCCATGTGTTGCTTCTTCACTCAACGTGTCCGCCACGGTTAGTGATAGGCAATGAACACTTGGACGCCGGTATTCTGCCCAGGTTTGGTGTATAACGAACGGAGTGGAGTAATAGAGTGGGTGGGATCCACTCAGCACTCGACCACCGTTATAAAATATCTTCAATCACTCAACGTGTCCGCCATGGTTAGTGATAAGCAATTAACACTTGGACGCTGGTGTTACATCGAGGTTTGGAGTATAACGAACAGAGTGGAGCAATAGAGTGGGTGGGATCCACTCAGCACTCGACCACCGTTATAAAATATCTTCAATCACTCAACGTGTCAGCCATGGTTAGTGATAAGCAATTAACACTTGGACGCTGGTGTTACATCGAGGTTTGGAGTATAACGAACAGAGTGGAGCAATAGAGTGGGTGGGATCCACTCAGCACTCGACCACCGTTATAAAATATCTTCAATCACTCACGTGTCCGCCATGGTTAGTGATTCTGTTAAGACGTTCACTGTTTACTCGAACTGAGCCGTTTTGTGTGTCTTATCACTATAACAATTTTATCGTCCTGTAACTTTATGGATATTTCATGTTACTGTATGTGGAACTATGTCACTTACACGTTGCTTGTTTACATTCCATTAATTCCCAATGTACGGTTACCAGTAACATGTAAGACATAATGTTTTACTGACCTTATCTATTTTTAATTATGACGTAATTGTTTTTAATAAAGTGTAAATATAGAGGTAGTGAGTATGTTTATGTTAACAGTACAGATCTAATTAATCGTCTCAGAATTTTAAAATAATCCATAATATAACCAAATAATCCATAAACACGGCTCTACATATGTACGTGTAAACCAAAGTGCTCTTGTATTACATTCCTCAGATTTCGAGGCCTAAAAGAAACATCTAATTTTACTTCAAAGTGTTTGTTTTGTTTTGTCAAATTGATACAAGGTATACAGTCGGTATGTATGCTAAGCTGACTGTGCACCGTATAATGGGCGTGCACTGTTTACTTCGCATTATAATGATGGAAATTTAAAAGAGTAATTGAACAGAACCGAGCCTTTTGAACAGTGGAATCGCAAAAATTAATGACCGCCTTACAAGCTTTGTCATTAGGATAATAAGCTCTATTACATGTTCGCCAATCCTGCCAATCTCATTGTCGGGCCGATTTTTCCGTAAAAAGTGGCACTGTACTTTACAGTCCATAATAGAATCTTCGGCGTTTGAATAGTTCTCAACTAAAACAATCCTTAATTTGTGTTTATCCTTCAATATTGCTTACAGTTTATTGTTGCACAGATCAATTACTTTTACATATTATCCTTATGTAAATAAGGTAATATATTGCCGATGAAGTTAACACAGTTTAATATATGCCTATGGGGCATTGAGATCATTATGACTGATGACAGTAACTACACCATACCGAGATGACCTGTATATGTACTAGTCGGATAACGTGGGTTAATATGAATTGTAAAATATCTGGAGATTATAAACGTTTAAATCATTAAAATAGGTATTAATTCAGTATTTCCTCGTAAAATGTCCATAACCCGAATTGTTTTTAAATTACCTTCAATCTGCTGCCAATGGCTTGAGATAATATATTATATAGAATATATTATATTGCAAGAACGGAGCCGGAAAAGAAATTGGGGAGGGGGTCCAGACAACTGATATTTTCCCGTAGTGGACAGAGAGTAAGACCCCATTTTGTTCCTTAAAGTTCTTGACCCGTTGTCTTTCTTGAGGACGATCTTTCAGCAGTACATGTCAGTAATACTGAATTGTTTAAATAATAATGATGATTTACTAAAAAAGTAACTGAATAATTTGGGTTGGGTCTGTACTACTTGCACCCCCTTGCTGTTTATGTCCTTGTTATATTTTTTATTTATATTTCTGAAGGTGTGTTTATAGCTTGGTTTCCTATTTAGAAGAAATGTGATATTTGCGGAATGAACAATCTACCAAATTGAGCGATTTAAAATATAGTATGTATGTGGTCCTTGCTTCATAAGTGTTGTTGTATCAATTGAACGTGTAATAAAAGGCCGAAATAACAAATTCTTATTTTTCCAAATTCGCTCAAACTGTGTCATAAAAATGTATACTATTTTTAGAATCGTCAAAGTGTACAAAGGGGTATATCCTTAAATATCAACTTACATATGCGGTGAATCAATATTGATTGTTATTTTTATTTCATTGAGAATAAAGAACATTTTGTTATAATTGTCTACAAAATACTTACATTAAAAAATTTAACTTCCAAAATCACTTTCTTTCCATTTAAACTTCTAGAACACTTTACTTTTCCATTTTTTATTAAAAACATATTTTTTAGTTATAAAACACATTTCACAATTCAAAAGAATTCAATAACAAGTAAAAAAGTTTATTACTCTTACTATTTAACATAATTATAATATTGTAAATCTAGATCTGAATTTAAATGTCTGATTTGAATAGTACCTTAAAACATATATACAGAGTGAGTTTTATGTCCTGGCACACCTGGATATAATTTAAACGGCCAGAGATATCTATGTGAAACCTTGACCCTACCTATTATAACATATTTTTTTAATTTTTCAAGTTGTTGAAAATTTTGCCCCCCTTTTCTAAAGGGGGTTAAAGGGGGGGCAACTAAAAATTTTCAAATACAAACCCCTATTATATGACCCCTCATTTTAAAGGGAATAAAAAAAAAGAAATCCAATAATGCAAACTAGAGGTCTCTACGTTTATTTTAACAAATTTTTTTCAAATACAAACCCCTATCATGTCTCAAGTTTTTACACACGTCTAGCACACTGTCAAACAGCCGAAGGTGAACAGTTTTGAACACCTGCTACATTAAAACAGGTAACTGTTTTTAGAATTTGCGTTAGTGTTGACTCATGTTACGTAAACAAAACAAGATAGTTACTGATTTTATTATTGTAAATTTGTCATAAAATCTGTTCAAATAAACGTAGAGACCTCGAGTTTGGATTATTGGATTTATTTTTTTATTCCCTTTAAAATGAGACATGATAGGGGTTTGTATTTGAAAATTTTTAGTTGCCCCCCTTTACCCCCCTTTAGAAAAGGGGGGCAAAATTTTCAACATCTTGAACAATTAAAAAAATATGTTATAATAGGTAGGGTCAAGGTTTCACATAGATATCTCGGGCCGTTTAAATTATATCCAGGTGTGCCGGGACATAAAACTCACTCTGTATGTAAACAACGATTAAACTTATATTGACTTATATCTTTTGTACGAACCACAGAAAATCCAAAGAAAAAGAAAATCCACCTCAATGCATAAATGAAAATTTCTCCTATAGTTTCTGTTGTAGCTGACATCTGGTGATTTAATAATTATTCTCTAACGTGATACACTATTTAACTGTCAGCACTCATTCACCTGCAGGGCTGTGATACTGCTAACTGTTGATTAATGTCTCAACGTTTAATGAAGGGGACATGACTTGAGATACTGTCCTAAAATTTTCCTCATGAATCTCAACAGGAGGTGGTCCCTACCGCCAACCTTACCCATCCATAATATCCTGTCAATCCGGAAGCAGCGGAAAGGTTCCTATATAACTAGGCGTAATTTTCTAAGCTTCTTGTCCTAATAAATAAATAAATGATAAAAAAAACTAGATAAAACTTAAAATATCTGCTCTTCCAACAGAATATATCAATAAGTTAGAAAGATTGCACCTTAATTTCTCTAGGGGAGACGGCCTTTGGCAGTTGTGACAAATTGAAATATTTTAATTAAAAACTAGCCTCAGTATGAAATAACGGCCAATGGCGCAGTGTAGTGGGTACAACGGTTATCGCAAGATAACCGTATCAAGCAATGTCGGGCGAGACTGCTGCTTGGATGGGTGACCGCTGAGTGATCCTGTCCTTGCAAGCAGCCCGCCTGCCCGGCCGTTGGTGGTGGTTCGGAAGTCACCTTTAAGCCGTTGGTCCCCAGGTTGTGTTAGAGAGGGCTTCTCAGCCATAACTTCGCCTAAATAAAAAAAAAACAAGCCATATTTACTTTACTTTTACTTTCAATAATTATTTCATCTTAAAGTTGTTTTATTGGGTCTTTTTCGTTTAAGGGCCAGCACAAAAGACCATAGCTTGCCTATTCAAAACTCAGATTACGCGATGCTTGCCCGCTGCGCAGCGCTTTGCGCTGCTTGCTCTTTTAGAAAAAAAAATTAACTCGAGCTTGCAAAGTCGAAGCCCAGATCAACTCACCACGCTTTATTGAACAAGAAAAACTAAGTATAACTCATAACGCAGGTTTCATTACAGGCAAAAGATAAGCGGCACGCGTTTATCACTGATAAGATAAGGCGAGTTTATACTAGAAGTAGTACCTGGACTACTGCCCTACGAACTAATGACACCAAAAAACCGATTAAATGCACTGTCAGTCAGGTATAGTATGTTTGTAAGGTGCTGTGGCCCTTAAACGAAAAAGACCCGTTTTTTTAACTATTGAGTTCAAGTGTACTAGACGATTTAGTACTTGCCTGGACTTATTACAGTACTGAATTTAAGTTTTTGAAACAATCCACGAGATTGGCGGAGTAATGTGCAAAAAAAGCGGGTTAATTTTAGAACAGAGATAACAATTATTATTACTGAATGTGTTGCCAGTTCCGAAGCTGTAGGTGAACACCGAAACTCTGATTATAGAGCATTCGACCCAGGAGATGATCGAATGCAATAAAATTGTTTTAATTGTTCGCTTTAAGATCCTCAATGAACAAATCAATATCACCCCTAAGCCCATAGTTTGTTGAAGAAAGGGTAACTTACGGTTTACGCTGTATGTAGAGCACAAACCGTGACTGTAACATGTTACCTGACCGTGTACATAGTTACTGGCCGTAATTACACCTACTAACTACAGTAGTTCATTCCACCGTGTATAAAAGCCACAACATTGTAATTGTCTATTCTGATCGTCATTCCGTCGGGTATATTGATTAATTGGTTGTTGCAAGTGAATATCACCTCCCTGTCTCCTCATACGTTTTATTCAAACAATTGATTATTCTCTCTGCGAATCGTAAGTATAAAGTAAAATACGATAAAAACAAATTTAAGTAAAGTATGTAATTACTGTGAGGTGTTTTCTGGAGGAATTAATGAACCCTTACAAGTAACTTATGTGTGGTACTTATTGAGAAACTTCAGTTCAGATTGTAAATTTCTCTGCAAATCTTAAAAAAAAGTTTTCTCTTAGATGAAAAATTTAGAGAAGTTCTTACAAAATATCTTGTCAATTTTGGCCTACTTGTCATAAAAATTGAGCATTGTGAACAGTCTACAATTCGTTAAACGGGATCGTCGTAGTTTTTTACATGGCATTTACTTTATTTTTTATTGCTTTCCTGAATGTCGCGTTGGTCGAAATTCGTGTCAACCACTGTAAAACAAAATTTATTCCATGAACACTATGCCTCACAGCAGGATACGAAGATGCCCTATCAGAGGAGTTAGTGTTCTGGGTGAAGTGATTAAGATGTCCACGTGATTTGTAAGTCGATGTCTTTCAAATCAATTTTAATTGATTGAGAACTGGAAGAACTTTTAACCTCCAGAACTTTTAACCTCCAGATCATCTTCGTCTAGTTTGATATGCTAATATAGAGATTTTCTTGTACGATTTAATGGAAAAAATTGTTAAATAAACTAAACTTTCTACCAAACCGTACATGTTTGATATTGGGCCTTATTTATCAATAATAATTGTGTGAGTAAAACAATATTTGTAGTGTATTTCAAACAAAATATTTCCAAAGTGCCAAAGCATTCCAAGCAAGCAGATGTACTGAATTCAGACAGTAATGTCGACAGATAATTCACTACTAAACAGACTTTCAGACGAAACCCTCTAAAATACAAGACCATTCGGGATTCCTCAGTTTCGGATACTAAAGTAAACTGTTCTGGGACACCCTGTATATACATATTTAAATTAGTATATGCATATTTAAAATCAACTTTAGGAATTTCCTTCTGTGGTAAAATTAACTAACAGGCTTGATTGTTCTAACGTTAACTAGAGCTAATTGTATCTTTAATACGACAAAAATATAGTACGAACCTTAAAGTTACTCTTGGAAATAACAATACTGTTTCTGGGTACACAAATATCCACCATAAATACGAATATACTGTTAAACACGGGATGATATTATATTTCATTATATTTTCATATAAATCATCTACACTGCTTCCAAGTTTTAAGCTTTCTTTGAGACATCCAAACATTGAACACTGGCTTAAAAAAAGTAAAGTAAAGATGTCTTATTTTGCCAGGCGAAGTTAGGGCTAAGAAGTTAACTTGTACGATACGCAACAACTAATGGTTATCTTGTGATAACTGTTGTTGTTGCGTGTTGTTGTTGGGTTTGTAGTTATATTTGGTTAATGAATACACACTAGCTCACAACTATATAAATATATATAAACTAAACTACTCTTGTGCTTAAATATTGACTGTAATTCTATTACACGTAGAAGCCTTAACGTTAATATTGTGCGTATACTATGCGAGTTTATGAAAATAATACAAATGTGTAGATATGTATAAACTTTTTTATTGTTGTTCATTGTTACATTCTTGAACCATTCCAGCAACAAAAATGTAAGGCTACGTGTTTGAGTAAGTTACACTTCAGAATTGATATGAATGATAGATAAAAAAACGTCATACATAAAATATACGTCAGTAGTATGTGTTAATTGGTGGTGTACGGCCGCAATGGAGGCCATTACTGCAACAGGCCAATTGCGGTAGTAACTTGTAGCGTATGCATACGCTCGTAATAAATACGTCATAAGGCGTAAATGGATTCAACGTATATAAAGTAACACTATAACTCTAAAACCAGAATGTAACCAAATATCGTGTTCAATAATAGTGAGTACTCATTGACTTTTTGCACGTAATGAAATCAATTGAATTTTTGAATTTATCAATATTTCAAAATAGATAAAATAAAAAGAAACATATTATAAAGACACGTAAAATTACTAACTGTATGAGTACAATTTTAAACTTTAAAACGTAAAGTCGTAGTAACTCAGTTTTTATTTACAAGAGTACGGAAGTGTTAGAACTCAAAATTAATCAGGGTTTCTCTGACATTTTAATACTGAACGAAATGTGAGAAGTAATGAAAACCACGTTCTTTTATTAACATTCCTCTATGCCTATCACCGAATGTTAATTCCAATCTCGACGAAAATTCATTATCTGTTTCAGTTCAATGTAACTGTCTTTATTTATTTTTGTCTATTTATTGGATCACTTAAAAATAGTTCTAGTTATGTGTAGATTTTATATTTGTCAAAGTCTTGGAAAAAGTTTTTCAATTGCCTTATCAGGTACATATTTTATTGTAAACATATCCGTTGAAGACCGACCTCGCAAAAGAATGATTTTGAACAATTTAACTGCACATGTAATATTTAATTTGTTACTTTACTTCGTCTTGATATTGGGATTAGAAACGTCTTTCGTAGAACAAGGGAAAAATTCATAATAGTGTCATTGCACTAAATACTGTTCAACAAACATTTTCGTGATATTCACTGTTGGTAATGTTGAAATAAACGTCCATACTTGGTATTTCACACCAGTAAAACAAACATTTTCATGATATTCACTGTTGGTAATGTTGAAATAAACGTCCATACTTGGTATTTCACACCAGTAAAACAAACATTTACGTGATATTCACTGTTGAAAATGTTGAAATAAACGTCCATACTTGGTATTTCACACCAGTAAAACAAACATTTTCATGATATTCACTGTTGGTAATGTTGAAATAACGTCCATACTTGGTATTTCACACCAGTAAAACATTTACGTGATATTCACGGTTGGTAATGTTGAAATAAACGTCCATACTTGGTATTTCACACCAGTAAAAGATTTACGTGATATTCACGGTTGGTAATGTTGAAATAAACGTCCATACTTGGTATTTCACACCAGTAAAAGATTTACGTGATATTCACGGTTGGTAATGTTGAAATAAACGTCCATACTTGGTATTTCACACCAGTAAAACAAACATTTTCGTGATATTCACGGTTGGTAATGTTGAAATAAACGTCCATACTTGGTATTTCACACCAGTAAAACATTTACGTGATATTCACGGTTGGTAATGTTGAAATAAACGTCCATACTTGGTATTTCACACCAGTAAAAGATTTACGTGATATTCACGGTTGGTAATGTTGAAATAAACGTCCATACTTGGTATTTCACACCAGTAAAACAAACATTTTCGTGATATCCAATATTGAAATAAACGTCCATACTTGGTATTTCACACCAGTAAAAGATTTACGTGATATTCACGGTTGGTAATGTTGAAATAAACGTCCATACTTGGTATTTCACACCAGTAAAACAAACATTTTCGTGATATTCACGGTTGGTAATGTTGAAATAAACGTCCATACTTGGTATTTCACACCAGTAAAACATTTACGTGATATTCACGGTTGGTAATGTTGAAATAAACGTCCATACTTGGTATTTCACACCAGTAAAAGATTTACGTGGTATTCACGGTTGGTAATGTTGAAATAAACGTCCATACTTGGTATTTCACACCAGTAAAACATTTACGTGATATTCACGGTTGGTAATGTTGAAATAAACGTCCATACTTGGTATTTCACACCAGTAAAAGATTTACGTGGTATTCACGGTTGGTAATGTTGAAATAAACGTCCATACTTGGTATTTCACACCAGTAAAACATTTACGTGATATTCACGGTTGGTAATGTTGAAATAAACGTCCATACTTGGTATTTCACACCAGTAAAACAAACATTTTCGTGATATCCAATATTAAATAAACGTCCATTGTTGGTATTTCACACCAGGAACACAAACATTTTGGTGATCTCCACTGTGATAATTTTAGACTAACCGTTCATTTAGTTGTATTTCGCACCAGGAACCACAAGTATTTGTCTACCATTTATGATAATATTAAACTAAAAGTTTATTTCGGTCATGTCGCACCAGCAACTGAAAATAGTATAACTTACCAGGACTGATTGCAATGCATTTCAATTTATACAGTCATGTTTTTAAACCCGTATTATTTGTTCTTTGATTAACCAAACCTTCTTTCTTGTGTAGTTTACATCAGAGAGGCCAGGTTGTACAATGTTATATCAATGAATAAATCAAACGACTTACGGCACATCTAATTTTATCATTCGTGAAAGTTGAAAGTTTCAATTTTCATTTTAGTCTAATTATTATTATTTCTTCTTGGTTAGCTTAGGTTAGATTAGGTAATGTTAGGTAAGGTTAGGTAAGGTAAGTTTAGGTTAGGTTATGTTAGGTTAGTTTTAGGTTAGGTTAGGTTTAGGTAAGGTTAGGTTAGGTTAGGTTAGGTTAGGTTAGGCTAGGTTAGGCTAGGCTAGACAAGGCTAGGCTAGGTTAGGCTAGGTTAGGTTAGATTGGGTATTGTAATACGATACCATATATTTTTACTACCGTTGTAATTTGAATTGAATTGTTACATTTTATTTAAGTTACAGTTAATTTATAACTATAAACTAAAATATTTTGCTACATTTTTTATATTTTTGGTAGTTTAATGTATGATTTCTGTAGTTAACGAAAAGGTAAATATTGTAGGTAAGTCAAAATGGTTAGATATTGCAACTTTAAAGACTAAAACATCTTAGGTTTTAGCCCTACACGGCCGGTTTCATGACCGTACGAAGTACTGTTTTGGCTTAAAATCTTGTGACTTTACAGCGAGGCTAAAATGTTTTAGGGGTTTAATGGTGCGGGAGCCGAGAGTCAATTTGCACACGACCCAGTTATCGGTGAATCGATTGGAGAATTTCCCGTAAAGGAGCGTTTGTCAGCCGAGATACTTTTCATGGGAGTACAACAGGGAGTGAGCTGAATGTGCTAAAAGTGTTTTTCACAGATCATATTTTGTTTTAGCTTCTCACACTTAAAGAACCGTCATACACTAATAAGAATAGACATCGGTGTCAGCTTGTATTTGTATGTAATTGTATGAGGGTAATTTAACTATTATTTATTTCTCAATCTGTCGGTTTGAAGTGTGGTTGTCTTACGAGCTGTTTAAAAAGTGTATTGTTATTATAATTTTGTGTTATAAAACCTACAAGATTTTATCACAACTCTAAATTCGTTTTACTCTACTATTAAATTTAATTATGAAATTGAACAAAACAATAGTATCCCATTTTTAGTCGTATTGGTGGTAAGAAATGAAACGAAATTTGAATTCGATATCTACAGGAAACCAACTCATACAGATAGATTTATCATCAATGAATCTAATAATCCACCTGCACAAAACAGGGCAACATTTAATTCAATGATTTACAGAATACACTACTTTTAACAGAAAACTGCAATAAAGAACTAAATTACATAAAACAATATTGCTATGTTCAATGGTTACACTACACAACCGATTGACAATATGGTAAAAAAAAAAAACATTGAAAAGAAGAACTAGAAAAGATAAGACAACATTAAGGCTACCTCAAGACACAAAACAAGAATTTATTTGCACAACATATAGCACTTTCTCGAACCAGATATGTAAAATAAAACAAGCAACAAACTATCCCAAATTTTAGGAAACCCTAAAGGCAAAATTTCAAATTATAATAAATCGGGAATTTATGAAATTGGATGCGATGACTGAGAGAAAATGTATATTGGACAAACAAAAAGAACAATAAACACACGATTTAAAGAGCATTTATCACACAATAAATATGGAAGAGTTGAAAAATCTGCTGTAGCCGAGCACTGCATCAAATAAGGACACAGAACATAAATTAAAAATTTTAAATTAATAAAAGAAGTAACAAAACCAATGAACTTAAATGTTTGGGAAACACTAAACATAAACATAAATAAGGAAAAACTCATAAACAATGAAGAAGGCCCTATTGAAAATTCCAGTCTTCTTTCTTCTCAATTTATTCAAAAATTATACTGTAGCCATATCTAATTTTTCATACTGGCTGAAATATTTTCAAAATCTTTGTATTTGCATATTTACACCATATGGTATTTTAATTGTAATAAAAATTACAATTAGTCGCCTGATGATGAAACCTTTGGTTTCGAAAGGCCTCGACCGAAAAATAAATAAATTGGAAAAGTATTGTATTTTTTACATTTAGTAGCATTTATAATCACGTGTTTTTTTGTTTTGATTTTGTAATTTACTCAGAATACAATTAACCATAAATATGTTACATTCACATTATAAGTGTTCTATTTTTACACTAAGTATATAAAAGTGGCGACGAGGATGGGATGATACGGTGGTGTTTTCTTGTGAATAATGCGACAAGCATTTCCAAAATCCATACATTTCTGAGAAGCAAATTGTCTGCCATTTTCCGAAACTAACATATGGGAAAACCGAATGTAGAAAATAGTTTCCGTGGTTCATTCACTGTCCACGTGGTTGTTGCTGTACGGGTACTTTCAACCCATCCAGTGAAAATTGCTGTACGGGTACTTTCAACCCATCCAGTGAAAATTGCTGTACGGGTACTTCAACCCATATAGTGAAGATTGCTGTACGGGTACTATCAACCCATCTAGTGAAGACATCCACTATACCCAACTATCAAGTACTGCTGCCCTTCAGTAGGACCTGCATAGTCAACAACATGTATTCTTTCCCAAGGGCTTGAGGGCTGTTCCCATGGATGATCAGTTTGTGGTGGCACATTCTCAGTTTCCACACATTGTCGACAAGCCCATACCATACCATTACCATAACGTCAATAGGCCCTTCGATGAAAAATAAGTTAGGAAACAGAACGTTTCATTGTGTAACCCTTTTCATATCCTCAATTTGGACTCCACCAATACTAGTGCTGCAGATAATCAATTTCATTAGAAAACGTTTCTCTATCGATTTAAAGAAACCCCTGAGTTGTGTGATTTTGCAATTGGCTCTCGACTACTAGATTGTAAAGCTTATTACAACACATTAAGATATGGCTAGTATTAATTATATGCATTACGTTTGGACTGTCCTGGTAGTATTTTATATAAGGCCTCTCAGTTGTAAGTTCTATCGGGTACTTAGATACTAAGTTTTATCACTTAATATATCTTTAGAATCATATTTGACCACACTTGAAGAACGAGTTTTTACATACTTTTACTTACTGCTCCATCAGCTAGCTGCTCAGTCAAAAATCTCCAAAGAACTTGAACTGAAACACAGCTCCCTAAAATTTGAGTAAAACCCTTTTTATTGTAGTGGCATTTCCCATTAGATATCCCCACCACTGGAAATTCTACTGATAGTCTAATCAAGGGTTTTCACTGATCAAACACTTCCATGGCCTCCATGTGTTGAGGTCACTATTTTCAGAGCAGATTAATTTAATCATGAAACCACAATGGATAATGTTTCTTCAGAGCAATTACAACTACATTTTTGGTATATGATGTCATAATTAAAATAATTGCGGGTTTTATAGCTTCACGAAACTGGAGTATGATTTCAAAGTTTATTTATCTTAAATTTAAAAACAAAATGAGTTTGTAGTACTTCCCAGCGTTTAACGGTAAATATTTTATACAAAAGGTTGGTTATAGACTTTTTGCGGATGGTCCAACTCATGGTATAAAAAACGATCACCTCAATGTAAAAAAATAATAAATTTAAGGCGAAATATTTTTGTACTAGGCATATATTTGAGGTACGAATGAAACTAAAGCCTCCTTTTGCTTAGTTGACATTGAAATATGTAGTAAAATATAATAAATTTAACGTTTGATATTTAATTTTATAATTACTTTTCAAAATCTGTGTTTTTGGTATCAAAAAAGGAAGAATGTAAATGGCAATTGTTTTAAATGACCATTTATTATAAACAGGGACAGATTTTCAGCACAGCTTCCCTTATTAACTCATAATAATTTTCAGTAAAAACTATTGTCGTTCCAGAATTAAAAAAAAACTCATCCATTATTACACGTAGTGTGATCATCTGCACAATATGATATGATACTACATAAAAATACATTGGAATGGCACCGGCACTCGTAAAATATCTGGAGATTACGCCCGTAAGTGTTGCTAGTGCTTACGTGTAAACTGTCCTCTTTAGAGTCATGCTTAACTATTCTCCAGATCGGAGGGTAGGATATAGAAATAAAAATAAAAAAGGACAATCTGATCCTGTAAATTACAGTTTTACTATGCCACTATCAAGATAATGATGTATATGTTTATATGTGCATATATTGTTCGTAACATTTTTTGTCGTCTATATTTTGTAGAAACTAAAAGATGTCATCATTTATTTAGAAAAAAGCTAAGCGCCATAACTTAAAAATTAGGTTTTTGTTTTTTAATTTTGAGATGTATCTACAATACAAATTGGTTTGGTTTATTTTTACCAATTCATTCCTGTGTTGTCATCAAATAGTTTTTCTAAAATATATCCATTGTATTTGAACAATACATGGATTATAATGGGTTTTAATTAAGCATACAAATACCATAAACATTTAAAATCTAATATAAATATGTGTATTTTTTTAGTTGCAAAAGTTTTCAAAAATAATTTTAATTTTCGCGAAAAAGTTTTCAATGACAACGTATTTTCCTAACATGATCGATTATAAGTAGTGTAATGTTAATATACAAGGAGTTCCGTTACTCTCTGGACAAAGGTATACCACGTCATTGCTCATGTCAAGACAAACATATTTCACCATATGAACATGGGTCTCCGATGTTTAGTTTCCCATTTGCCTGTCCGTAAGTGTTTTTTATAAAAACCATTAATATCTTAAAAACTAATTAGTTAAATAATACAAAATTTGTTAGGACTTCATGGTTGCTACAACATTGGGTTTAATCCAAAATAAATGCGGCATTTAAATTATTTTAATCCATAATTTCTTAAAATAATGACATGGGAGGACATTGTTTGGTGGCCAACATAATTATTGAACCATTTTCACTATTGAAATAACTTTGTTCGGGTAATTCGGTCGAATACTCACTATACATTTGAGCTTATTGCGAGTCATTTGAAATGTCCCATCCATGTTCAAAAATACAGCGGTTAAGTAAAATAAATGACCATGAGACTTAAAACAAACAAAGATTATGCATCTATGTTGTCATTGCAAGTGTTATTAAGTGGCAATCCAAACTACCTTAACATATTCACTTGGAAAAGAAGAAAACACAAGGTGTTAATTAAGTTAGAATGTGCTGAGTTGGATCCTAACCACTGTGGACTACTATAAGGAAACAAAGATCTCAATCTACACGACCAAAGAGAGAGATGCGAATTAACGTCAGTCAGATATGTCTGATTAGCCCATTTTTATTAGCACACAATTGAGGCACACGAAGGTGCTTTCAAAGATAACATTTGGCATTGTTAGTTCAATGCAAAGTGCCTGTCAGACCGTTTTGTTTCAGGATGTCCGTCCACGCGTTTCAAGATCAGTGATACAGTATGGGAATTCCCACAGTAAACAGAGTGAATGGCAGAAGAACATCTGAATTTTGAATTTTCATGTAGATAGCTGCAAGAGGAAAGCTCTAAATGGTGAAGTATCAAAAGTCAAAAAGTATCCTATTTTTGCAAAGAAATTTTAATTCTGCTGCAAGGCATCTGAGGACGAGATTTGACACGAGAGTTAGATTGAAATTAATTAAATTTATGATATTGTACGTACTTCTGATAAGGATAATTTTTGGTGAAGTAAAAAAGTAGCGTATTTCTAGAAAGAAATTTAAATTCTGCTGCAAGGCATATGTGGAGATTTGTCACGAGAGTTAGATTAAAATAAAATAAATTTGTCACATTGTACGTACTTCTGATAAGGATAATTTATGGTGAAGTATCAGAAGTAAAAAAGTAGCGTATTTCTAGAAAGAAATTTAAATTCTGCTGCAAGGCATATGAGGAGATTTGTCACGAGAGTTAGATTGAAATAAAATAAATTTGTCACATTGTACGTACTTCTGATAAGGATAATTTATGGTGAAGTATCAGAAGTAAAAAAGTAGCCTATTTCTACAAAGAAATTTAAATTCTGCTGCAAGGCATCTGAGGACGAGATTTGTCACGAGAGTTAGATTGAAATAAAATAAATTTGTCACATTGTACGTACTTCTGATAAGGATAATTTATGGTGAAGTATCAGAAGTAAAAAAGTAGCCTGTTTCTACAAAGAAATTTAAATTCTGCTGCAAGGCATCTGAGGACGAGATTTGTCACGAGAGTTATATTGAAATAAAATAAATTTGTCACATTGTACGTACTTCTGATAAGGATAATTTATGGTGAAGTATCAGAAGTAAAAAAGTAGCCTGTTTCTACAAAGAAATTTAAATTCTGCTTGCAAGGCATCTGATGACGGGATGTTTTACGCGAGTTAGACTGAAATGAAATAAATTTATGACATTATATTTATTTCTGATAAGGATAATTTATGGTGAAGTATCAAAAGTCAAAAGTAGCCTATTTCTGGAAAGAAATTTAAAATGTGTTGCAAGTGATCTGATGAAAGGATTTGCCACGCGAGTTAGGCTGAAATTAAATAAATTTATGATATTACATTTATTTGTGATTAGGATAATTTATGATCACGTAATTACTAGTTTTGATTTTCAGTTGATTTAAAACAATTTGAAATTGCGATAATTAAAATGTTTTTAAGTTTAACGTTTATGGCACTTACTTAAAACGTTAAGCTTTAGCGATTGAAGGTTGCTATTGGCTAAATAGCAGGAGACTCGATAGGAGGTAGTGAGTTGGTTACCTTCAAGCCCGGTTGTGGACCCCTATCATTAAACCTTCACTCGAGTGGACATTTACTGAACCACAATCCACCAGCCCTGTACTGGTACCTAGATTGGCAGTATTATCCTTCAACAATGTAACTGATGCAGTCATCCTATAACTTGTAAAACTAGTTGGCACATCTACAGGATGGATTTCTTTATCTTCTCACCCTGTATGTCTTTTCTTGTTCTTCTGTCTGTGTTTCTGTGCCTTTTTTTGATACTGTCCTCTTCAGGAAAAAATACATTCACTTTAGGATATGTTTGGGCACTTCTGCCTTTCATTTACTGTTTATATCAGTTTCCACGTCGCTGGCAATAAAAATTACTACGAACTGATTATTAAAGTACTCTTCATTATTTTATTGGTACGCTGATATATTAAGTGACTTCATTACTGTGTCTAAGATTTATATATTTAGGAAAATTGGGAACGACAGGAGATTCTTCTTACCATCTTGTCGATGTTATGTTTATAGACCTCCTGCCTACTAAGAACCTGCTAAATGCAACTGGTATGTCCATGTGAGCTGGTGGTCAAGTTTGCAACGTTTAAAACCAATGAAAATTATCGGATTTATCACACACGTAGCCCGTGGCATGTTTACATACAAATAAATACAAAATTTATCCTGATGCAGGAAACATGATTTTTTCCGGACATTTGCCATCGTTCAGTGAAACAAAAAATCAGTAACACTACATTTCGAGATCTGCAAGCTGATCTCTTATTCAGGTAAATTACTAATCTACCACATAATTACAACCTAATTAGTTTGTATTTATTTATTAGTTTGTAATAATAGTTTGTAATTATGTGTTAAGTTAGTTATTACCTGAAGAATCAGAGATCAGATTGCAGATCTCGAAACGTAGTGTTACTGATTTTTTGTTTCACTGAACGATAGCAAATGTCCGGAAAATCCTGTTTCCTTCACAATCCTTCCATCGTCAAAAATAAACTTGAAACACAGAATTTATCCTGATGCTGTAGGAATTCGGGTAAAAAATCCTTTACATTTAAAATAAATCTCTTTTTTATCGTAAATAAATGGATAGAGGTTTGAGGTTCTTAATGTATTTGCTTCATTTCTTGATGATCAAGGCTTCTTTAAGCACGCAAGGCAGAAGTACGCCAAACTACGTGTCGTGTAAAAGGCTTCGCTGAGGTTGCATGCAAAATTTAAAATCTATGGTTTATTTTATTAGGCTACATATGTTACTATTTCAAATTATTTTAATGTCATAGTATTGTACTCTGCTTACAAATTTATGTATTCTGCAGTTCCCTCGTTCCCACAATGGTTACCCATAAGACCAATGTAGAAATGTTCGATAACGCTCAGCCAAGTCCCACGGAGTGATATTTATCATCATCAAACTCGTTCCCGCCTATATAGAAATGAACCTCTGTGCAAAACCTCAAGTTTACAGGTCAGATCTTTCTCGTGATCTCGTGTGAACGGACAAACAGACGTGAAATTTTCCAACGCCTCCAGTGATCAACTTCTCCAACAGTCGGTTAATCGGTTTGTTATTAGTTTGTTTTGAATTCTAAATAGAAACTGACGAGAAGATATTCACCACACGCTGCTTCTTCGGCGGAATACAATTGTTTGATGGACACCTTCTTTTTCCGCCCAGCCGATTGAGAGTGATACGAAGACCAAAAGGAGTGTGAGAGTCTAGTGTTATTGTAGCTCACGGAACAACGGCAGTTGGCATAGAAGGCGTAATTTTATCTGTTTGAATCTTCATCCTTCAACATCATTGTTTGTAAAATAGTAACATGTTAGTATTAAACGTGTGATATTTTTAAATGATTACTTATGCCAGTCTGTGTGTGTGTGTGTGTGTGTGTGTGTGGTGTACAGAGCGGTTTATACTCACATACGACTTGTATATAAACTAAATCATTCTTATAACACATTAACAGCTATTTTACGGGAAACGAAACAAGAGTAAAAATGCTTTTCACTGTCGTATTTATTTTGGTAAATGTTCTGAGAACATTGCAATTTCACGAGCTTTCAGAAATTCGGAACATTGACCCAAAGTCTGTTACATTCTCTCCCTTCACACTCCAATAGAACGCCAGTCCGAGAAAAACGCTGGCCAGTGCGGAATTGACGATCTCAACTAACTAAAACTTCCTTTACGAACATCTTCACTTCTACCGTTGTAAACAGTGTGGTTTTCAACACGTCGTCGTTAAGCTTTTAATTGTAGTTTTCTTCTTCTTTGTTGGTGGAATATAGTTCATTGCGTTTTCTACTATTTAAAACAATTACTCTTAAGACTTATGACAAAGGAAGCAAGTACAGTTCTTCAAGAATAGTTCACTTTAATGAGCTACCAGAATACACTAACCAAAATACAATTTATTCAACGATTCCTTTATATTACTTTTTAATTTTCAGATGTAGAGGTAAATACTCTTTACTTCTTAAGTATACACTACTGCAGACAATAGTGTATCAGTTGACTGTATAGGTAAGGAGGAAAATTACCTTTAAGGCGTAAATTTCTTGAATGTGATTATTATAGACTTGCATAATTCAAACTATTCAAATTTTGTCTCTTAATCGCATTTTCCATGGCTAATTTGACAGTCATAGTTTATTAGAAAATTGGTAAATTTGTCCACTTACTGCGTCAGAGTGGTCTGAATGTGTCTCTCAAAGTAACTGGTAAACAATAATAGATGACGTGGTAAAACCAACTATTGGTATTCCCAGGAACTTCCTAATGGGCTTAGGTCAGGCAAAACAAAAACTAATAAATACTATGTTAATCATGGTTGTTGATGTTGGTAATTCTTGTAATGACTTGTATTATGATTCCGTGCCCTAAGTTCTCAAAATAACTAGTGAGTAAATGTTTTGTGTGCCTTACAATAACTTTAAATTTAAATCAAACTGAGAGGTTTTATACAAAATTCAAACTTTAATTGACCACCCCATTTGATAGCGTTACATTACAGACCTCTAGTTTGCTCCATTCTTCTTCTTTTTATAATATCTTTAAAATGTGATGTCACTTGCTAGGGGTTCCTATTTGAAAAGTTTGACTTACCCCCAAATACTCCACTTTGGGGGGAGGGAAGGTTGGGGGGGGTGGACTTTTAAGATACACTGTGTATAATATACTAAAAGTTTCCGGATGTTGAGGTGGGAGGATGGGTGAGAGGGAAGAGGAAGATTCAGAGGTGCAGTATTTTAGCTTTCCGTAAATAACTAAAAAACTAATAATTAATTAAGGCAGGTTCCTCCAAATATATAACGAATAAAGGTAACCATACAAGAGATATGGACAAAAAATTTTTGTACACTATTTTCGTCTCTTTCATTAAATGCTGAATGGTTTTCCGATAAACTTATGTTTAAACCCTCTCAATCCCCTAGATTCACCCCCACCACCGGAACTTTTAGTGTGTTTAATTCGGACCCTTTAAGGTGCCAATTTTCAAAACCGTTAGTATTCTTCCTTGTAATTCAGCCAAACAAGCTCTAGTTGGTTTGGTACTCTATGGCATAGAGCAATGGCAGTGTCTAGCATACAGATTATATTTTAATGACGGTTCAATCACCGGGCGGAAACTACCGGTGCATCATAACAAATAACATTAGCGGCCGCACTTCCGCCCAATGCGGGCCAACCGGATGGCGACATATCGGCCGAAATCGGGCCGGTCGTTATTGCGTTACTAATGGCAAGCGATAGACATTCTAAATTGTCAACCGCCAAATAGTATTACGTTGTTACCACACATTCGTTGGTTTCTATTTTATCAGTAACTGTCAAATTTGAATTAATACGTTATTACGTTACTAATGGCAAGCGATAGACATTCTAAATTGTCAACCGCCAAATAGCATTACGTTGTTACCACACATTCGTTGGTTTCCATTTTATCAGTAACTGTTAAATTTGAATTAATACGTTATTACGTTACTAATGGCAAGCGATAGACATTCTAAATTTTCAACCGCCAAATAGCATTACGTTGTTACCACACATTCGTTGGTTGCTATTTTATCAGTAACTGTCAAATTTGAATTACTACGTTATTACGTTACTAATGACAAGCGATAGACATTCTAAATTTTCAACCGCCAAATAGCATTACGTTGTTACCACACATTCGTTGGTTTCCATTTTATCAGTAACTGTTAAATATGAATCGCATCGGAGCAATTAACATTATCTATTTTCACCTATCAGTTATTATAATTAGCGTATGTATACTCGTATTATTGAATTAGGTTTGAGTTTTTTTGCATCTCCAATTTATTAACGTTTTACGAGTAAATAGTTATATTTGTCACTTATTATGGTATGTGTATTTCACTTTAGCTCAGCGTCATTACGTATATATTAAGGCTTAGCTGTTAACGACATTTTTATGTATAACAGTAAATGGTAGTGACGGCGCGGCGGTTTCAATATAATTATTCTCTTTTAACTCACTTTTACTAATTGCATGCAAACGTATGCAAGGCTGTGCAAACTTGACTCAAGTTATCTTATCGACATTGTTTAACCTTGGTTGGGTTTTTGTTTGCCCTTGCTGGCTTAAACTAACCATTTTCATCATAATTGAGGTGACAGGTACCGCCATTGACGTTTAAAACAAAGTTCACCTAGAAAATTGCCTTGTTTTTGTGCAACACAACAGTTGTAATAACCGTTCAAAGAACGTGTACTAAACGGTATATTTATAGAAAACAGCGCTTATACTTCGCTGTCCTTAGACTGTTTTGCACTTCTACGAATAAAATATAGCATTCCTCTAATATTTATTACTGTGGATATTCATCGAATGAATTAAAAGCCATTGCAGTTCAATACCGGATGTCTTAAAAGTCCTCCCAAACCCATTAACTTTCATATGAATAGAGATGTAGTGATTTACTTTGGGGATGTTTATATGACCAACTGAGGAGGTTTTCAACACATGCAGACCACTTAGACACAGTAACAGACCTGAATGTGTCTCACATACTAACTGGTAAACAATAATAGATGACGTAGCAAAACCAGCTATTGGTATTCCCAGGACTTCCTAATGAGCTTCGGTCAGACACGGCAAAACATAATAAATACTATGTTAATCATGGTTGTTGATGTTTGTTGATTCTTGTAATAACTTGTTTTATGATTTTGTGCACTAAGTTCTCAAGTGAATGAATGTTTTATCTGCCTTACAGTAAATATAAATGCAATTTATACTGAGGGGGTTTTATAAAAAATTCAAAAATAGGCCACCAAATTTGATAGAGTAACATTAGAGACCTCTAATTTCTTCTTTTTATAATACCTTTAAAATGAAGTGTCACTTCCTAGGGGTTCCTATTTAAAAATTTAGACTTACCCCAAAATACTCCATTGGTGGGAGGGGGGGGGAGAGGAGTAAAAAATGTACATACGTCAAAAACTCCTTATTTGGTCATATGAACGTCCTCCAAAGTAAATCACTACATATTTATTCATAAGAAAGTTAAGAGTAGGTGGGGGGGGGAGACCTTTAATGAACACCCGGCGTATACCTGGTTTGAATTTGTTTTGCATATTGTTTAAGAACGTATTAGAATAAAATTATTATTATCGATATAGAAAATATGTTATACAGAACAACGTACTTCAAAGAAGACATACAAAGATTTAACAGTTCACACTTGTTTTTCAACTGTGGTAATATTTATAACACAAGCAAATGTCATAATGCAATTCAATCATCTATTTCCATCAGTTCTGGTACATAGGTTCTATGGTAAAACATTTATAATTACGAATTGTAAAAATTCAAATACACTTCGCATATATAATTTATTATGATTACAAATAGTAATTTTGGATTCTGACGCCATAATCTGTATACAGACCGAATATCAAAATAAAAGTAATTAGAAATAATATAATATGTAGCAGATCAAGAGTAGTGGTTTGTTTTGGAAGTGTTTCGTTGTGCGAAATTTGTAAGGTCCCGTCCTACATTCAAAAATATCATATTACGGCCAAAAATGTTAACGTATTATATCTGATTCTCAGTCCAATCTCATCTCTTACATATGTTTGGAATGAAAATTTATGCTAAAATGAAGTTACTTAACATGTTTTGAATTAAACTTCATTAATAACAGATCCAATTAGATGAAAAACAAACCCAATTGGTATGTGGATTGGTATATATATATGACTTGTCTATATCTCTTTCTTCATTCCCTTAGACTTATAATAAATTACTCCTTCGAGACAGTATAGTTTCCAAAGTTGTCTACTGTGAAACCTTCGCGTAAAAAAGGTTAGGCTTGGTGAACACGACAACTTTAGACCAATTTCAATCACGTCCGTGTTTTCTAAAGTGTTTGAAAAGGCTGTATTGAATTCGTTTGGATTGATTATAAATCTAAATAATATCTATTTCGGGTTTGTAAAAAAATTGATCTATCAATGGCCTAATATTTGCACTCACGAACAAGATTGTTCAAGCTTTACATAAAGGAGAATCTGCGGTGGGTATTTTCTTTGATCTCCGCAGAGGCTTTGATAAGGTTTGCCGTGAACGGCTTCACGTTAAACTTGAGCGCATTGGAATCAGAGGTGTGGTAATGATTGGTTACGATCATATTTGACTGGACTTTGCCACACTTACTTTCCCTACAAAGAGGTCGGTACTTTAAAGTGTTTCTCTGATGTCCAGGTAGAAGGATGTATCAAATAAGGATAGTTTCAAAACTTAATTTCAATAAACCTTGTCGAAAGTCCTTTAAAACTTATTGTTGTTGACACTTTGAAATATTTATATATTTGAATCAGTACTACTGTATTTTGTGAAATCAGAGGTAATCTAATCCAAGTAAGAGAATTTCATGATCAACTGTTTTGAAACCTTTCCTCTTAATCCGGAATAAGATTTTGTAATAGACTTAATGAATATATACGCAATGAGTGTATTCCATCGTAAATTTAAAACAAATAAAACAAATTGTAATAAACAAGTACTTTACTCAGTGGCAGAAGTTATTGGTCAAAGCAACTTTTTCCTCTGCTAGGTAATAAAACATTAATTCCAATCTATACCATTGTATATAAGTATCAACAAATTATTTTTCAAATTGTAATATAGCATTCTATGTGATCCAAACAGTTTTAAGAAATTAAAATTTAACATAGGATCCATATATGTGAGAAAAATAGCAGACATTATATTTTGTACCATACGATATAATTATAAGATTAACAGGAAATATCACTTTAAAACTATATATGATTAATGTTGTATTGGTGTATAATATGTGTTTTGTCTGAGCAAATAAGTTATTGTTATTATAATATTAATGACTTTGTATTGTTCTATGTTTCACAGGAAAAATTTTTGCCTGACACATAAATTACGGTTATTATGGTATTCAGGACGATCTTAATCCTAGCGACCCTTGATGAATTTGTAAATATAGTAAATTAAATCATTGCAACTAAAATGTCGTATTCCAGATATGAATCTTTGGTATGTTTGATTTCTTCAGGGAGGGTGTTGGATTTGCTCGATCCCAACTGAGAATGTATGATGGCCACAGCGATCGCTCACTGTTTAATTCGGGAATTGTCCCTACCTTTAATCAAACCGCAAATGTGGATGTACTAGGCCAAAATCATCAGAACCAAACATGAATGAACAAACCTTCGAACAAACGCTGTCAATGAGATCGTTTGGTCAGCCCCCTACCAAAACGCATCGTAGGAAACTTGACAAACCTTCGAACAAACGCTGTCAATGAGATCGTTTGGTCAGCCCTCTACTAAGATGCATCGTAGGAAACTTGACAAACCTTCGAACAAACGCTGTCAATGAGATCGTTTGGTCAGCCCTCTACCAAGATGCATCGTAGGAAACTTGACAAACCTTCGAACAAACGCTGTCAATGAGATCGTTTGGTCAGCCCTCTACCAAGATGCATCGTAGGAAACTTGACAAACCTTCGAACAAACGCTGTCAATGAGATCGTTTGGTCAGCCCTCTACCAAGATGCATCGTAGGAAACTTGACAAACCTTCGAACAAACGCTGTCAATGAGATCGTTTGGTCAGCCCTCTACCAAGACGCATCGTAGGAAACTTGACAAACCTTCGAACAAACGCTGTCAATGAGATCGTTTGGTCAGCCCTCTACCAAGATGCATCGTAGGAAACTTGACAAACCTTCGAACAAACGCTGTCAATGAGATCGTTTGGTCAGCCCTCTACCAAGATGCATCGTAGGAAACTTGACAAACCTTCGAACAAACGCTGTCAATGAGATCGTTTGGTCAGCCCTCTACCAAGACGCATCGTAGGAAACTTGAGGGATCTTATTCTACGGCAGTTTCGCCCACCTCCCCAACGCGGAGGGAATCGTTTTCTCTCCGTCGTAGACGAAACTTGATTACATTGTTTTTGGATCAGCTGGGTTTCAAGTTTATTCGTAAAATGTTCAACGCATCTTTTAAACCTAAGCTATCACAAAGTAACTAATGAGATTTGTGACAGCATCATTGATCGATTCGTATGTCTTAAACTCGAATTTTTGTGGTCAAGGAATGTCCGAATCACCTAATGAAGTTTTCTAGTCGTTGAACTTGTTGTGTAGATGAGTGAGTGTGAGTGAACCGATATGGTGAGTGGTACCAAAATGTACTGGAAATAATGTTTTGTTAACCACACATTTCGTTGGGGTTAGTTTTTTTAGGTTTGAAGTCCCGCACTATATGTGCCGTCTTCTGTTTGCCCACAAGAGACATAGTCATGGACGAGACTGGTTCTCAATCAATGGGTCTTCGCAAGAGTAGTGATTTTGAAAAAAAAAAACGGCTTTAATACATTGAAAGTAGAGAAAAATTGTACAGGCCACATGAAAGAAATCTATTGAATCACCAAACCATCTTTTGTTGACGATGGCGTAAACTGAATAATAAATTTTTAGTCTCTTAAGTAGAGTACATTCTGAGTAACCCATGTATTACTCTTAATCGTTTTTTTAATATGTTATAAGAGCAAGTGACATCACATACACATATAAAAAAATCGTTAAACGTTGGAAAAACATCTTCTCCGTGCTTGTCAAAGTGATACAAAGAAAACGATTATCTTTTTGAGGCATTTGACGATTGTTTTAGGTCAATATTTAAATCTCTTAAAGTTTTCTATGTAAATTTGAAGTTTAGAATTGAATTGCCTCCTATGCGGAGTGGTCAGAAATAGCCGTGTCCAATACAGACACTGAAACATTTCTGGTGTTTGTGATGACGCTGTTTATTGATGACATTGTCGATGGCTGTACTCGATTTGGCAATCCATTGTGTTGTCTGTTTACGGAGCAAACTGAATGAACAGAGAACATCACGTAGGTGCAGGCTGGTGTGGTCTCGTACATCGATGTTGAATTGACCATAAATCATAAACTCGAACGGCTTAGAATATAAAGTAACATTTCATTAATCCGGCACGCTTGATAATCCGGCACGCCTTTTAGAAAAAGTAACATTTTCTAGAACTACACAAAACATCGATGGTTTAATACGCAACGACGTTCTTTCAGTTCGTGGTGGACACAGCGTTTAGGCGGGCATGGAGAAGAGGCCAGGCCTCATATTCGGCCGATTTCGGGTGATATCGATTAGACTCGAGTCACGTTGTTGACCATGGCCATCGGTTGCCAGCCTGTATATCCAATTGCACTTTCGTATTTTCTCATGAATTCAATTGAGTATAGTAATGGTAGATCAATCATACAGTTAATGTGCTCAGCACAGGTTTGTGATGGAAGGAGGACTCTAAACGACTGACGTCTTGTCACTGCCTTCTGAGACAGACAAGCAGCGTCTAGAGAGGCTGGCAGTGGCAGGACGGTACGGGGCTGTGATGGAAGAACGACTCTTAACGACTGAAGTCTCGCCACTGCCTTCGGAGACAGACAAGCAGTGTCTAGAGAGGCTGGCAGTGACAGGATTGTACGGGGCTGTGATGGAAGAACGACTCTTAAACGACTGAAGTCTCGCCACTGCCTTCTGAGACAGACAAGCAGTGTCTAGAGAGGCTGGCAGTGACAGGATTGTACGGGCTGTGATGGAAGAACGACTCTTAACGACTGAAGTCTCGCCCACTGCCTATCGGAGACAGACCAAGCAGTGTCTAGAGAGGCTGGCAGTGACAGGATTGTACGGGGCTGTGATGGAAGAACGACTCTTAACGACTGAAGTCTCGCCACTGCCTTCTGAGACAGACAAGCAGTGTCTAGAGAGGCTGGCAGTGACAGGATTGTACGGGGCTGTGATGGAAGAACGACTCTTAACGGACTGAAGTCTCGCCACTGCCTTCTGAGACAGACAAGCAGTGTCTAGAGAGACTGGCAGTGACAGGATTGTACGGGGCTGTGATGTGATGGAAGAACGACTCTTAACGACTGAAGTCTCGCCACTGTGCCTTCGGAGACAGACAAGCAGTGTCTAGAGAGGCTGGCAGTGACAGATTGTACGGGGCTGTGATGGAAGAAACGACTCTTAAACGACTGAAGTCTCGCCACTGCCTTCTGAGACAGACAAGCAGTGTCTAGAGAGACTGGCAGTGGACAGGATTGTACGGGGCTGTGATGGAAGAACGACTCTTAACGACTGAAGTCTCGCCACTGCCTTCGGAGACAGACAAGCAGTGTCTAGAGAGGCTGGCAGTGACAGGATTTGTACGGGGCTGTGATGGAAGAACGACTCTTAACGACTGAAGTCTCGCCACTGCCTTCTGATACAGACAAGCAGTGTCTAGAGAGACTGGCAGTGACAGGATTTTCTAGGGCTGTGATGGAAGAACGACTCTTAATAACGACTGAAGTCTCGCCACTGCCTTCTGAGACAGACAAGCAGTGTCCTAGAGAGACTGGCAGTGACAGGATTGTACGGGCTGTGATGGAAGAACGACTCTTAACGACTGAAGTCTCGCCACTGCCTTCTGAGACAGACAAGCAGTGTCTAGAGAGACTGGCAGTGACAGGATTGTACGGGGCTGTGATGGAAGAACGACTCTTAACGACAGAAGTCTCGCCACTGCCTTCGGAGACAGACAAGCAGTGTCTAGAGAGACTGGCAGTGACAGTGATTGTACGGGGCTGTGATGGAAGAACGACTCTTAGGCCGGGTACATACCGAAAGCAAACCGGTGATAGCAACGCAATGTCCCAACGCATACTCAGTCAACTGGAGTTTCTTCAAGGTTTAACACCACGTGTACATAAACAAGAAACCCAAGTTGACAAGTTTTCCAGTCACTTGTTCGATGTCCCTTCGTCCGAGGAGGAGGCAGTACTTCTCTATGTGCTTAAAACAACAGAAAAAAAAGTTGCATAGACGTTTTAGTGTACATCCATACAATTCTAGCAATTTAACACAGCAGTCAGTGGCATTCCTTGCAAAAATTGGGAAAATATCCCGAAAAGTTTTTTAACTACTACAGGATGAGCAAGGCTAGCTTTGATTTTTTGCTGGATTTAGTTACCCCTCTACTGTTGAAACAAGATACTAACTACAGAACCGCAATTGGTGTGGGCGAAAGATTAACAATTCTCATTTAAGGTAAGTTTGATTAAATGAATTTATTTTATTGTTATTTGAAAGTTATAAAATATTTCACTAAAAAGACTATGATGTCACTTAATGTATGCCGAATGCATTGGTCAAGGTGTTGAAAACGTACTCTTCGTTCTCCTGGCCAGGATTTCCCGGAGAAATGATATTAGTCAGCACACTGGGTGATCGTGAGGACTGTAGTGATGAGCTTGAATACATATCGTGCGTTTGCTTACCAGGACTATCATCTAGAACTTCATCGATCAAACTAAAAATTCTTCTTTTAAAAGTTCGCTTCTGCCGTGAATTCATTTCCTTCATATCTTTTTTAAGACTCAACAGAAAAAGTTCGTCTGACTTATCTTCATTGTCAGCAACTGGAACCAATTTATCTTCAGCAGGCTTCATTGATTTTGCTTTAAAATAATTGGTCATCAGCTTCATCCAACGGTGATGTAGTCGGCTTCCTTTTGCCCAACTGTTTCCTCCGGAACTGTGATATGCTGTTATTAGCGGGTTCAGGTACGTTCGGCACTGCTTCTTGGGGTAATTCAGTAGCGTCATCATCCACATCATCAAGCAATTTCGTTAATGCTATAATCAGTCTGGTTCTTCTTCTTGAAGAGTTTTGTTGTTGATGGTCATCAGTTTTCAGGAGGTGGTGTGTAGGTTGCTTCCAATGTTTTTAGGTTACCTTTTAAAAATAGGCACAAGATATTGCAGCACATCAGCCAAGTAGTATTCCTTTTTTGAAGAACCTCCGGCTCCCGAACACTGGTTTTGTGAAAATATGTCTTCTAAATACAGTCCTTATATTTTTCCCATTTTTCCTTGCATTGCTTTCACTGAAAAAAGAAAAAACAGCCTGTAACTTTATGTAATGTAAACGAAAAAAAATTTTTGGTTAATTGTAACGGCCCTGCAAATGTTTGTAAATGTTTCAGGTTTTTGGGTGAGTGATGCAGCTACCATCAACTAGCTTACGACTTCTTTAGAGGTGTATCTACAATAGCAGCTATCGTTCCTGAAACATGTGAAGCTATCTGGTCTGTATTACAACCTCTTTTTCATGCCAGTACCCGACAGAAATCAATGGGAAACTATAGCTGAAAGATATGAAGAATTATGGAACCTGCCTAACTGCCTAGGGTCAATAGACGGCAAGCACATTCGTATTAGATCCTTTGATCATTCTGGTTCAAATTACTACAATTATAAGCATTTTTTTTCAACTGTGTTGATGGCTTGCGCAGACGCTGATGGGACATTTATAAGTATTGATGTAGGATACCCCGGAAGAAATAATGATGCAGGAGTTTTCCACTCGTCGACATTGGGTAAATGGGTAAAACAAAATAGCCTAGACTTCCCTCTTCCAAGAGCACTTCCAAATAATGTCAGTAATGAACTGTGTACCATTCTTTTTCTGTGGTGATGAAGCATTTCCACTTCTCGAAAAATCTCATGCGACCTTACCCGCGACGTGTTTTAAACGATACAAAAAGAGTGTTCAATTACAGACTCTCACGAGGACGTAAAAGTGTAGAGTGTGCGTTTGGTATGATGAGCATGAAGTTTAGAGTGTTGGAAAAACCAATACAGTGCAAACCTGGTAACTTAAAAAAATTGTTCAAGCTGTATGTGTGCTGCACAACTTTTATCAAAGCAAGAGACGGAACAGCAAGCTTTCCTGAACAATTTGAGTACACTAGGCCACGCCTCACATGTATCGATGACTTCCGCCGCTCAAGAAAGCGGAAAACTACTTAATAAGGGACAAAATCGCACGTTATTTCGTTGAATGTAACCCAATACCGTCCCCAGTGGGACTAAGCCATCAAAGCTCCAGTGAACATGTAAATAAACAGTTTTTAGGCAAAATAATGTATTTTATATGCTTATCAAGAATTACAAAAACTGTATTAAAATATTCATAGAAATTAACAAATTGCTTACATTTTTTTTCTTACCTGTGAGTTTAAAACTCATCTGCCACAGCTTGCCAAGCTTTGTCATGTCACCACTCTGTTACTGTATGATTTGTTGTTATGGTCATACAAACAAACAAAACTGTTCAATAAACTGTGCAAATTTAAATATTTTCTTGTTGTTCAGCAGCCATAGTTAAGTACGGTCTGCACTCCACAAGAGCAACTGCGCAACTGGCGGCTCGAGTTTACAGCATGTCGTGACTTGAGTTGCCTGCGTTGCTCAGTCAGGTGACCGTTGAATCACCGTACACGTCACAGTCACTTTGGTATACACAGTCCCCATTAAACTGCGTGTGTCATTCATTGGGAACTCAAGTTGCCGTTGCGTTGACATTGCGTTGCTATCACCGGTTGCTTTCGGTATGTACCCGGGCTTAACGACTGAAGTCTCGCCACTGCCTTCGGAGACAGACAAGCAGTGTCTAGAGAGGACTGGCAGTGACAGGATTGTACGGGGCTGTGATGGAAGAACGACTCTTAACGACTGAAGTCTCGCCACTGCCTTCTGAGACAGACAAGCAGTTGTCTAGAGAGACTGGCAGTGACAGGATTGTACGGGGCTGTGATGGAAGGGACGACTCTTAACGACTGAAGTCTCGCCACTGGCCTTCTGAGACAAACAAGCAGTGTCTAGAGAGGCTGGCAGTGACAGGATTGTACGGGGCTGTGATGGAAGAACGACTCTTAACGACTGAAGTCTCGCCACTGCCTTCTGAGACAGACAAGCAGTGTCTAGAGAGGCTGGCAGTGACAGGATTGTACGGGGCTGTGATGGAAGAACGACTCTTAACGACTGGGGGGAAGTCTCGCCACTGCCTTCTGAGACAAACAAGCAGTGGTCTGGAGAAGGCAGTGGCAGTACAGTATAGGGCTGTGATAACCGGGATGAACACGTCCTCGACCTTGACCGTGTTCCGCCCATATTTTGTGACGTGTAGACTATGACCTGAAACAATTTAAAACAGTTCTTATAGATAAAATTTATATTTTAATAGTAAAAACGTATTTCACTGTGACCGTTTGATTATTTATTATGTCTACATAATTTCCCTGATATATATCCAATAATCCGGCATATCGGATAATTCGGCATGCTTGAAGTCCTAACTGTGCTGGATTAACGGGACTAATTAACATTATTAGTCCATTAAGGTAATAGAAATTTGTAAATTTTGTAGAAAACAACAGTTTCGGAAAGGAAAATTATTAGTTTAGATCCTTGTGAATTTATAGTAACAACGTTGAAAATTATTAGTGAAATATAAAAACTACGGTACATTATAAAAATTGAATGTGTGTTGTAACTATAATGTTTAATACATATTATTATAAATGGCACGTTTTCAACATAAGAATAGGACATTTAAAAATTGCATCGGTGTTCAGATGAATAAGGTTTCTACTGAAATGTGGGAGCTTAGGGGTTAAATTAAAATTGGATGAAGCCGTCGATGAACCGTACACAAGTTTGGCGTCCACAAATTGATTAAAACAACCAATGAAACCCTGTCATTCTGACAAACAGCATGACGAGTGTCGGCGTGCTGTTGTTGCTTTTCCACGTAATTCCGTCTGTTCACCCGACAACACTGACACTGCCACTGACTTGGGTCATCATCCACATTGAGATCTTGTGTGACGTTTTGTGATGATATTTTAATTTATAAATTAGGAAACAAAAATTGCACACTTCGTTTCTGTGTAATAGGAATATCCAATAGATATTTGATTGCTGTTTTAATTGGTGAACATTAAAAGGCTTTGATATAATACAATGGATCTTCATCACCGGTGTCTGTAAACAAAATTACAGGATCAGAACTGTTAAAATACAATATCGCCAAATGTGCAGATAAAATCAAGTTGTATCAATAAGTGTTTCAACATGAAACTGGTATTTAAAGAACTACTTTACTAATAGCAACAATCTTGTGTTTAATACTGTGGAATAATCGGATAATTTAATGTTAATTGACAACTAAAATACTTTAAATTATGGGTATCTATGTTTGGGAATTCGTTCCAGTCACGTTAGACGTTGTGAGCCACAAAAAGTCACGTTTCCAATGTAATACTACCTTCATGCTACTGTGTGTATTTTCCCTCCCCTTTAAAGTATGTAATATCACTAAAGGGTTTCTGATTGTTGCAGGTGAGTGTGCCATGCTGTGATGTAGCGAACTGTAAGTATTTTACGAAGTAATACAAAAAGATGAGCTTGAGCTGTTACGAGACAGACGAAGGAGAACTAGTAATGTTTGAGAAATCCCCCCGACAGATCTCGACAGGCTTCGTTCTGAGTGTTGCAGATGAGTACGAGATACTGTGATGTAGCGAGATATAAGTATTGTAGGAAGTATTACAAAAAGATGAGCTTGAGCTGTTACGAGACAGACGAAGGAGAACTAGTAATGTTTGAGAATCCGCCCGACAGATCTCGATCTTCGTTCTGAGTGTCAGATGAGTACGAGATACTGTGATGTAGCGAGATGTAAGTATTGTAGGAAGTATTACAAAAAGATGAGCTTGAGCTGTTACGAGACAGACGAAGGAGATCTAGTAATGTTTGAGAAAACCGCCCGACAGATCTCGACAGGCTTCGTTCTGAGTGTTGCAGATGAGTAGGAGATACTGTGATGTAGCGAGATGTAAGTATTGTAGGAAGTATTACAAAAAGATGAAGCTTGAGCTGTTACGAGACAGACGAAGGAGATCTAGTAATGTTTGAGAAATCCGCTCGACAGATCTCGACAGGCTTCGTTCTGAGTGTTGCAGTATGACAAGCTGTGCTACAGTGAACTGTGTATATTTTACTAAGTGCTACATAAATGCCAGCTTGAGTTTTAAACTGTTAAAAGACACATGCAGAAGATAGTTTTCATGGTGAACAGGCTTTCGTACATATGTTTTTATGTTTTAAGTGCCTTTTCTGTATTAGTGCCTGAGAACACTTATGGTGTTAGATCAGATCTATTCTGCACTTGACCACCGTTAATAAGTAGTATCATACTTCCATGTGTAACTACCTAGACAGGATAAGGAGCGAAGAGCTCTTATAGTGGCAGTTGAGAGTAATAGAGTGGGTGGGATCTACTCTGCACTGGACCACCGTTAATAGGTAGTATCATACTTCCATGTGTAACTACCTAGACAGGATAAGGAGCGAAGAGCTCTTATAGTGGCAGTTGAGAGTAATAGAGTGGGTGGGATCTACTCTGCAGTGGACCACCGTTAGTACGTAGTATCATACTTCCATGTGTAACTACCTAGACAGGATAAGGAGCGAAGAGCTCTTATAGTGGCAGTTGAGAGTAATAGACTTGGTGGGATCTACTCTGCACTGGACCACCGTTAGTACGTAGTATCATACTTCCATGTGTAACTACCTAGACAGGATAAGGAGCGAAGAGCTCTTATAGTGGCAGTTGAGAGTAATAGAGTGGGTGGGATCTACTCTGCACTGGACCACCGTTAATAGATAGTATCATGCTTCCATGTGTAACTACCTAGACAGGATAAGGAGCGAAGAGCTCTTATAGTGGCAGATTGAGAGTAATAGAGTGGTGGGATCTACTCTGCACTGGACCACCGTTAGTAGGTATAATCATGCTTCCATGTGTAACTACCAAGACAGGATGGGAAACGACCATCACTCATGGTGGCAGTTGAGAGAATGGAGTAATAGATTGGGTGGGATCTACTCTGCACTGGACCACCGTTAGTAGGTAGTATCATACTTCCATGTGTAACTACCAAGACAGGATGAGAAGCGAAGAGCTCTTATAGTGGCAGTTGAGAGTAATAGTGTGGGTGGGATCTACTCTGCACTGGACCACCGTTAGTAGGTAGTATCATACTTCCATGTGTAACTACCTAGACAGGATAAGGAGCGAAGAGCTCTTATAGTGGCAGTTGAGAGTAATAGAGTGGGTGGGATCTACTCAGCACTGGACCACCGTTAGTAGGTAGTATCATACTTCCATGTGTAACTACCTAGACAGGATAAGGAGCGAAGAGCTCTTATAGTGGCAGTTGAGAGTAATAGAGTGGGTGGGATCTACTTTGCACTGGACCACCGTTAATAGGTAGTATCATACTTCCATGTGTAACTACCTAGACAGGATAAGGAGCGAAGAGCTCTTATAGTGCCAGTTGAGAGTAATAGAGTGGGTGGGATCTACTCTGCACTGGACCACCGTTAGTAGGTAGTATCATACTTCCATGTGTAACTACCAAGACAGGATGAGAAGCGAAGAGCTCTTATAGTGGCAGTTGAGAGTAATAGAGTGGGTGGGATCTACTCAGCACTGGACCACCGTTAGTAGGTAGTATCATACTTCCATGTGTAACTACCTAGACAGGATAAGAAGCGAAGAGCTCTTATAGTGGCAGTTGAGAGTAATAGAGTGGGTGGGATCTACTCTGCACTGGACCACCGTAATAGGTAGTAGTATCATACTTCCATGTGTAACTACCAAGACAGGATGAGAAGCGAAGAGCTCTTATAGTGGCAGTTGAGAGTAATAGTGTGGGTGGGATCTACTCTGCACTGGACCACCGTTAGTAGGTAGTATCATACTTCCATGTGTAACTACCTAGACAGGATAAGGAGCGAAGAGCTCTTATAGTGGCAGTTGAGAGTAATAGTGTGGGTGGGATCTACTCTGCACTGGACCACCGTTAGTAGGTAGTATCATACTTCCATGTGTAACTACCTAGACAGGATAAGGAGCGAAGAGCTCTTATGGTGGCAGTTGAGAGTAATAGAGTGGGTGGGATCTACTCAGCACTGGACCACCGTTAGTAGGTAGTATCATACTTCCATGTGTAACTACCTAGACAGGATAAGGAGCGAAGAGCTCTTATAGTGGTAGTTGAGAGTAATAGACTGGGTGGGATCTACTCTGCACTGGACCACCGTTAGTAGGTAGTATCATACTTCCATGTGTAACTACCAAGACAGGATGGGAAACGACCATCACTCATTGTGGCAGTTGAGAGTAATAGAGTGGGTGGGATCTACTCTGCACTGGACCACCGTTAGTAGGTAGTATCATACTTCCATGTGTAACTACCAATACAGGATGAGAAGCGAAGAGCTCTTATAGTGGTAGTTGAGAGTAATAGTGTGGGTGGGATCTACTCTGCACTGGACCACCGTTAGTAGGTAGTATCATACTTCCATGTGTAACTACCTAGACAGGATAAGGAGCGAAGAGCTCTTATAGTGGTAGTTGAGAGTAATAGAGTGGGTGGGATCTACTCTGCACTGGACCACCGTTAGTAGGTAGTATCATACTTCCATGTGTAACTACCTAGACAGGATAAGGAGCGAAGAGCTCTTATAGTGGTAGTTGAGAGTAATAGACTGGGTGGGATCTACTCTGCACTGGACCACCGTTAGTAGGTAGTATCATACTTCCATGTGTAACTACCTAGACAGGATAAGGAGCGAAGAGCTCTTATAGTGGCAGTTGAGAGTAATAGAGGGGGTGGGATCTACTCTGCACTTGACCACCGTTAGTAGGTAGTATCATACTTCCATGTGTAACTACCTAGACAGGATAACAAGCGAAGAGCTCTTATAGTGGCAGTTGAGAGTAATAGAGTGGGTCCGATCTACTCTGCAGTGGACCACCGTTAATAGGTAGTATCATACTTCCATGTGTAACTACTGAGACAGGATAAGTAGCGATGAGCTCTTATGGTGCCATTTGAGAGTAATAGAGTGGGTGGGATCTACTCTGCACTGGACCACCGTTAATAGGTAGTATCATACTTCCATGTGTAACTACCAAGACAGGATGAGAAGCGAAAAGCTCTTATAGTGGCAGTTGAGAGTAATAGAGAGGGTGGGATTTACTCTCTGCACTGGACCACTCGTTAATAGGTAGTATCATGCTTCCATGTGTAACTACCTAGAAAGAATAAAGAGCGAAGAGCTGTTATAGTGGCTATTGAGAGTAATACAGTGGGTGGGATTCTACTCTGCACTGGACCACCGTTAGTAGGTAGTATCATGCTTCCATGTGTAACTACCAAGACAGTTCTTATCAGTCAGTTCCATGAGGACGGTCGTAGAGATAAGCCGCTCGTGAATGTGCAATCTGGTCAGCCTGCCCGTCTTGTCCTGTGCGGTACTTATCCTGTGCGGTACCTTTTCTTAAAGTAATTATCCTTAAAACTGTGTCATAAACTTTATTTTTCTCGTGTGTGAATTTTCGTTAGTATTGATGAAGTTTATTTTTAGTTTGGACTAAAGTTATTTTTGGATTAATTATCATTTTAAATCAGGCTTTTTCCGTTATTTTTTTTAGTTTTTTTTACTGTACAGTTAAGTAAACTTACAATTACTTACATTTTTACCATGAATTGCGGTAAATGTAGCCGAGGACATAACCATTGCTAAAGATTGCAGCAAGGTGTGTGGAGTGCGGTCTCAGTTTTCATGTAACGTGTTGTCGCATTCGGACTTTGGCAAAGTTGACATCTATGTCGGCCCGAAATCTGGCCTCGTGGAAAGTGTGACGATTGTTCGCAGGATTCATCCTCAGTGGCAAGTCATAAGTCGGACTCGGTCGATCCAAATATTTCTGACATTCTTTTGGCAATACAAAAAGAAATTGCTGTAAGCCAAGCTGCAAATAGAGACGGTTTTAGCGCGATTGAACAGCGTTCTAACTGGTTTACAGGCATCTGTTGACGAATTCCATAAGAGACTTTCTTCTTTAGAGGCGGAAAATGTTGAACTTAAAGCGGAATGTGTTTGATCTCCGAACTAAAAATGAATCCCTGTCTCGGCGGGTGTTTTGACGTGGAGTTACAAATGGCAGATATACAGCAGTACTCGCGAAACCATAACATTGAAGTTATGGGTGTCCCCGTCACAAAAAGTGAGAATGTTTACGAAATCGTCAAATCGGTGGCCACCGCGCTTGATCTAACTTACGACAGACAGTCCATATCCATTGCCCATCGTTTGCCGGCACCTCGGAGGAAGTCTTTCCACCCCTCTATTGTCGTCCAGTTCGTGTCCCGCTCAACAAAGGCTGAATGGATTTCTGCGGCCAAGAAAAAAAAGAATTAAAACTACGGACTTGGCAGCGTCTCTACCGCCTGCGCCGGTATTAGTTCTGGATCATCTCACACCACAGAATAAACATATACTGGGGAGAGCTAAGTCCTTGGTCAAAGATGGACAGCTGGCGTTCGCTTGGTCGAGGGACGGGAAGGTGTTGGTGAGACAGACGGTGGAGTCACCGGCCAGGAGGGTGAGGAGCATCGACGAAGTAGAAGCCTTCGTACGTCCGGCGGTTAGCGGCCCTAGTCCCACGACAACGAAGTAATTTGCCAGAGTTTTAGCGTAGGTTATAGATACCCCATAAATCCAGATAAGGACATGGCAAGTAAGACTTTTTTTATTATGTTAATTTTTGTTTGCAGCATTTATATTACATTTTTCATTTGACATTATAGTTTGTGTAATTTATTGGCATGTGCATGTGTATTTTTAAAATAAGACTTAACAAAGTGAAAATTGAAAATAATTTCGCAGCGAACGTTCAATATTAATTACTACTAGGACACTCAGCATTCAAAATGAAATGTTGATTGTACTATACCAACCTATAATTAAATTATAAATACGTGAGTATGGGTTGAAGTTAGAAGTATGTGTGATGCATGTGAGTGTGTATGTGTGTGTATGTATGCACGTGAGTATGTATGTGTGTATGCACGTGAGTATGTATGTGTGTATGCACGTGAGTATGTATGTGTATGTGTACACGGGCTAACGAAAAATATCAAAATAATGTTTTATAAAACAGTTTATCTCATCTTTCTATTAATAATTATTTATTATTATAAGAATAGCAAGTTTACTGTAGAAAACAATAAATTAATTTATAAATTAATATTAACTGATAAATATTTTCATGCCATTGAGATTGCAAGTTTCAGAATGTAAATGTTTTACTTCTTTTCACTTTTTACCATTTTTACAGCGATCTTTACTGTCCAAAGGTTAACAGATAATGGTTTTTTTGCGTGGTCAGTGCGATGTTAATTGTATATTAGGTCTAATTTCCGTCTATGTCTTTTTTTATATATGGAATAATAATTTTTATAGTAAGTTTTTTGAATATATGACACACGTAATTATAAGCATGCACATGTCAGAATTTATAACTGAAGTATATTTCTAATTTAATTAGTTATTCATATGTTATTAACAATTTATATTTTTTGTTTGTGCTAGTTCCATTTTCATTGTGGCATGTAATATAAGATACGTGATTTATTTTTAGCATATCTATATTTGATTTGAAAAGTTTTAATTGCATAAATTTAGTAAAAGTGCTTCTGGTTTATTTTTAAACATAAGTTGGCAGCATAACATAAATGTACCTATACGATAATGCTTCCATGTATATATTTTATTTTATTTATATGTATTATATTAAACAAAAATATTTATTTTATTATTATATCATATGATATTGGTATTTGGTTTCAACTATATATAAGTTTTTTGTTATATTAATATTGTTTTTGTACAGGTCTTACTGCATTGTGTACGGTGTGCAAATTAGCTACATTTGGTTTTAGTTTATTTAAAAAAAAAATGATGTTGTAGTTTTTATCAAGTGTAGTGTATCTGTATAGATATATAGAGAGCGGGGTGGGCTGAGCATGGTGTACAATGAGCAGGTTGCGCAATGGGCGAGTTTAGGATGAAATTGTCAATTCTAAGAGCTGTGAATGCATGTGGTTTATGATTATGTTGATAGTTTTGATTTTTTCTCAGAAAATGAAGACGTAAATGAAAATCGAGTGACAATCCTTAGCTTGAATATTCGTAGCTGTAAAAAGAATTTTGATGAGCTAATTATCATTTTGAACAACTATAAGTTTAAGTTTGACATAATTATTTTAACAGAGACTTGGATGGATGAGTGCAGTGTAAATGTGAGTATGGATGGGTATGATAGATTCGTAAATAAGGAAAGTATGAATCAGAATGATGGCGTGATTGTTTTCGTTAATAAATGTTTTTTCAGTATGTCATGCGGAAGTGAATCTGAGCGGTGCCACATGTTTTGAAACTAGATTTAAACGTTTGGCAGGGAGCGGATGTCGTTGCTCGCCATTTACCGTAGCCCGTCCGGTGACCTTGACTCTTTCATTAGTGATCTCGAGGTTTATCTTGAAACCAGGCCCAGGGATCGGGTTTCACTGGGCTGATTGGTGATATAAAATTGTTGTATTTTACCTGAAACCAACGATCCACTGTCACAACGATATCTTGATGTAATGTATGGAGCTGGTTTCATTAGTTGCATTAATGTGCCAACCAGAGTTACTGGATTTTTCCCAAAAGTTGTATTGATCATATATTTACGGATATTAAAACTACGGACGGTGTTAAGTCGGCGGTCATCAAAGCGGAAATGACGGATCACTATTTTACTGTCTCGCAAAGTCAACACAGTTTCATTAAAAGTAAAAGAAAACAACCATCTTTCGTTAAAAAAAACACATATATTGACTTTGATATTGCTGGCCGTCTTGTCTCTGAAAGAAATTGGACACCGATTTTAGAGATCGAGGATGTTAAATCTGTCTGCATCTAAGTTTGTTGAATATTTGCAAGATATTCTATTACAATCCTCAATTAATAAGAAAACCCCAATTTCTTCTAAGCACGTCAAGCTAAAGCCGTGGGTTACCGCTGGACTAATTAAATCAATTCGAGTTAGAGATAGAATGAGTAAGGCAGCTCAAAAGCCAGCCTTTTAATTGCAATGTTAAAAACCCGTTTCAAGCACTACAGAAATCTCTTAAATAAAACTATTAAATTGGCTAAAGAAATGTATTTTAGAAATAAAATAAATGAATCAAAAAATAATAATAAGCTCTTGTGGAAAAATATTGCTGAAATTATGGACATGAATAAAAAAAAAGATTCCTTTCCTATTGAACAGTTTCTGGATGGCAAAATTAATATTGAGACAAATGATATAAATAATGTAGCTAACACATTAAATGAGTACTATGTTAGGGTAGGTGCCAAACTTAGCCAGTGCTGTGCCTCCCGTGACTGAAGTCGTTATGAATGACGAGGATTACGGGGCGAATTCTTACTTCCAGCTGGAGCCGATATCCGAGGATGTCCTTGCTCATGTTGTACAAAACCTTAGAGGCGGGTCTGCTCCGGGAGAAGATGGAATCCCGGTTACTCTTATCAAAATGTTTTTTAATTTATTAAAGCTTCCACTTCTACATATTAATAAACAATAGTATGTCACAGGGAATTTTCCCAGCATCTTTTAAAATGGGTAAAGTAATTCCAATCTATAAGGGAGGCCCAAAAAATCGATGTGTTAGCTTCAGGCCAATAACTTTAACTAGTGTTTTTATCTAAATTATTGGAAAAATGTGTTAGAATTCAACTCGAAACATATTTAAACATCAATAATATTCTTGTACAAAATCAATTCGGTTTCAGAAAAGATAAGAATTTGAATGACGATTTATATTTGCTAACTAAAAAGTGTTCATGACACGATTAGCCGTAATAAAAAACCATTATTGATTTTTTTATAGATTTAGCTAAAGCTTTTGATACAGTTGATAGACAATTACTACTACAAAAAATTAAAATATATTGGAATACAAGGGAACTCTTGGAGATGGTTCAAAAGTTATTTGTCCGATCGGTATCAAGTTTGTTTCTGTTTTAGGCCATACAAGCGTTCCTCAAAAAATTGAGTATGGGGTTCTGCAAGGCAGTACTCTTGGACCCTTGCTTTTCTTAATTTTTTATTAACAATCTAGGAAGATTGACTCTGTGTAAAAGGACAGATATTTCTTTATGCGGACGACACCGCTTTGTTATTTGAGGGTGAAAAGCTGGGAGGAAGTGAGGGATGTGGCTGAGCGCGGTCTACTCACTGTCAAGCGCTGGTTTGATCAATGTCGGCTCACGGTTAATATAGCCAAAACTAAATGTATGCCAATCTCTATACGAGCTGACGGCGATCCTTTTGTTTTTAATCTCTACGGTTGCATACTTGTGGTGGCCAGGATGGATGCGTTTTGTGTGAATGTATTGATAGGGTGAGTGAGTATAAATTACTTGGGTGTAGTTTTTGGACAATCGTTTGAAGTGGTGTAATCACGTAGCTTACATGCGGAATAAAAACTTCGTAAATTTATCTTTATATTTTGTAATCTGCGTAATATACTTACAATAGAAGATCTTTTAAAAAACTGTATACTATGCTTATGTGCAATCAATTCTTCAGTATGGTAATTTAGCATGGGGTGGCTGTTTTCAAAATAACCTTGCTCCCTTAGAAGTCGTTCAAAAAACTATTATAAAAGTAGCTCTGAAGCGAAATCGTACTTATCCAACCAATTTATTATTTGAAGAATTTAAAGTTTTTAACGTCTCGCAATTATATATCCGAACATTAGTTTTGTAACATTTTTCAACATCGAGATTCAATTTTCATTCACAGTAACCACAGCCATTTTACGCGTTCTTCACTTCATAACAGAATTATTGTTCCTAGACCTCGTTAAAGCCTTTAATTCAACATCATCTCACTATATTGCTCATATAATTTTCTCGAAATTACCATACTTTATAAAAAACCCAAGACCTTGCACTATTAGTACGTACAAAAAATTAGTCAATAAATGGTTAGTAAATGCTGGGCGAGATGGATTTCGTCAGTATTTTTCCTCAATCTACACCTAGATATGCTTTTTTTATGTATTAAATTTCTGTTATATTTTTGTATTACAATCAATGTTAGTCTGAGTGTTTGGTGAGTCTGTACAATCGTTTTGACTGCAGGCCAACGAGGACATGTGGTGCGAGCAAGTGTGCGGGTGCGTGATTGGTGTGTGTGTGTGTGTGTGTGTGTGTGTGTGTGTGTGTGTGTTGTGTGTGTGTGTGTGTGTGTGTGTGTGTGTGTGTGTGTGTGTGTGTGTTTTAGTGTGTGTGCGTGGGTGTGCAGGTGTGGTCCAAATCTCTCTCTACTTATATCGGCTAATTTTTAATTAAGTCTTTCTGATTGCTCTTTTTTATGTAAGTCACAAGTTTTTTATAAATTACATTTTTAAGTCTTCAAATTGTATTTTCTAAATAAGTATATTCCTTTCAAATTTTTAGATTATTTATTAACTGGATTTACTCATGTATTCCATGGTCTGGCCTTGTATGGTTTATTTTAGAGGTTAAATCTTCATTTTTCATTTGTTAATGAAAATGTTTTTATTGATGACAGTTCATTTCCTTATTTTAATTTAGGTTTTTTTGTGTTATTGGTAGTGCAGACTGAGGAACTCGTTTTTCCCCACACACAGGCTGATGCCCATGTGGGGATAATTTCCTATAATATTTTTGTTATGTATTATATTTGACTCTGTACATAAATTTTTGGAAATAAATAAATCAATCAATCAATCAATCAATCAGTATGGGAAGCGAACATCACTCATGGTGGCAGTTGAGAGAATGGAGTAATAGATTTGGTGGGGATCTACTCTGCACTGGACCGCCGTTAGTAGGTAGTATCATACTTCCATGTGTAACTACCAAGACAGGATGAGAAGCGAAGAGCTCTTATAGTGGCAGTTGAGAGTAATAGTGTGGGTTGGATCTACTCTGCACTTGACCACCGTTAGTAGGTAGTATCATACTTCCATGTGTAACTACCTAGACAGGATAACAAGCGAAGAGCTCTTATGGTGGCAGTTGAGAGTAATAGAGTGGGTGGGATCTACTCAGCACTGGACCACCGTTAGTAGGTAGTATCATACTTCCATGTGTAACTACCTAGACAGGATAAGGAGCGAAGAGCTCTTATAGTGGCAGTTGAGAGTAATAGAGTGGGTCGGATCTACTCTGCAGTGGACCACCGTAAGTAGGTAGTAGTATCATACTTCCATGTGTAACTACCAAGACAGGATAAGGAGCGAAGAGCTCTTATGGTGTCAGTTGAGAGTAATAGAGTTGTTTGGGATCTACTCAGCAATGGACCACCGTTAGTAGGTAGTATCATACTTCCATGTGTAACTACCTAGACAGGATAAGAAGCGAAGAGCTCTTATAGTGGCAGTTGAGAGTAATAGAGTGGGTGGGATCTACTCTGCAGTGGACCACCGTAATAGGTAGTAGTATCATACTTCCATGTGTAACTACCAAGACAGGATAAGGAGCGAAGAGCTCTTATAGTGTCAGTTGAGAGTAATAGAGTGGGTGGGATCTACTTTGCACTGGACCACCGTTAATAGGTAGTATCATACTTCCATGTGTAACTACCTAGACAGGATAAGGAGCGAAGAGCTCTTATAGTGTCAGTTGAGAGTAATAGAGTGGGTGGGATCTACTCTGCACTGGACCACCGTTAGTAGGTAGTATCATACTTCCATGTGTAACTACCTAGACAGGATAAGGAGCGAAGAGCTCTTATAGTGGCAGTTGAGAGTAATAGTAATAGAGTGGGTGGGATCTACTCTGCACTGGACCACCGTTAGTAGGTAGTATCATGCTTCCATGTGTAACTACCTAGACAGGATAAGGAGCGAAGAGCTCTTATAGTGGCAGTTGAGAGTAATAGAGTGGGTGGGATCTACTCTGCACTGGACCACCGTTAGTAGGTAGTATCATACTTCCATTTGTAACTACCTAGACAGGATAAGGAGCGAAGAGCTCTTATAGTGGCAGTTGAGAGTAATAGAGTGGGTGGGATCTACTCTGCACTGGACCACCGTTAGTAGGTAGTATCATACTTCCATGTGTAACTACCTAGACAGGATAAGGAGCGAAGAGCTCTTATAGTGGCAGTTGAGAGTAATAGAGTGGGTGGGATCTACTCTGCACTGGACCACCGTTAATAGGTAGTATCATGCTTCCATGTGTAACTACCTAGACAGGATAAGGAGCGAAGAGCTCTTATAGTGGCAGTTGAGAGTAATAGAGTGGGTGGGATCTACTCTGCACTGGACCACCGTTAGTAGGTAGTATCATACTTCCATGTGTAACTACTAAGACAGGATGGGAAGCGAAGAGCACTCGAGGTGGCAGTTGAGAGTAATAGAGTGGGTGGGATCTACTCTGCACTGGACCACCGTTAATAGGTAGTATCATGCTTCCATGTGTAACTACCAAGACAGTATGGTAAGCGAACATCACTCATGGTGGCAGTTGAGAGAATGGAGTAATAGATTGGGTGGGATCTACTCTGCACTGGACCACCGTTAATAGGTAGTATCATACTTCCATGTGTAACTACCTAGACAGGATAAGGAGCGAAGAGCTCTTATGGTGCCAGTTGAGAGTAATAGAGTGGGTGGGATCTACTCTGCAATGGACCACCGTTAGTAGGTAGTATCATACTTCCATGTGTAACTACCTAGACAGGATAAGGAGCGAAGAGCTCTTATAGTGGTAGTTGAGAGTAATAGAGTGGGTGGGATCTACTCTGCACTGGACCACCGTTAGTAGGTAGTATCATACTTCCATGTGTAACTACCAAGACAGGATGAGAAGCGAAGAGCTCTTATAGTGGCAGTTGAGAGTAATAGTGTGGGTGGGATCTACTCTGCACTGGACCACCGTTAGTAGGTAGTATCATACTTCCATGTGTAACTACCTAGACAGGATAAGGAGCGAAGAGCTCTTATAGTGGCAGTTGAGAGTAATAGAGTGGGTGGGATCTACTCTGCACTTGACCACCGTTAGTAGGTAGTATCATACTTCCATGTGTAACTACCTAGACAGGATAACAAGCGAAGAGCTCTTATAGTGGCAGTTGAGAGTAATAGAGTGGGTGGGATCTACTCTGCACTGGACCACCGTTAGTAGGTAGTATCATACTTCCATGTGTAACTACCTAGACAGGATAAGGAGCGAAGAGCTCTTATAGTGGTAGTTGAGAGTAATAGAGTGGGTGGGATCTACTCTGCACTGGACCACCGTTAGTAGGTAGTATCATACTTCCATGTGTAACTACCAAGACAGGATGAGAAGCGAAGAGCTCTTATAGTGGCAGTTGAGAGTAATAGAGTGGGTGGGATCTACTCTGCACTGGACCACCGTTAATAGGTAGTATCATGCTTCCATGTGTAACTACCTAGACAGGATAAGGAGCGAAGAGCTCTTATAGTGGCAGTTGAGAGTAATAGATTGGGTGGGATCTACTCTGCACTGGACCACCGTTAGTAGGTAGTATCATACTTCCATGTGTAACTACCAAGACAAGATGGGAAGCGAAGAGCACTCATGGTGGCAGTTGAGAGAATGGAGTAATAGATTGGGTGGGATCTACTGTGCACTGGACCACCGTTAGTAGGTAGTATCATGCTTCCATGTGTAACTACCAAGACAGTATGGGAAGCGAACATCACTCATGGTGGCAGTTGAGAGAATGGAGTAATAGATTGGGTGGGATCTACTGTGCACTGGACCACCGTTAGTAGGTAGTATCATGCTTCCATGTGTAACTACCAAGACAGTATGGGAAGCGAACATCACTCATGGTGGCAGTTGAGAGAATGGAGTAATAGATTGGGTGGGATCTACTCTGCACTGGACCACCGTTAGTAGGTAGTATCATGCTTCCATGTGTAACTACCAAGACAGTATGGGAAGCGAAGATCACTCATGGTGGCAGTTGAGAGAATGGAGTAATAGATTGGGTGGGATCTACTCTGCACTGGACCACCGTTAGTAGGTAGTATCATGCTTCCATGTGTAACTACCAAGACAGTATGGGAAGCGAAGAGCACTCATGGTGGCAGTTGAGAGAATGGAGTAATAGATTGGGTGGGATCTACTCTGCACTAGACCACCGTTAGTAGGTAGTATCATGCTTCCATGTGTAACTACCAAGACAAGATTGGGAAGCGAAGAGCACTCATGGTGGCAGTTGAGAGAATGGAGTAATAGAGTGGGTGGGATCTACTCTGCACTCGACCACCGTTAGAAGAGGCCATGAATAAAATATCGTCAATCACTCAACGCGTCCGCAGCGGTTAGTGATTTAGTTAAAGGTGTTTAACTGTTTACACAAACTGAGAGCTGCTCTTACTTTTTTATCGCTTTATGATAAAATGTACATACTTTTATACTGGTTAAACACAAGAATTTTTGTTGTATTAAGTCAAGTCTAATTTAAAATCTTACAACTAGCTTTATATCTTCATTCTTTTTTTCGTATTCAAGACTTTCAACATTGATTGAGGCTTCGCAAAATAGGTCCGAAAAGCTCAACTTCAATCAAACACAATCTGTATTATTTTCAACTATTATATAAAAATCTATTGGTGATCCTCTGTATGTTTGTGAGTATGTTTCTCAATCAAGTAAAAACTATTTGACTGATTGTACTGAAATTGCACATAGACATTCTTAAGTTTTTCGGTTACCATATAGACCTCTTTCTATTTCCAAAATCTTTCCGGGTAACGCCCCTCTGGTCTTGGAAACTCCTCTGTTTTGCTTAATCAGCAAATAGTATATGTATTTAGCCTTATCACCTGTCAAAGTCATGAATAAAATGTATAATATATACACATTTAAACAGGTGATAGTGGATGATTGTTATTACTATAGTCAGTTATACTGTACAATTGTCTTGCTTGATGTAGAAGGTTTTTTATGTTCTGGATTTGTTTTATTGAGATTTTAATTAACTACAGTAATCTCATCATTTATTACAACATTATAAGTGTGTTAACTGAAACGCTATGCACTTAGACTTTGACTAAACCTCCTTTTAGACTTAAGATTTCTCCACACCGGCTTAAAATAGTTCAATCTGTACTGAAGTCGTTAGAGCTATTCGATAAAATATGAATTCTTGGATAGAAATTCGAGATCTTTCAGAGGTACTAATAAAAAAAATAGTCTTACTCTCCGCCGTCAGTGCTCCATCTTTAAACTCAAATCTAAAACGGAACAAACTATTGGATTATCTTTCAGTGATTAGCTACGGTTGGTTTGGAATGCCATTTAAAAAGAATGTGCATTTATGTTGTCGCTGTTTTTCAAAATGTAATTGTGTTCGAAGCCGCGGGTACCTGCTATTTTTCAGTAACTAATATTGTGTTTTGCGTTCCTAATCTATTAGTAGTCTCTAGTAGGCTACTCTATTTCAGATATAATTGTATTTAGTAGGTGATACATTGGAAACTTCACCAGGGGTGTTTGATAGTTGATTTATACGGGCATTTCAGACTGATAACGCTGGTATGCTGACTATGTAGATTGCTATAGTCTACAATATCGTGTGGATATGTGGTACAACATCACAACCCACTGCGTACATTGCATTGAGATTAAACGGTAACCGAACATATTGCAATACCAATAAGTACCAGTTTTCACAATGGAATATCAAAGAATAAACCTTTAGTTTTCCGTCTGTTTATTATCAAATTTATTAATTTATAATATTCCATCAAAATAACTAAAAAAACTATTAACCCCGGCCATTTGGAAACAGATAACAGGATTTTTTTAAATATTTTATTGTCAAAAAGGTCTAAAGAAGGTTAAAAAATTCTCGTTTCATAATTTTATCTTAACTGCTTCAAACGATTTTTTTTATAAAAAACACGTACAGATAGACGAAAACTTAAGGTATTAGGAAATACCTTCATATGAAATTTGTTACTCATTTTTATGTATAGAAAAAATCCTAAAATATTTGAGCACTTTACTTTTACTGAACACCCTGTATGTATATATTCTCAACCGTATGCTCAATGGAAGTGTCTCAACCAGGAGGCCACCAATGTGGGTGTATCTGAAGGCAGGGGTTATGTTTACACAGGATGTAAACGATCAGTAGGGAAAATTAACCGGATGTATGCTTGTAGAATCCCAGGACTTTTTAGTAATAGATATTTCGAAAAAAAAATAATTAATCTTGTACCCTTGAAATGTACCCAATTTTTGTTATTTTTTTGTATGGTTTTCCCGTATCGCCTTTATGGTGTTAAATAACCACTATCACGCCTTTCCTACCACCATGTTTGTGTTACGCCATACCTTAACTTATGGGGAAATTTCAAGTGCCTAATATCTTGGTTTAAATGAATTGTCAACAAATTATTTCTTTTGACAAAGTCAGCCGCTGAATATGTCGTTGCAGATTAATATGTGCTGTAACGAGATCCTTAATCACAATCAAAATAAAATATTACACTCCCAACGTTGTGGCCAATATTATTTTGGGTTTTATGAACGCTAATAACTATTCTTTAAGCAATATTTGGTAGTTATTTAGTTATATGTGTGATTGAATCAATGCTTATACCAAATAATGTGAATTTTACTTTTTATGTCAGTAAATCATTTTGATATTATATCCACGTATTTCTTAAGGAGAATTCAAGGTAGTCCTACATTGATCCCCAATAACCTTAAAATGACAAATTCTTAGCGTAGTATCCTTCTGGAATATTTTGCTTTCCTTTTTCTTTTAATCCCTTTGTGGTTACCTTGCATTACGTCGAAGTCCCTTTACTCTTCAGAGAAGAATGCTTTTTTATCTTACGTAGAAGGATTTAGTAAAAGAAAACTGGTTTCTACGAATAGAGTTATCAGTAAAAATCCTTTCGTTATGTTATATTTAAGTGTAGTGAAAATCCTAATGCAATCCAAGTTCCACAGTGGGTAGTGATTTGAAGGTGTGGGTGGGGGAGGAATATCGTGCTACTACGAAGTCATTGGGACTCCGGTAATAGTACTGTCGCGTGTTAGGTTGGTTATCTTTCTTATCCGGGTAGTTTATAGATAGAATATCCTAATATCCAACGATTCTAAAGTTGGCAATCCTGGACTATAAAAAACACGAGACGTGTCGAGTTGCGTTGTAGGTGTCATAATCCGCATTGTTGTTTTAAATACATTGTATTGTAATCCACGTGATGCAACACAGTTATAAATACTTTCCTCACATCCCTATTCCAGAAATTATCCAGTGTAAGTGTTGCAGTGACAATGACGTAACGGCGCTATTGCCAGTGTTGACAGATCAGTGTGCACGTCGAGTCAGCAACAGTGATTACTCCTCCCCTGTAACACGCTTGAATCTGTCGGTCCATCTGTTACTGTTGGTACCCAGTACGTAAATTAATCACCCATTTAGGCGTGCGCATCTATTTGTCTTCGTGTGCGCGTTGTATCTGATATCCAAATTCATCTTTCCTCAGATACTCTTATATATGACGTAACAGTGCTGTTGCCAGTGTTGACAGATCAGCATGCACGTCGAGTCAGCAACAGTGATTACTCCTCCCCTGTAACACGCTTGAATCTGTCGGCCCATCTGTTACTGTTGGTACCCAGTACGTAAATTAATCACCCATTTAGGCGTGCGCATCTATTTGTCATCGTGTGCGTGTTGTATCTGATATCCAAATTCATCTTTCCTCAGATACTCTTATATATGACGTAACAGTGCTGTTGCCAGTGTTGACAGATCAGCATGTACGTCGAGTCAGCAACAGTGATTACTCCTCCCCTGTAACACGCTTGAATCTGTCGGCCCATCTGTTACTGTTGGTACCCAGTACGTAAATTAATCACCCATTTAGGCGTGCGCATCTATTTGTCATCGTGTGCGCGTTGTATCTGATATCCAAATTCATCTTTCCTCAGATACTCTTATATATGACGTAACAGTGCTGTTGCCAGTGTTGACAGATCAGCATGCACGTCGAGTCAGCAACAGTGATTACTCCTCCCCTGTAACACGCTTGAATCTGTCGGCCCATCTGTTACTGTTGGTACCCAGTACGTAAATTAACTACCATTTTGGCGTGCTCATCTATTCGTTATCGTTTGCGTGTTGTATTTTCTGAAGATATCTAAAATCATCTTTTCTCGGGTAATCTTATATATAAAGTAACGACGCTATATATTAGCTTCATATATTATAGCTAAAAAGTTATGTGATAGCAGACACAAAAACTCTGCGTTCTGAGACGACAAATCCAAGTCGTCATGGACTTCGAGCCGATAACGTCATTGGACTTCAAATTGTACTTTGAGATCGATCCAGTCTTAATGAACCGTTCTTTTGATATTTCAAGCTTTCAAACCATTCAATGCAGAAACTTCACCTGCCACTTAAGTAACAATAATTATAATAAGGATCATTTCGGTTTACAGCATCCTTCTTCAGACTTAAGGAGGGAGGAATGCTTCTTGCCACAGTCCATCCAGAAGCATACGAAGCCGCAGCAACCGTGCTGTGGTGCTGCGGTAACTGCGAGTTCGGAAGAGACCTTGTATCACGTACTTATTCTTGTTAAGAGACAGTTAAATTGAACTTAATCTGACCCGGTATTCTAGGGAACCGATTTGACCAAGTGGTTCGGAATCCTCGTGGTTTTTAAGCCGTCGGTCAACCTATGAATTGTCGTAGTCCACGACTTTTCCATCAACTGTTGTAGCTCAAAATACATAGCTGTTGTGAACTACTCTGTAAGTGGTTGTTCTCAAACTCCATGGAAAAGGACATTCCAAGTCAAAGGATTTCTGTTCTCAACCAATTCAAAACGTAACAGTAACAACTTATGGTAGTGGTTTTGTCAATGCATACATAACAAGGAAATATCAAAACCAATGCGCCATCATTCTTCAATTGGTACCGAACCGAAGTAAAGCATTGCAGAACAATCAAGAGATCTATGGGTGTCCTAACGTTAATTTGTTAAACGTGTGGGCGTCATAGAAATAATAAATCTTCTCGTCAACACCAGGAGACTCTGGGATGACTTCAAGTTCCTTGCCACCTTGTGGTGTATTCAACTTGATGCCGTCTTCCACTTCTAACCGACTGTCATCAGACATCAGACTGACGCTTGGACCGTTGGTCCGCTCCTATTCCAAGTTCGAACATCACACACAATCAACAGTTTCCACATCGCCTGCTCCATAAAATCCAGAGGTGTCCCTCGGCAATTAAAAGGCGATTGCCAAAAAACCAACGAATCAGCTCTCTCTCAATGGCAAAGTCAATATACCATACTTGCCATGTAAGGTGCCAGCAGTTTGGTCGATGAGTCACACAGTGTTCTTTTCATTAATTGGAATATTTTACTTTCTCGTTCTGCCACTTATGAGGTTCAACAAGTATGTGAGCGAAATAACCAAATACCGTCAACACTTTTACAGTTAATTAAATTGAAGTTGTTATTCAATTAAATTAAAATGCACTATTTATCCAGTCACTCTTTACAGAAGTCATAGTGATTTACTTTCTCGTTCTACCACTTATGAGGTTCAAAAAGTATGTGAGCGAAATAACCAAATACCGTCCACACTTTTACAGTTAATCAAATTGAAGTTGTTATTCAATTAAATTAAAATGCACTATTTATCCAGTGACTCTTTACAGAAGTCATGTGATCAATTGAAAAGTGTACTGCGTCCAATTCGTGTATTTTAACTAATTTGATTTCCGTCATAATCTACTCTAATCAAAGTAATTTAATTGGGGGTTTCATTGAAATGGTGTATTTCAAAGCGATGGATTGGTTTAATTGAAGTGGGCAGGGTTTTCTTTGATCTTCATCACGTTATATCATCGTTTTCAGAGTTTTCCTTAGAAAACGAATGGTACATTGTGGTAATACGTTAGTTACAGATCTCTAAACTATTTGGAACTTTTAAAATACTCTTGGAGTGTGAGGTTTCGTATAAATAAATAAATATTTATTTTCCAAAATTTACGCACATGTTTACAATAAATGACAAACTTAGGAAGTCACTGACCAAAATCAAGTAGCTGGTCAGTGTAACAGACTAACAATACATAAATAAACAGTTTATAGCTTATAGCTTGCTCTCACATAAAAAAGACTAAAAAGTCAACAGACTGCTTTTCCGCGACGTCTGCTCAAGACTACAAACAAAACTACAACCAAAAGAAATACGTATAGCAGATTTTTATACAATGTACAGTGCTTATTGGAAAGTAATTAGACAATGTAAAAAATAAAAAACAGTTTTGAAAAAATACAATCTTACGCACTAAAATCATAAATAATTTAAAAAAATACATAAAAAATATTAAAATAATTTAAATTTAATTAATGTATTATATAAAATTACATACATATATCAGAAAAATCACATACGTACACATACATGCATATGATGGAACATCCACCCATTGTAAAACATACATTCACACGCACACACTACTATGATTATGATAGTTTTACACAATCAGGTTACAAATGATGTTATAATGATGTAAATAATGTAATAAGTGGTTGCATAAAACTTAACTCGTTAAAAAAGCGATATCAAGTTTTTTAAATAGCCAGGATTTTAGTAAGGAGCAGAATTGCTTTAAGTTATTACTCGATTTGTTTTCATCAGTAATTTGATTAAATAATCTTGGGCCTATGTATTGAATGGATTGTCTATAGAGTTCTTTATTAACTTTATGTAACCTGAAGGTTCTGCTTTCGCTATTTCTAGTTTTATACGTCAAACTACTTGTACCTAAATTTCCGCTTCTAATAAAAGAAATGCTCAAAACTTTGCATACGTATAGATGTTGTGTTGGTTTGTAGTATGTTGAAGATCCATTACAGAAATTCATAGGGCGAACTGTTAACCACATTGATAATGTACACATATAAATATATGGTTCGTTCTACTAATATTCAAGACAGCATGAAAAATGATATTGAAAAAACATTTTATATTTTTTCTTAATAACAAATTCTTGAAATAATCTTCCCTCCAGAGTATTTTTAATTTCCCTGTTGAAATTGGTGTTTTGTTGTATCCATTATCCGTTCTTCAGAAAGAAAACAAACGGTGTCTGTTCACCACTCCCCCCCTCCCCCCCAACACAACGCATTGCCATTGTGTAGCTGGGAGAGATGAATTACTTCACAGAGAAAAGTACACAGAGGCTGGCGACTCATAACACAGTCAATTGTTGGAAAACGTTTTATTAATTTTAATTTTGGAAAAAAATGTTTAAAGAGCACAGTAATTTAAACCACGTTTGGTCGATAAAACGCAGTAAAATGCTGTTTTCTATATGGCCGATTCTATTAGTTGACACAATATTGACTGGCTTATTGCGTGCGTAACGTATGGGGTATGCTGAATCCTGCATGATACGTAATACTCCGCATAGTTTAATGTACAATTTCATACATCCATTTCAAAATGTCTTTCAAACAGCGTAAAAGAAGTAAGTTCCTTGCAATTTTTTTTATTATTAAAAAGGAGAGACCGATCCCCTTTTAAGCCTTATTCTGTCCGTCCTCATGGACCACTGGCCTGTGCGAGGATCTTATCAAACAGAATAAGGGGGAGAGTCGATACAGAACAAGGTCGATGGTACTGATAAAAAGTGCAACAGTCACAGACAGGATTTGAACCTGCGCTATCTCTAACTCAGACCCAAAGTCCAACGACTTAGACCGCTCGGTCATCGGCACTCCCTAATTATTTAGGAGATAACGAAAGTGCCATTTTTTGAAACGGAACATAGCCTGTTATTCTGTTTAGGGATTTGAGAGACTTTAAACAGGTACTAGAAAAGTATTTAATATTGTCTTTCACTGTAATAATATAAACTGAAGTGTTAAGGCTATCATATTTGTACTTAAATGTAAAGGCTATCACATTTGTACTTAAATGTATGTCCATATATTTGTGCTTAGTTTAAGGTAATCAATTAATGTTAAGTGCATGGCAGTAGGTTGCTCCATAGAAGAAGAAAAAGAATCAATTAATGACAAAAATCATGTTTGGTAATGTTAAAATTATAACAGTTTACTCTTATAAATCAGTATTAAGTATAAAAGAGTAAGCAAAATGAAGCTCATATATTATAATATTATTATTACATTATATTATAATGTTAAAATTATAACAGTTTACTCTTATAAATCAGTATTGAGTATAAAAGAGTAAGCAAAATGGAGCTCATATATTATAATATTATTATTATTATATTATATTATAATGTTAAAATTATAACAGTTTTCTCTTATAAATCAGTATAAGTATAAAAGAGTAAGCAAAATGAAGCTCATATATTGTTAATGATTTTAGTATTGGCGTACACAGTAAATTCATGTAGCCAATATGTTTACCTTTAAACAAACGTATTGTAGGCGAGGATATGTAATCATTAACTTAGTTGAAATAATTTTTTCGGCACCTCTTAAGATTCAGCAACCGTTCCGTTAAACTCGTTTAATAAAGTAATGATTATTCGTAGTTCTTATATAATGCTATTTAAGAATTATCAGAACATTTATAATTGATGTTTCTAAAACATTTTAGATATCATGTTAGGCTTCTATGTCGTAGCCGTACAAAGTTTTCAGAATGATTGAAGCCAAAAACATTTCAGCAGTGCAATTGAATATGTACAAACGTAATTTAAAAATTCATAAAACAACCACTGATAGGCTTGAAAGTATTACAAATGTTAAGACTTCAACTTATGGTGTTTCTAAATTTTAGAAATTATTATTTCATCGCGCCAAGTAGTTATACATTGTCATTCCAAAAGTGTTGTATAAGTTAAAACGGATAACTTCCGTAATTTGATACATGAGAGATGACAGTAGTTATACATACATACTTTCACACTTTTCAGACGTACAAAAATAGGAGAAATACTATTGAATATCCGTAATTGAGCAGATTCAAGACTAATCTTGATACTTCAATTAGAAGAGCCAACTTCTTTTATTCGTCGTTTACGTATATTTTCCCGAGTTACCGATTGATTATCACATGTCTAAGGAATAAAACGGTAGAATAGAACATCGAAGAACTGTCACTTTAATTTTTAGATCTTAAAAATCAATAGATCTCTTAATTGGACCAAGAGGAACCTATGTATTTTCCCGGTCCTACCAAAAGTACTGTAGATTTGATTAAATCTTACATAGAAATTAAGAAAATAATTACAAATAAAAGCTTCTTTGTTTAAACAAAATGAAGTTTACGTTAGTAATTGCTTAAAATAAATCACGGGTGTATAGAATTACGTGAAGAAAATGTTATCATCGGTAAGAGTACTGTAGGTAAAGGCACGTGTCCATGTCTTGCGCAATAAACATACCGCTAATAGAGTGTGACGAAGGGCCTCTCATGTCGAGTACGACAGCAATAACACAGCAGGTCTGCAGCCCACATGAACTGATTGAACACGGTGTACGGTCAACCGCAAATGTGCGGCAGGGGATTATTAAGTGCGTCACTCACTGTTCAGTTCCAGTTCGGTTGTTTATCAATTATATATTACGCTCGTGTGCGTATGCATCGCTTCCATTATGTCACGACTGTACGCCGCGCCGCGCCGCGCCCCCTAGTGATCGCTGGTTCTAGTGATGTCACTAAATGCTAAACTGTTGCATCTGTATCGTTTAAATTTATTGAATAGTGATTACCAGTGATTACATAATGCAGGATATAAACGTGTCCTATCTCTAATTTAGGTAGTAAAGTCACCAGCATTTTTATGATAAATACGGCTGTTTGTCAATAAACCCTGTTGATTTTTTAATTATCAAGAACGACAAAACGAGAGAGAAAAAATATAATAATTTAGATATATAAAAGTAAACTATTATTACTTAATCACTCCGAACCGGTATTATTATTATTATTGCTAACCGTATTAAGGACCCGGCATGTCCTTCTTGTAATCATGTCGTTGCTAGATCACGGGTTCCTCTTGGCCCGAGGAAAGGTCATAGATCAGTCCGTATGTCTTGTCTGTCCATCCGTCTGCCGGTCACTTTTCGATAATTCTTGATAGGAAGGTTCTAGACAATTGAAAATAGATCATGGGTTCTTTTTATTCCAAGGAATAACCTTATTGATATTGAGGTCAAGAGGTCATAGAGGGAACCAGAGAGGCGATGAAAGCACTTGGTCACAATGTATCAGAATCTCTCCCTACCACAGAGGGGATGAAAGTAAATAGTTGCACTGTATCAGACCCTCTCTCCCTACCAGAGAGGGGGTGAAAGCACATAGTTGCACTGTATCAGACCCTCTCTCCCAACCCGAGAGGCGATGAAAGCACTTAGTTGCACTGTATCAGACCCTCTATCCCGAACAGAGAGGGGATGAAAGCACATAGTTGCACTGTATCATACCCTCTCTCCCTACCAGAGAGGTGATGAAAGCACATAGTTGCACTGTATCAGACCCTCTCTCCCAACCCGAGAGAGGATGAAAGCACATAGTTGCACTGTATCAGACCCTCTCTCCCAACCCGAGAGACGATGAAAGCACATAGTTGCACTGTATCAGACCCTCTCTCCCGAACAGAGAGACGATGAAAGCACATAGTTGCACTGTATCAGACCCTCTCTCCCGACCAGAGAGGCGATGAAAGCACATAGTTGCACTGTATCAGACCCTCTCTCCCAACCAGAGAGGCGATGAAAGCAATTAGTTGCACTGTATCAGACCCTCTCTCCCGACCAGAGAGGCGATGAAAGCACATAGTTGCACTGTATCAGACCCTCTCTCCCGACCAGAGAGGCGATGAAAGCACGTAGTTGCACTGTATCAGACCCTCTCTCCCTACCAGAGAGGAGATGAAAGCACATAGTTGCACTGTATCAGACCCTCTCTCCCGACCAGAGAGGCGATGAAAGCACGTAGTTGCTCTGTATCAGACCCTCTCTCCCGAACAGAGAGACGATGAAAGCACATAGTTGCACTGTATCAGACCCTCTCTCCCTACCAGAGAGGAGATGAAAGCACATAGTTGCACTGTATCAGACCCTCTCTCCCAACCCGAGAGGCGATGAAAGCACGTAGTTGCACTGTATCAGACCCTCTCTCCCGAACAGAGAGACGATGAAAGCACATAGTTGCACTGTATCAGACCCTCTCTCCCGACCAGAGAGGCGATGAAAGCACGTAGTTGCACTGTATCAGACCCTCTCTCCCGACCAGAGAGGGGATGAAAGCACGTAGTTACACTTTATCAGACCCTCTCTCTCTACCAGAGAGGGGATGAAAGCACGTGGTCGCGATGTATCAGACCCTCTCTCCCTACCAGAGAGGCGATGAAAGCACATAGTTGCACTGTATCAGACCCTCTCTCCCGACCAGAGAGGCGATGAAAGCACGTAGATGCTCTGTATCAAACCCTCTCTCCAAACCAGAGAATCTATTTAAGCATCAAGTTGCACTGGTCAGTCCACTCTCTCACCCAAATATGTAAAACCCCTAGTTACATTGTGTATGATACTCCAACTAGTTCAAATATACGGGGTTCCTTCCTACTAAGTACAAGTCAACAGTACAGAGTCGGAAAATTAAATTAACAATGAATAAGTGGTTTGAAAGCTGTTGTTTAGTCATAAAGAAATTATTTCTTCAATTATTAAAAAACTATCTTCTGTATATTATATCATATTTGTTTGTATAACGAATACATGCGTATAAATATTATGGCCAGGAAATCAGCAACTGGAATAATCGATCATAATAACACAAATGTGTGATGGTGGCAATTTATTCTGTCACGGACTAGAAGACAGAGAAAACAAAGGGAAAGCTGCTTATTTATCAACGTGTTGTCAGGCCGGCCAACTTTATGGAGACAAAAATATGGTTTCCGGGTGTCAAAACAAAACCACAAACGGAAAGGGAACACATTGACTTTTGTGGCTGGCATAAATAACTGGATTTTATCGGAATGTGTCACTCTTATTTCTATACATTGGAAATGTTCAACGTTTGATGTGATGAGACTTAAGCTATGATTAAGGAAATAAGTAGACAAATATCGCTGCGCTTTTTGGAACCTATAGCTATCGTGCGACAAAATGTTCCAGATATACTGCAATTTCTGAATTCTAGTGAGATTTATTTTCAGGATTGAAAAAGCTTATTGAAAGCAGCAGCTTCTTATGTAAAAATCAAAGAATTTATAGTACGAAATATCCAGAAAGTATTCATATTCTTCTGGAACCATTCAAACAAAGGAATATTCAAAATAAACCTTTTATTTTATTTATTGTAAGATATATTTTCAGAATTGAAATGGGCTTGTTGAAAGCAGTAGCTTCTTATGTAAAAATCAAAGAGACTTTTATTACGAAATATCCAGAAAGTATTCATATTCTTCTGGGACCATTCAAACAAAGGAATATTCAAAATAAACCTTTTATTTTATTTATTGTAAGATATATTTTCAGAATTGAAATGGGCTTGTTGAAAGCAGTAGCTTCTTATGTAAAAATCAAAGAGACTTTTAATACGAAATATCCAGAAAGTATTCATATTCTTCTGGAACCATTCAAACAAAGGAATATTCAAAATAAACCTTTTATTTTATTTATTGTAAGATATATTTTCAGAATTGAAATGGGCTTGTTGAAAGCAGTAGCTTCTTATGTAAAAATCAAAGAATTTATAGTACGAAATATACATAAAGTATTCATATTCTTCTGGAACCATTCAAACAAAGGAATATTCAAAATAAACCTTTTATTTTATTTATTGTAAGATATATTTTCAGAATTGAAATGGGCTTGTTGAAAGCAGTAGCTTCTTATGTAAAAATCAAAGAGACTTTTAGTACGAAATATCCAGAAAGTATTCATATTCTTCTGGAACCATTCAAACAAAGGAATATTCCAAATAAAAAGTTTAGATGTTTAATAATGCAACCATATTAGGCTACGTTTAAATTTGACATTACCTACGCATGAAACTAAGAAAAATGTATTATCCACCAAGTAAGCAATCTGTATTGAAGGCCTGCATAAATTGTACGTGAAATTATTAATTGTTCAAAAGAAACAATTTCATCCAGCAAATTGTAAAAAAGTAAGTAGGTCAGGGGTAGAGTCAGTAATTTCTGTGCGCTCCGAAGAAGTATTTGTCACAAAAGAAGGGTGAGCCATTGTAGTATTTTGATGGAGGCACTCACACTCAGTGAGGGACATGTCAGGCTTCCATTATCCGATCCATCTTTGCGACCACATCCTCTCACTTAGTTACTGAGATTGGCTTCATATAGGAAAGTACAATGATGAGGTCTAATTGGAAGAATGGTCAATGTGATAATTAATATCATGACTCCTATGAAAATATATAATATTTGAAATAAATTAAAGTAATATTATAAACTGAATAATGATATTAAATTGAATAATTAAAAAAAAATGGTTTGAAGTCAAATTCATTAATAGGTTACAACAAAACACAGGAAACAGTGAAATAACTATTATTTTTCCAAGGCAGTCATATAAATTTGCTATTTCATTAAGACAAATTATGAAGCATTTAAAGAAATTCCTACTTAAATATGTATGTAAGTAAGGATTTTTACAACTGGAAGACATTCGAATTTTTCTAAATGTTCTAAATTATAATCGCACTTTTTTTAGGTGAAAAAGGGGTTTACCCCTTTATTTATAGAAAAAGTACTGAGAAGTGTTTTTGTATCCCCTACATATCCACCATATCCATAATTTCATGAATGAACGATCACTAGATATTTATTGTAGGTGACATAATTTAAAAAATGCATTGCAAATAAAAAGAAAAAACTAATGTTTGAAAATATGAATTTAACCTTTTTAGTGTAGTTACGTGCAACTTTTGTACGGCATCACATCATCTGTAATTTTATTCCGAATGTTTGAAGTTTGTTTTTGACGATTTGAAGAAAAGAAGATTTTTTCCAGACATTCGCCATTGTTCAGTGACATAAAAAAACTGTAACACTAAATTTCGAGATCTGCAATCTGGTCTCTTCTTCAGGTAAATAACTAACCTAACACATAAGTACAAACTAGGTTAAATAAAAAAAATTAATAGTAACTATTAATAGATACAAATTTTGTTTTTTTGTTTTTTATATTTTATAGGGTAAAAATATTTTTGGGGTTTTTAAATTCAAAACACCCTGCATATATTGCTTTTTGAATAGTTTTAAAATTTGTTGAAAAAGTACGCTCGAGTGACAGATTAAAAAAATCTGACAGTGACAGGTTGTAAAAGTAATCTCTCAACCCTCCTTTTAAGAAAAACGAATTGAAAACCAGAGTGAGAAAATGGTGATTAGCTCTTTCGAGGGTGATATATTCAGTCAGAATTTCCAATGTCAGATAATTTTGGTCCATATTTGCGGGAATCTCACTAGGTCTGCACCGGCAATTAACCACTATGCTACATTGATCGAAGGACTAATAGCAGTACATCCAAATACGCATTATTTGGAAAACGATACCTTAAGAAAGTCATTTTCATGTTCCTCAAACACAATGTGGAAAATGTGTGAAATCTGTGTTTAAAAATAAAGCTTCTATAAAACTGAAATGTTTTTCTGTAATAAGGCCATTAGGTTATAAAGCTGTACATACTAAATATTAACTCATTAAAACGAGGCGTTCTTAAATTAAAAATATTGATGTGAAAACGTACAAAATGGCGGATATACGGGTAATAATTGAGCTCTCAAAACTTTTAATATGACATTTAGGTTTGTCTTTGGTTCAGTAATAATAGCTGAAAATATTTTTAGAGTTTTGGGACACTCTGTAGTATAACTCCCTCCCCTCACAATCAGACAAATGTTTTAACAAAGGATGGTTTTGGGTTTAGAAATCCAAAAGAATGAATGTTACCCAATAACTCCTTAAGTTCAGTTATGAGGCAGATTTAAATCGGCCTATTTTTATCGTCTATTGTTTCCAATAAGTAAGTAAATAGTCGGTGAATTAACGGTGTGTCCTAAAACCTTAAGTTTTTCGTATATTTGTCTGTATGTTTTCGTTTATCAAAATATTAAATCTTTTTTACCAGTTAGGATAAATTTATGAAACTTGAGAATTATATTAAACTTTGGTATACTTTTTTGAAAATACAATATTAACAAAATCCGTTTCAAAATGGCGGACGTATAAATTATTAAAAAACATAACCCAAAACCGGGAATAGTTTAAATGTCCCTCATTTTGAAACGAGTAAAGTGATTTTGTTAATATTGTATTAAAAAAAGTCTATCGAAGGTTAATACACATCTCAAGATTCATAATTTTATCTTAACTGGTTCCAAAGATGTAATTTTTTTGATAAAAAACAGATACAGACAGAAGGAAAACTAAAGGCTTTAAGGCCATACCTTCATATGAACTTTTTTGCTAATTTTACATGTAGACACTTTTCAAAGTTTTGGAACACTTACTAAACACCCTGTATAGAGTAGAGGTGTTGTGGGTGTGACCCAAAAATATTACTTTAGAAAGAGAACACGACAGTAACTGGAGTAAGTGTTCATAAGAAATTTATCTAAAGCATCAGAGAAGTTATCCGGCATGGTAAAGTCCACTCCGAATATGACTGAAAACGAAAAAACAAAAAGACGATGTCTGAGTAGGATCAGGCTGCTGCGCAGCAGGTATGTCAAGTAATTGGAAAAGTTAGCGTAAATATAATTGACATTGACGGGTGTACATAATTGCACATTTAATGAGAACAAGTTTGCGGTGAAACAGCGAGAAGTTTTCTAACCGCGGCTAATTGAGAGGAATAGATCGGCCAAGATAAACAGCGTTGCCGGCTGGAACGAGGCCTAAAGACTATCAAAACAGGGCTTGTTTCGCTCGACCACCGCTGCTGTATTTTCACAGCTCTTCAAAGTTCTTGTTCACTTTAATATCGGTTGCTTTTATATTAAAAAACTTCGGCCTTTTAATCACCAATACCGCCAATATTAGTCTTCAGTTTTTAACATAGAAGATTGCGTAAACTGTGAAACTACAATCATAGCAAAGCTGTTCAGCGAAATTCAGTAAGAATCCACTGTGCAATGGAATAGTGGGAAAAGACCGTTTTCGGTAGCCTCATACTATATGGAAATTAAATATTTGTTTATTTATTTATATTATAATTGTATCACAGAGCAGGATTTTTACGCCGTTTAATTAACTATTAGATAATTTTTATCAGGCTATATCAGGCGCTTAGTGATTTTGCACTATCTGAATTAACTTAGTGTTATCTTGGTTTGAAAAAAAAAACAAGTTAGTTGCTTTATTTGGCACGGTTTTCCTCAAAAAAGTAACAAATATGTATAACGCATAGCGTAGCTATGGTAAGAAGGGTCGATTCAAATGAATTTTGAGTTTAGTTCCAGTTCACCTTCTTCGTTGTCGACTTTCTTTGGACCTCTTCAGACGAACATGACTCCCGATTCCAGGAGTCAAGTCTGAGGCAGCGTCAGATACCAGATGCTGCAGTAAAAGGAAGGTGAAATGGAACTAAACTCAAAATTCAAATATGTATTCCAAAAACTTTTTTATAATTCAATAGCAGTATTCTTAAAGTCGTGACATTAAAGCCTATCAGTTAATTGACATTCTCAGGATATGTTATTACAGTAAGACTGAATAAGTCTGCTCGTATGTAAATGGAAGCTAAACGTTTTCTCAACCCGAGTTTACAAACACGGAAGTTGGGAGTTTCCGATGTAATGTGAAAGTCAATTCTACGTTTTTGGTTCAATGGTAACTAGTAAGGTTTATTAAAATTATATACTCAGTTTTCAAAATTAGTGAAAGTAAGATATATGTATACTTTTTACAAGACGGGATATTTGTAGTTTATGTAAATTATAAGACGTTACATAACCTTGAAATCAATCTAGTTAATCTAATCATAGTTTCTGTATGTAAAATGGAGCATACCACCTTAAACGCTCGCTACGTTTTACATGTACATAAAGTACATTTTTCGTTTAACGTTTTTGTTGTTATGAATTATACTTGAATATGATTTATAAAAGAAACATGTAAAAATAATTTTTGCAAACCAAGTTTTTTATTTCTTCCATAAACTGTTTTTCTTTTTTTGTATGCGTAAACTGAAATAAGGTTACACTATTTTTTATCAATTAAGTGTAATGGTTACCCGCCGGCTGTTAGATTTATCAAGAAATAACAAACACATTCGATGTGACAATGTACTTTTTCATTTTCAAACAACTATGCTAATTTGAATGTTGAGTTTAGCTCCAGTTCAACAATCTTTTAATGCAGCGTCTGGTATATGACGCTCGAATCTGGAGTCATGTTCGTTTGAAGAGATTCAAAGAAAGTCGGCGCCGATGAAGCTCAAAACGAACCTTTACATCGTTTCGACATGAGAGACACGTATAGTCCAGGAGATTCTAGGAGTCAAGTCTGAGACAGCGTCAGATACCAGACGCTGGGATAAAAGGAAGGTGAACAGGAGCTGAGCACAACATTCAAATTGAATCAAACCTCTCTACCATAGCTACGGTATGTGTAAAAATACTATGCTAACCTGTTAACAATAAACCTATTTGATATCCTACTGAGTTAAGTTCATTTTTATCTCTGTAACTTGATCTCACGCGGTCCAATGGGTGTTAAATCCCCGACATGTGTTTATTTCCGGCATAATCTTCTCAAATTCAGGCACACCGATGCTTACGTCCCGTTCGTAAATTTTATACTCTTACGTGGTGAATGGTCGAAAACCTTTAATGAATCCATGGGGTTAGGATCTGGCAATCTTGCTGACCATGCTATAAGCACATACCGACCCAACGATAAGAAAATTGTTCGGCCAGAAAATCCTGGATATAATTAACTGTGGTAATGTGCTGGAGCACCGTCTTTCTGGTATATGGTTTGGTGTGGCATTTTAGATACGGCAAACATTTGTAACAAGTCCAAATAAATGTTCCTAACCAAACATTTACTTGTGGGTTGTCGTAATGCTGAATGAAGACCGTAACAGCAGGTTGAGTACAGTCAATGATATGTGGTGCTGTAATCAAGGGGCATCTCAGTAAATATCATCATAAGACTGATATTCACGTTAGTGGCTAAGTTGATGTTACGAACAGGGAGGTACGATAAGTTCGGATCTTTCCCAGTACGGACTGGGAAAGATTGCATTGTTCTTAAATTATAGTTTTAAGCACTGTGAGGTAAATGTACCCTTTAAACATTAAATGCACAATCTTCAATTTATTATATTCAACTTGTGATTGAAATCGCTTAATAAATATATTAAATAACCCCGCTGGAGTTAAATATTTTTTTTGCATCTAGGTAGTATTAGATTAACGAAGTAATTTTCCAGGTACGATATACAAACCAATTTTCAAAAATAGCATTGGTTTTGGAACATTCGCAATATCGATGTACCTAACTAAACAAATAAGAAAGCGGGAGGTAACGTAGTCTGCCAATGTGTTGGCAGTATCATTTACAGAGATTGTGATACTATTTCATCTTAGCACAATACATGTACATAAAGCACTCACAGGTTGAAACAAATAAGAAATCGTGCGGGAAGCAACGTAGTCTGCCAATGTGTTGGCAGTATCATTTACAGAGATTGTGATACTATTTCATCTTAGCACAATACATGTACATAAAGCACTCACAGGTTGAAACAAATAAGAAATCGTGCGGGAAGCAACGTAGTCTGCCAATGTGTTGGCAGTATCATTTACAGAGATTGTGATACTATTTCATCTTAGCACAATACATGTACATAAAGCACTCACAGGTTGAAACAAATAAGAAATCGTGCGGGAAGCAACGTAGTCTGCCAATGTGTTGGCAGTATCATTTACAGAGATTGTGATACTATTTCATCTTAGCACAATACATGTACATAAAGCACTCACAGGTTGAAACAAATAAGAAATCGTGCGGGAAGCAACGTAGTCTGCCAATGTGTTGGCAGTATCATTTACAGAGATTGTGATACTATTTCATCTTAGCACAATACATGTACATAAAGCACTCACAGGTTGAAACAAATAAGAAATCGTGCGGGAAGCAACGTAGTCTGCCAATGTGTTGGCAGTATCATTTACAGAGATTGTGATACTATTTCATCTTAGCACAATACATGTACATAAAGCACTCACAGGTTGAAACAAATAAGAAATCGTGCGGGAAGCAACGTAGTCTGCCAATGTGTTGGCAGTATCATTTACAGAGATTGTGATACTATTTCATCTTAGCACAATACATGTACATAAAGCACTCACAGGTTGAACATATTGATTTCACTCTTTATTTGAAGAATATGAACAGCGTAAAAAATTTTTATTCCTTTTTTTACGCATTAATATGTGCTCTAGAACCTTTTTAGTTTTGTCAATAAACATAGTTTATTCGTACAAATTTAAAACATTATTTACTCGTAAGGTTATTATTAATACAAGTCTACATTTTACAAAGAACAATAAAGGAGTATTGATGGACCTGAAGGAATGTAACGAAAGAGGTAGCTCACACACGGATAGATAGACAGAAGAAGTGCCCTTTTACCGTTTGACCCTAAAATCAATACCGCTCTTCTTTGGACCAAGAGAACCCTATTTAACAGGTTTCTAATCTTTAGGACCTTTCTTTTAAGAGTTATCGCACGGTTGTATAGATGGACGGATAGGCATAGAGACAGACCCTTGGATGGAATTTTTAGGACCTTTCTAACAAGAGTTACGTCACAGACGAACGAACGGAGATAGACGATTTAAAAAAGGCCCTGTTGGGCCCTTAATAAAAAAAAAAACAAAAAAAAAAAAAAAAAAAAAAAAAAAAACGCATTCTTGTTATTACAGAGCCAAACTTGAGATTGTTTACTTAGCCCATTTATTACTAAGCCATACGCTTATACAGGGTGTTCTTTTGAAAACATCAAACTCGTATTAAAAGACTTACAGCCCAAGTATCAAAATTCTGTAAACGGGAGTGTATAGTACTAATTGGGGGAATAAAAAAAATATATTTTCAAAATGCGGGTGCTCACCCCATGCCTCCCGTACCCAAAGCCAACATTTTGAAATGGCAAATAATACCTTGTGACAGACTTAACATCCTTAGACCTTTTTTGTGGGGTCAGTTGAAATCAGTGCTTTTTAAAACACATCCCACTGGTGTCCAAGACTTGAAAAACAGGACCACTGCTGAGTGCAGACACTTAACCGGAGAAACTTTTAGAAAGGTTAGGCAAGAATTTGAAAATAGTTTTTTGCTTGAAAAAGAATGGCTACTAATTTCAACATTTGATTTGAAGTTTACAAAGCATTTACAACATAATTCAGTGAGTAATTTTGTTTTTATTAGCAGTAGTACGGTAGTTTGTAGGGTAATAATTGTTGTGTAAGAAATTACGTTATTGGCTGCTGATATCAAACGGCTTGACCGATTTCAATTTTTTTACCAAAATACAGAATTTTTAATGAGCTTCAATTTGAGGTATCACAAGGTATTAGTTGCCGTTTCAAAATTTTGGCTTAGGGTACGGGGAAGGGCATGGGGGTGAGCACCCCTATTTTGAAAATAACCTTTTTGTTCCCCCAATTAATCATGTACATTTCCGTTTACAGAATTCTTGTGCTATAAGACTTTTAATGTGAGTTTGAAGTTTTCAAATGAACACCCTGTATAATCCAGATCCTATTGAGACAGTACCGTGTGTCTTTGACCACAGTAAAGTTACAGTAGGACGTTCAGTATGTCAACATAGAGTTACTTGTTGTGGTGTTTGAGCTGTACAATGTTTCCAATTCTTTTACACGTCATACTTATTAACGTGCATTGGGGAAATAGGCATTGCTATTATATCTTCATTGTAAATTTCGTTTTCATTTGTCTCTTCTTGTTCCCCTACACATGCACTCAAAACTATTATCACCGTGATTGATTTAGTCATTGAAAAACTATTGTGTCCAACAGTTTTAACGAATGTTCAGTGACTTTGGTATTGTATTTTAAACATATCGTAACAAATACACCTGTATCCACGATTGAGGTGTAACAATTTCAAGCTCAGAACTTCGTCAAGGTAAACCTTTGTTTGGTTAATTTTATTAGCTATGTAAATGTATAAATCGTTGTATTATTCGTCGTTCTTCACGCACCCACAGGTGGTAATGGAAAATAATGCGCTTTATTTGGTTTGTCCTGCATGTAAATTCTAAATCAGAGTAAAAAAAATAAAATGAGGGTTAACGTTTTGACAACATAATTCACTTGTATTGTATACTTAAATTCGCGTTTTTTTTAGTTATTATGACATGCGTCGGAAATTGTTTGTGATTGAAATTAGTTAGTAACAGTAAAGCCTAGTTTTATTTATATTTTGAATATTGAGAGATATAGTAGAAATTAATAATTAATAAAATATGTAATTGTAATGTGTCCTGTTTCAGGACAGTGGAGTGGGTACTCCCGTCACGTTGCGGGTGGATGAACGAGGCTTCTACCTCTACTGGACTGACCAGAACAAGGTGAGAACAATGTCGACCTGGCCTTTACCACAATAAACTTACACCTCTTTTGTGTTATCCAGGAAACAAAAGACATGCGATTCAAAAGGGACTTTTTAATACGGCAATGTTCTCCGAAAATTTGCATCGTCCAGTTATACAAAAAGTCAATCAATCAGACAAAAGTTTTGTATCACTGAACGATGGAAAATGTCCGAAAATTTCTGTTTTCTCGCAATCATTCCATCATAAAAAAATCAATTTTTAACCGAGAGCAATGCTATATGTTTAGACCGGTTTAATTTTACTATATTTATAATGTAATTTAACACGTAATTCAATGTTCAGTGTTGGTAGTATTGGGAAAACGTTTTTTTAATGGCGTCGATTCCTGAAACTGTAAACTCGTTTTGAAAATAATATCGAGTCGAATTAAGTTTTTTTTTTTTTTCATGTAAAAGTAAATTTTATTTTCAATTTGGTAAGAACAAAAGAACTTTTCTCATAGTAGTTCAAACATATTTAATTCAGAAATTTAAGCAACGTTTCTTTCAACTTCTGACTTTTGGAGAAGCAAAATTTTTGTGTAATTATGTTACACAAGTTAATGACTGTGATAGTGAGTAATCTGCGAAAATGCAGTACATATTAAACGCTCAACTTGTTTTCCCTCGACTGTCATAAAAAACTTGTTTTGTTCTTATCAGCACGTCATTTTTGAGTAACTTGTATAGTTAGTCACTAGTAGTAATTCAAAATTTTAAAAGCAGTAAAGTTTAAAATCTAGTTTCTCAGCTGATGATTTGTGTAAAGGTAACCAACTGGTTACGTTCTTAGGTAGCAGCAATATGCGCTATGTTCTACCATTAGGAAGTTGAACTAAATTTGGAACACTATTCTTTATTTGTTAAGACGTTTTATTTGGTGCAACAACTCATTATTCTGATTAACACGAAAATTAATATATATTTTTCTCAGAAATAAAAAATTGTAAGTTTTACAAATATGTTGGTAATATAATTGTGATTTTGTTAAATTAAAGTGTCCAAAAATATTTATTTTGTACCTTAATTCAATCGGATAATACTAGATTAAAAACTAATTACTAGGTATTATTTAACGGATATTTATCTTTATGTACACTATCTTTCTGTATTTTTTATTTTATTTTACATATCAACGGACATATCGCCATTTTTACAAATATTAGACAAATAATTAGATAATTCTACTCAATATGCTAAACTAAAACGATGAAATAGTTGGACCATGTAAAACATTGCTAATCTGTATCCTAGTTGTAAATAAAAATAGTGACAGATAATTATGAATAAAATTTGCAAGTATACCCTGATCAATTGTAGCAAAAGATTGATTTGAGTGAAAGTTTTTCGGCAATTGATAAGTAGTAGTGTAAAATTAGTAAAGACTTAAATAAAGGTAACATGCAAGTATAAGAATATAAATTTAAAGATACTTACAGCAATAACAAGACTTGTAAGTATATATATACTTAGTATAACAATATAAAATGTGTCACATATGTATACATGTAAAACATTATCGATGTTTACATTTAATATTTTTGAGAAATGGAAGTGTGACATTATGTTTGTTAAACACATACTTATCAGCCATTCCCTCCAATAGAGACAGGTACATGAAGAAAGGTATACTGGTAGGCGGAATTGGCTAAACAACTAGTATTATTTAGCCTAGTAATATAATTCTACTGCGAGAGTACATAGGCTACTTATTAGCCTTACGCTTCCATGGATACAGATAGATGAAGAAAGGTATACTGGTAGGCGGAATTGGCTAAACAACTAGTATTATTTAGCCTAGTAATACAATTCTACTGCGAGAGTACATAGGCTACTTATTAGCCTTACGCTTCCATGGAGACAGGTAGATAAAAAAAGGTATATTGATAGTCGGAATAGGCTAAACAACTGTATTCAGCCTAGTAATACAATAATACTGCGAAAGTACCTACAAAAATAATCACCCTTTACCTCATTTGGAGATAGGTAGATAAAGAAAGGTATACTGGTAGGCGGAATTGGCTAAACAACTAGTATTATTTAGCCTAGTAATACAATTCTACTGCGAGAGTACATAGGCTACTTATTAGCCTTACGCTTGCATGGATACAAATAGATGAAGAAAGGTATACTGGTAGGCGGAATTGGCTAAACAACTAGCATTATTTAGCCTAGTAATACAATTCTACTGCGAGAGTACATAGGCTACTTATTAGCCTTACGCTTCCATGGATACAGATAGATGAAGAAAGGTATACTGGTAGGCGGAATTGGCTAAACAACTAGTATTATTTAGCCTAGTAATACAATTCTACTGCGAGAGTACATAGGCTACTTATTAGCCTTACGCTTCCATGGAGACAGGTAGATGAAGAAAGGTATACTGGTACTCGGAATTGGCTAAAAAACTAGTATTATTAAGTCTAGTAATACAATTCTACTGCGAAAGTACATAGGCTACTTATTAGCCTTACGCTTCCATGGAGACAGGTAGATGAAAAAAGGTATACTGGTACTCGGAATTGGCTAAAAAACTAGTATTATTAAGCTTGGTAATACAATTCTACTGCGAGAGTACATAGGCTACTTATTAGCCTTACGCTTCCATGGAGACAGGTAGATAAAAAAAGGTATATTGATAGTCGGAATAGGCTAAACAACTGTATTCAGTCTAGTAATACAATAATACTGCGAGAGTACCTACAAAAATAATCACCCTTTACCTCATTTGGAGATAGGTAGATAAAGAAAGGTATACTGGTAGGCGGAATTGGCTAAACAACTAGTATTATTTAGCCTAGTAATACAATTCTACTGCGAGAGTGCATAGGCTACTTATTAGCCTTACGCTTCCATAGAGACAGGTAGATGAAGAAAGGTATACTGGTACTCGGAATTGGCTAAAAAACTAGTATTATTAAGCCTAGTAATACAATTCTACTGCGAGAGTACATAGGCTACTTATTAGCCTTACGCTTCCATGGAGACAGGTAGATAAAAAAAGGTATATTGATAGTCGGAATAGGCTAAACAACTGTATTCAGCCTAGTAATACAATAATACTGCGAAAGTACCTACAAAAATAATCACCCTTTACCTCATTTGGAGATAGGTAGATAAAGAAAGGTATACTGGTAGGCGGAATTGGCTAAACAACTAGTATTATTTAGCGTAGTAATACAATTCTACTGCGAGAGTACATAGGCTACTTATTAGCCTTACGCTTGCATGGATACAGATAGATGAAGAAAGGTATACTGGTAGGCGGAATTGGCTAAACAACTAGTATTATTTAGCCTAGTAATACAATTCTACTGCGAGAGTACATAGGCTACTTATTAGCCTTACGCTTCCATGGAGACAGGTAGATGAAAAAAGGTATACTGGTACTCGGAATTGGCTAAAAAACTAGTAGTATTAAGCTTAGTAATACAATTCTACTGCGAGAGTACATAGGCTACTTATTAGCCTTACGCTTCCATGGAGACAGGTAGATAAAAAAAGGTATATTGATAGTCGGAATAGGCTAAACAACTGTATTCAGTCTAGTAATACAATAATACTGCGAAAGTACCTACAAAAATAATCACCCTTTACCTCATTTGGAGATAGGTAGATAAAGAAAGGTATACTGGTAGGCGGAATTGGCTAAACAACTAGTATTATTTAGCCTAGCAATACAATTCTACTGCGAGAGTACACAGGCTACTTATTAGCCTTACGCTTCCATGGATACAGATAGATGAAGAAAGGTATACTGGTAGGCGGAATTGGCTAAACAACTGTATTCAGCCTAGTAATACAATAATACTGCGAAAGTACCTACAAAAATAATCACCCTTTACCTCATTTGGAGATAGGTAGATAAAGAAAGGTATACTGGCAGGCGGAATTGGCTAAACAACTAGTATTATTTAGCCTAGTAATACAATTCTACTGCGAGAGTACATAGGCTACTTATTAGCCTTACGCTTGCGTGGATACAGATAGATGAAGAAAGGTATACTGGTAGGCGGAATTGGCTAAACAACTAGTATTATTTAGCCTAGTAATACAATTCTACTGCGAGAGTACATAGGCTACTTATTAGCCTTACGCTTCCATGGAGACAGGTAGATGAAAAAAGGTATACTGGTACTCGGAATTGGCTAAAAAACTAGTATTATTAAGCTTGGTAATACAATTCTACTGCGAGAGTACATAGGCTACTTATTAGCCTTACGCTTCCATGGAGACAGGTAGATAAAAAAAGGTATATTGATAGTCGGAATAGGCTAAACAACTGTATTCAGTCTAGTAATACAATAATACTGCGAGAGTACCTACAAAAATAATCACCCTTTACCTCATTTGGAGATAGGTAGATAAAGAAAGGTATACTGGTAGGCGGAATTGGCTAAACAACTAGTATTATTTAGCCTAGTAATACAATTCTACTGCGAGAGTGCATAGGCTACTTATTAGCCTTACGCTTCCATGGAGACAGGTAGATGAAGAAAGGTATACTGGTACTCGGAATTGGCTAAAAAACTAGTATTATTAAGCCTAGTAATACAATTCTACTGCGAGAGTACATAGGCTACTTATTAGCCTTACGCTTCCATGGAGACAGGTAGATAAAAAAAGGTATATTGATAGTCGGAATAGGCTAAACAACTGTATTCAGCCTAGTAATACAATAATACTGCGAAAGTACCTACAAAAATAATCACCCTTTACCTCATTTGGAGATAGGTAGATAAAGAAAGGTATACTGGTAGGCGGAATTGGCTAAACAACTAGTATTATTTAGCCTAGTAATACAATTCTACTGCGAGAGTACATAGGCTACTTATTAGCCTTACGCTTGCATGGATACAAATAGATGAAGAAAGGTATACTGGTAGGCGGAATTGGCTAAACAACTAGCATTATTTAGCCTAGTAATACAATTCTACTGCGAGAGTACATAGGCTACTTATTAGCCTTACGCTTCCATGGATACAGATAGATGAAGAAAGGTATACTGGTAGGCGGAATTGGCTAAACAACTAGTATTATTTAGCCTAGTAATACAATTCTACTGCGAGAGTACATAGGCTACTTATTAGCCTTACGCTTGCGTGGATACAGATAGATGAAGAAAGGTATACTGGTAGGCGGAATTGGCTAAACAACTAGTATTATTTAGCCTAGTAATACAATTCTACTGCGAGAGTACATAGGCTACTTATTAGCCTTACGCTTCCATGGAGACAGGTAGATGAAAAAAGGTATACTGGTACTCGGAATTGGCTAAAAAAACTAGTATTATTAAGCTTGGTAATACAATTCTACTGCGAGAGTACATAGGCTACTTATTAGCCTTACGCTTCCATGGAGACAGGTAGATAAAAAAAGGTATATTGATAGTCGGAATAGGCTAAACAACTGTATTCAGTCTAGTAATATAATAATACTGCGAGAGTACCTACAAAAATAATCACCCTTTACCTCATTTGGAGATAGGTAGATAAAGAAAGGTATACTGGTAGGCGGAATTGGCTAAACAACTAGTATTATTTAGCCTAGTAATACAATTCTACTGCGAGAGTACATAGGCTACTTATTAGCCTTACGCTTCCATGGAGACAGGTAGATGAAAAAAGGTATACTGGTACTCGGAATTGGCTAAAAAACTAGTATTATTAAGCTTAGTAATACAATTCTACTGCGAGAGTACATAGGCTACTTATTAGCCTTACGCTTCCATGGAGACAGGTAGATAAAAAAAGGTATACTGGTACTCGGAATTGGCTAAAAAACTAGTATTATTAAGCTTAGTAATACAATTCTACTGCGAGAGTACATAGGCTACTTATTAGCCTTACGCTTCCATGGAGACAGGTAGATAAAAAAAGGTATATTGATAGTCGGAATAGGCTAAACAACTGTATTCAGTCTAGTAATACAATAATACTGCGAAAGTACCTACAAAAATAATCACCCTTTACCTCATTTGGAGATAGGTAGATAAAGAAAGGTATACTGGTAGGCGGAATTGGCTAAACAACTAGTATTCAGCTGCCCAACGTAAGCTGCCCAACTTGACTTGGAATATAAAGTCGTGAAACAATCGTACACTGTCGTTACCAACAAACAAAATGATCAAAGGTAGATAAAGAAAGGTACATTGATAGTCGGAATTGGCTAAACAACAAGTATTTACTAAACAAGGATATTGTGCCTTGCTCTCCACCTCCCTAGGTAACTGTAATCTGTTACCTTGTGTAGCAGAGTTGCTGGAATCTGCAACTTCTCAGCTACTTATCAGAAAATCAAGTCTAAATTTATATACATTTGAGGTTTAAGTTCAGTCTCATTAAATTTTGAAAAAGGTGTTTTGACAAACACCGTTCTAAAAACAAGTATTTAGCTGCCCAACGTAAGCTGCCCAACTTGACTTGGAATATAAAGTCGTGAAACAATCCTACACTGTCGTTTCCAACAAACAAAATGATCAAAGGTAGATAAAGAAAGGTACATTGATAGTTGGAATTTGCTAAACAACTAGTATTCAGCTGCCCAACTTGACTTGGAATATAAAGTCGTGAAACAATCCTACACTGTCGTTACCAACAAACAAAATCATCAAGGAGTGGTAGTGAGGATGTGTTTCACACATTACTATCCCCTTGTAATCCACCCTACTTCCATACGAACGATATTTATACGGTTTACCAGACACCGTACATATTCAGAAGTATAATGATGATTTCTTGTAGTCGCCGTTATGTAACAACGAAGACATGCGCGCTCTGAAGCCCAGATGTTATAGCTGGAATGTGAACGACACAAAACTATCTTTTCAATGAGCATTAGGACCCTCATATTAAGTCCTGATACTTAACCACCCTCATAGCTTCGAACCTATTCAAGAAAGACTCCAAGTACTTCACTTGAGTGTATAGCACACACGTTGATCCGTCCTTTACAGGCCACGGCTATGTTACGTCATTGCTTCAGATATAGGACGTCTAGTTCATCTTCGCTCGAGATACACATCTATTGAGAGCCATAGTATTCATATAGCCTAAACACATTCAAAACAATCTTTATTTTTCCAAAGTCAATTTACCAAATAGATCAGGAAGTAAAACAGGATGCTGAATAGTCAAGAGCTCCTGCGACGTTTAGATAATTCTTTGTAGTCTGATTAGATACAAGGGTGTCTTCAGCCACACAGGTTTTATCCTGGCTCGACCTTGAAGTCGACGGTGATGTAACGCTATTTTCCCAAATATCCGGAGAATAAATGTACGAAAGTAAAAAGCAGTAAGAAACTTGAAGGAATTTCCGATCGCAATTCCAAAGAGATAAGACGTAAAACTTAAGCGTTCCAAGAAAAGGGATCATCAAAGCAGTGGCGCAAATCCTGCACGTTCGCATCTCGAAGGTTTCTGGTTGGTTCCGATTATTTTTTGAAGATATTCGACAACCACTGATTTGGAACTGATAAATTCGGCTGACGTTATTACTTTTTTTTAAATATCAAATTCGTCTTTTTTATAAATGCATTTTCAAGGAGGCTACTGTAGGCAAGAATGAGGCTAAATGAATGCATTTAAGTAGCCTATATTCTAGAAACTCAGACTGCCAAACGTAACACCAGCGCCCATCGAGATGTTTTAGGTATCTTAGCGTAAAGTATGCCTTGTCTTCTTTCGGGAAGAGAAGCCACATACATACGTACGAAAAATGGGAGAAAATCAGAACAGTGATGTTATACATATAACGTAGCTACGGTAGGAAGGGTTTATTCTATTGCATTTACGAGCGTATGTTTAGAGATACAACTGATATTGTATCTGAGTGTCTCAGATTTGACTCCTGGAATCAGGAGTCATGTTCGTCTGAAGAGACAGTGAGACAATGAGACTACCACTTCACCTATTTATAAGTGGCTCTGATGTCGAAACGATGTAAATGTTTGTTTTTGAGCTGTTTTAACGTCGACTTTCTTTGGCTATCTTCAAACGAACAAGACTCCAGATTCCAAGAGTCAAGTCTGAGACAGTTTCAGATACCAGACGCTGCAATAAAAGGAAGGTGAACTGGAGCTAAACTCAAATTTAAAGTGGCGTTACGCCATTGAGCAAAGTACTCTACTCATGCGGCTTATTTGGCTCAAAATTTAACCTTTTTCAAGTGAATGGCGCCCCCAACCGACGCTACACAGTCTAAATTGAATGAAACTCAATTACATACACACTTCCAGTATACATTTTCACAAATTATTAAGGTATCATAGATGTATGTCTAGTTTAACAGCACATCCAAGCGATCATTGTTCATAGCTTCTCACTCAAGTGACGCTGACAGATATGACATGTACAGGAACAGTTTTCTGTACAACGCAAGGTTGATGTAAGAACTTCTTGTGTCGTTCTTGAAAAAAATTGTAAGATCTACGCATATTGAAAGCATTTGTAAAAGATTTCCTCCAATTTGTTAAGTAATTCTGTTCGCATAATGAACAACTCCACCTTAATGAGAAGGGGATCCACCTTACTGTCAATTCCTGTTCATCGATCGAACTTCTTCAGTAAGTCGTTCACTGTTCAGGCATGTCGCCTCTGGAACTCTCTTCCTGATGATATACGTATTATAGAAGGTCGAGCTCGTTTTGGGGCAAAGGTCAAGGACTTGTTGCTGGCCGGTCTGTAGGGGTGACGGGTGGCGGTGCTCGTGGCGTGCTTGTGGTCAGGCTGTGTGTTTGAGAGAATGAATGTAGTAATAACGAGAAATTCTTTAAAAAGTAATCTGTTAATTTAAGTTTTAATTTAACTTTGTTTGAATTTTTCTACATATTAAGCTGATAAATTTTATTTTTAATTATTACATAGTATGTATTATATATTTTGGTAAATTTTTAAGCATTTATTTTAATTTAAAATTTGTTATTAGTTACGATCATCTGTATATTATGTGAGGTTGAGTGGTAGAGAGGGCTAAATAGCCCTAACTCCCCCTCTTAAATAAAGGGCGGATTCATTTCATTTCAATAACTTAACTTTTCGAGAGTCGTGTAGAGAATGCTTTAAGGAGCTGAAATTACTGACATTGCCTGTGCTGTGGGTGCTTGAGACCAGCATATTCTGTCGTTTCAAGCACACGTTGTTGCAGGGCAGGGATGTCGATGTTATAATACAAGAGCCAAAGAAAACTACAGGCTACAGCTTCATGGCCATCTCCCATCTCAGATGGGTGTCAGATTTATAAACTGTTTGTCAGAAAACATAAAATCTATCACAAGTCAATCAAAATTCAAAAATGTTATTCCGAGGTTGAGTTCCTGGAACACAACAACCAACGTTGTCACAGCTCAATGATGTGGAGCGCTGAAGGGTGTGTGACTCAGCTGATGTAAAAGAATTTAAAATATGTGTCTATGTAGTTGTGAAATTTATTGAAAAGATTTGATATTTTTTTAGTTTTATCTTTTAATTTCGACTTAATTTTTTTATTTGAAATGTTTTATACATGCCAAGCTTGGATTAGTGACGCATGTCATACAATTCTGTATAATTGTTAAATTAATAACAATAAAGAACTATTGAATTGAATTGAATTGTTGCAGCTCGCCAAATGGCGTCTGGATCAATATAGTCCACTTTGGTTGAATTACGACTGTGACATTGCTTTCTTGTTTGAGGTTCAACCCAGCACAGTACGTGTTCAGAATGGCGTTTCACCATACAAAAGTGCATTTAGGTGGATCTATGTCGAGAAAGGTTCTCTATACGTCCTTTTAGGGAGTATAGCGTTTTAACCTTCCTATTTTGTTGACTATTTTATCTGATAAATTTAGTAGCATACATGTAGTATATTGCGTCGCTATCCATGAGAGCAAAATACACGAGATCGTATGAATTTGTGATAAACTGAACTTTACTTACAATTATTGATGGATGGCTGGTGTCTCTAAAATTCCTGGATTGAAAATTCTTCAGTAATTTGTAGAATATATATTTTTAAAAACTACTGAGAAATCGTCTTTTTTAAATATGTTTGTATTTAGTTGGGAAGTTCAAATCTTGATTTATTAAAAAAAAAAAAACGTTTATTACAGTGTTTTGGTAATGTTTAAGAAATTTGTTTGATCATTATTAATTTGTGGTTTCGATAATTTCTTATATAGAATATGTTGAATTTGATAATTTTAATACATTTTAAATAAGTTTCTTATATAATAATGTGTTCTGTCTCATAAATAGTCCAAGCCAGGATCTAGAATGCTGACCTGACCAATATTTTATAACGTAGACCATTCTTGATTGCATCTCGTAAAATTCTAAATAAGATGGTGAATTATCAATTGAATATTGGTTTATCAGATGACAATAACTTCGAACGTGGAAGAAATAAGACACCATTCCGAGAAGAGGTTCTAATGGAAGAGGGTTTCATGAATGCTGTTAAAACACTTTGGATTTCGTCGAATTGATAAATGTTCTGGTTCCATACATAAATGGTTAAGATATTTTTTTCTCTTCATAAATGTGTAATTGCTGATATATACCACAGTAATAACTATCGACATATTTTTCCAATGCATACCCATAGATTGTTGTGATAGTTTCACTAGACACAAGAGTAATCTTGTCATACCTGTTTCCGGACTCAGCTTATTTAAAAAATAAATTCAGTACCTTTGATCCAAGTTGTTCAACTGCTTTCCTGAAACATTGAAAAATTTCTGACGGCCAACTTGATTAAAAAAGTCATAAAAGTTTTTTTGTGCCATAAAGGTTATTACTCAATAGAGGAGTGTTTATGAGACTTGTCCTAGTTTAGTCTTCTTATTGTGTTCCTTGAATGTTTCATACTGTTAAATAATCTGTTGTGATGAACTGCCTTAATTAATTTATACATCTTTGTTCATTACACGACTATGTTCTATACAATGTTTTGTCCATCAACAATAAATGGTTTGTCTTTCACTTTGGATGTATCTGACGGCACTAAACGTGTAAATACTACTATTTTATTTTTATCGTGGTTCTTGATGCTCGCATTTTTTATTTTACCTTGAGCCATCCAGGTTGAGGTCCGTACCACCTGAAACCTCTACGTACTAATACAGAGTGTTCAACCTACTGTATATCGTTCGTTCATATATCCAGCACATGAGTTGTGTATTGAGTACATATTATCGACTTATGCGTACGTCCGTCTCTCCAAAAAAAGATTAGGAATAGTCGATCTCTGCCGACATGAATTTGATGCAACTGAATAAGATTGGCACTATGTCTTATTTCGGTTTAAAACGGTTTTTTGCCAAATCCCTCCTAACGGCACAAGTAGGATATCTGTGTGCAAACTACAAAACCCCAAGGCAGGAATACGCCACATCAGGGATGCTACAGGTCAGGGAAATCAGGGAAGTCAGGGAAAAGTCAGGAAAAAAAAACATGACTGGAAATCAGGGAAAAGTCAGGGAATCCGGTCTCAAGTCAGGGAAAAGTCAGGGAATTTCGACGTTGGTCAGGGAAAAATATAAAATCCTTTTACACAAATAAACTTACTGTCTCCGCACCGAGTCCAAGCCTGCAGACGACGCGGCGCAAATTTTACTTCTGTGTTGTAAAAGATAATTTAAGTCAATCTCTTTGTACGTATTAAACTGTGTTCACTTTAATTTTTTGCTTTTTTATATTTGCCACCCTGTTAGCCTCAGCACCGCTTTTTTCCACCCGTTAATTGCCAAAAACCCTGGGGATTGCGTGGAAAAAAGTCAGGGAAAAATTAAAAAATTTGGTCTGGAAATCAGGGAAAAGTCAGGGAATTTCATTATTGGACTCCTGTAGCAACCCTGCACATCATTTGTCGAGGAATAGGATTCGCTGAGGTGAATGTACAAATTCTAACCTATAAATAATTTAATTCTCGAGACAGAAAAATCATAAAGAAAGGAATTGATACAAAATTACATTAAGCCAAATTCCACTGTTAGGCATGCACCAGCAGAGAACACACTCTTGCCTATGTTGAAATGCAGTTTCGTGCCAAATACCGGTCGAGTACAAAATAATTGAATCGTAAAAAGTGAGGGCTCTGTGGTGTAGTGGTAGCGCACTCACCCGGCAAAATAAGGTCTACAGATGAAATTTTTCTTCAGATATTTTGCCATGTGAAACACCTAAATTTCTTTCATTAGTTATGTATTACAGAAAAGTTCTAATAATAAAAGTTCCGGTGTACTTATAAGGAAGGGTACTTATAAGTCAAGAGTGCGCTGAAATCAAATATCGTCATCGAGTTCTAACATTAACATCCCACTCTATTACTGTTTCGTTGTACTCTATGAATAGAAATAACACGTATTAAAATCTCATACGGTTGTACGCAGTTTGCTTTCAAATTTATTTATTTAATTTGCTATTTTTTCGTTGAAATTATGGTTATCCATAAAACCAATTTAAAAGTATTCGCTAACGCTCAGCCAAATCCCTTGGGTGGCATGAATCATTATCGAACGCAGTGTTGTTCACATAGAAATGAAACTTTATGAAAAATTTCAAGTTTGTAGGTCAATTCCTTGTTTGATATATCGTGCGGACAGACAGACAGAAATTACATTTTTCCAGCCTCTCGAGTGAGAAGCTTCGCTAAAGCTCAGCCAATAAGTGACATTCAGTCGATAACCTAAGCCGTATCCTTATAATCGCTACACTTTTTTGACATAGTAGTTATGGTCCCTAAGGAATGATTTCTCTTTCGTAAAGAGAGGATCTCGTTTGGTTAGGATATTAACATGTTCAAAATTCATATCAGCCCCATTAAATCGCACAAACGCTCTGCCCGATCTTGTTGATATATTTTCGTCGACCTTGACCTCATTAACCGCAACAACCAGACACCGCTTTGAATTCTAGCTGTATAAATGTTATCAAACGATTGGGTTCAATTGTAAGGAATTAAAAATATAAAATAAAATATGTACGGTATTGTTTTAGTGTAGTGTGTATTGTTTTAATGAATGGCATTGTGCAATTTATTATCATCGATAATGTATTTGTACAACAATAGCGTCTATTTATTTGTTATTTCTTTGTTAAATGTAGAAAGGCATGAAGAGCATGGACTGGGATTTAAAAGTATATTTTTAAAGTGATTTTCCTTTTGTAATTTCCTAGTAATAAGATAACATTAAATAATATATTAATATGTTTCGCTCGTTGCCTCACTCGGGAAAATGTAATGGTTCTCACTAGATTGCAAAACAGAGCCCTGAGATTTGTGTATGGTCTCAAAAAACTTGATCACATCAGTGAATTTAGGTTAAGTTCTGAGGTGTTATTAATTGAAGATTGCTGTGACTTGCAAACTGTTCAACTTATTTACAAAGTTATTCAGACTGGCAAGCCTGAATATCTCAGGAAAAACTTATTTTCAGGCATGAAATAAACACACACAATACTCGACAGGACGGCCTACTTCATTTATCAAGGGTCCGTCTTGAAATCGGCAAGAAAGCTTTTAGATACTTTGGACCAAAAATATACAATACTTTCCCCCCTGCTTTGAAGAGCCTTAGTTACCGTTCATTTAAAAACCATGTCAAAAAGATTTTTATGTAATTTTATTAAGTAGTAAGTGTAAGTTTTAGATTTTAATGATTATTTATTTGTATGCTATGACAGGAGTTGTCTTGTAAATCAGAGTGTGTACCTTTGAAGAACGCTTGCTGAATAAAGACGTTATTTATTTATGTATTATGTTACAATTTAATTGTATTTTGAAATCTGTGTTGTAACATTTAAATAAATAAATATATTTTAACAAAATTAAAGGACCCACACCAGTTTTTATTCAAATGTTCCTTCCATTCTGAAATGATTTCGTTTCTTGTCGAGTTAAAACAGTATTTATACTAACTATAAATATTCTTAATTCGGATGTATATTTCAATAACAAACTATTGAATATAGGATATAATTATTGTAGTTTCTTGTAAATAGTATAGAGAATAAGAATATTACAATATACATACGTAGAAGATCAAAATTACAATAGGCAATGCTAATCACACAGGCGATGTACTTAAATTGTTACAAAGTAACACGTTTTAAGGTAATCTGATACGAGATGAATTCCCGCCGGCGTTCCATTGACTGGCGGAACGGTTCTTTTGAACGCGTTCTCAGCGCCATTATGTCGGTGAAAAGCACGCAATATCCGATTCACCGTGAATGGTTTTATTACTCTTACTTAGTCCTGCTTCCACGCTCCCGGAACATTCATCTGGTTTTTATCGTTTCATACCAAAATCACTTTCTGACTAAATTAGTTTTCTCACCCCGTTCGTATGAGGTTTTTTTTATTCCTGATTGCATGATTTCGTTGTGCATCGTTGAAATTCGCCTTCCAGTGTTTTATATTTTTCTCCAACTCACCTGAAATGCTATGAATAAGTTTAAAATTGTGTACAAAATAATAATAGTAGAGAACTGTAAACAAGAGTTTTAGCAGTTTGACTTCATTATCTTCAAGTTCTAATATCATCTATCTTGTTATTGTTATGACATTATCATTTTCTTTAAACGCAGCATTATTACAGTTGAACTACAATTTAGCAACATTGCCATATTATGTATTTAAATAGGTACAAAAATATTTACAAATCTTAATTTTCTAAATAACTTTCTAGCATTTTATATAATTTCGGGTAGTGCTACGATGGAAAAAAAGGAATTAGTATTACAGTAAAATCGTGGAATTTAATATTTTTGTGCCAAAATCTCCATTTTTATCAAGTTTTAGTAATATTGATATTTTTTTCTTATTGAGACAAAAATTTTATTAAAAAACATTATATATAATAAATATTTCCAACCCCTTGAAGAGGTTTGTTTGTAATGAAATAAAATAAAAAGTAAATAAATAAATAAATATTTATTTTTAACATTTACATTCATGTTTACAAATAAATGAAAAACTTAGAAAGTCACTGTAGTAGGAAGTATTACAGTTCTGTAAAAATAGAATAGCCTCAAATCCTGCAGAAAATTACAATTTGTACGGTCAGACTGTCTGACTGGGTGTCAAATCTTCAAATTTCGCCTTCCATTGTCGTTTATAGATACAGTAGTAAATTTTTAGACATGTCTTTCTAGATAGTCCTTCTCATAACCAACTGATGCACTTATTCTTTCTGTAAAAACTTAAATTTGCAGTCATGTTTAATTTATAATTAATTTAATTCTATAAAACAGAAGTCAAAAAATGTGACGATTTCTTCCACTAAACATATAATGTTGACGATACCGTATTGATGACACTTCTAATTGATATTTTAAATATAGATAGTTTAATTTATTTTAAAATGTGACAATTAGTTCAATGGAACATATAGTGTTGAAATACCAGTTTTCATCACATTTTCAATTGTTATTTTAAATATACATAGGTTAATTCTATTCAGAATGTGACAATTTGTTGCACTATACATATAATGCTGACGGTATCAGTATTCAAGAAACTTCCACTTGATATTATTAACATAGATAGTTATAGGTAGTACGTCTTTAAAAATTATTTTTTTACTTGCATATACAATGTGGGATGGTAAAATAAAATTGTTTTTTAAAGATAAAGTCATGCCATTGTAACATATATTGACCTGATAATTGCATAACGTATTGGAATTTCAGTATGCCCATATTAATTGTACGAATTATGACTGTATTTATACATGTTATGAGTTAACTGTATTTATACATGTTATGAGTTGACTGTATTTATACATATTATGAGTTAACTGTATTTTATACATAATATGAGTTAACTGTATTTATACATATTATGAGGTAACTGTATTTATTTTGTTGCATCATTAATAAATGTAAAATGTATAATTAAGTTTTTATCGTAAAATAAGGAAATTACGGAGCTGGTGTTCTCAAGGAAACTATTCTACGTCAGCTTCAATGTACTAAATCTTCCGGAGTTAACGTTAATGTTTAGGTTGTTTCATGAACAGCTTACACTTTTTTGTCGGGATATTAGCGAACTGAAAAATGAAGATATTTATCTTTTCTTCATATGATAGTAAATTTTCTTCTTAAACCTTAGCAATGCTTGAAAATTTTGCGTTTCTTTCTTCTTTTCTGTCTTTATTACAGTTTTGTATTTCGTTAAGGTAAATGATGGATCGATCTTCTTTAGCGAAGACTTCGGGCTGTGCCACTTAAGATTCTCTTCTCTGGTTTCACCACTCATTGTCCCTTATATAACAATGTATCCATCACTATAAGCTTGTATATGTCACTAACTCTGGTGTTGGCTACACCAGTAGACTCGTTTATTCGTAGGGTTGAAAAAAGTGAACCTAAGCCGCTACAGTGGAAATGATGGGCCATAGCATAACACAGGTCAGGTTTAAAGTCTGGATAGTTCTAAGATCGCGATTTTTTAGTCCCTGGTATCATTCGCATTTCGGGCAATCGAATAAACTGCAAACAACCAGAATTCGTTGATAGAAGAAAGACGAACTGGATGTCCAGATGTAGGTTTTCACTACCGTCTTGTCGCCGTGTATGGGAGCGGAACTAAGCACGAACTAAGCATTGAAGCTGTAAGCGATCGTATGGCAGCGGATTTTTCCTATATTGGTTAGATATTGACGTACTCTGGAAACTTGTTTTGGGTTGTAAAGAGTCATTCCATGTTGAATAAACCAATGGTCTGGACCTTGACCTCCCAGAGTTTTGATGATTTTTTTGTACGGAAAATTTTACATTTTTATGTCTTTTGGTTTTGAGTAACAAGCTTTTAAAAACGTACAAAAAGGCAGGTTTTATTCATGTCTCAGTACTTTCCAAACAACATAGCTTAAAAAAACTATTAAAGCTAAAGAGCTCAAATTTGTAACATTCTCTTCCGTTTGAAATTAAAAAAATATATTTTATTAAAAACATGAAGGGGACGTATTTTTGGGTTTTCAAAAATGGTTTTTTTGGGAGTATTAAAAAAAAAACCAACATGTACAAAACATAGTCATGTAATATATCACATTAATGAGCATTTAAAATTGAAAGGGAATGCCTTTTACCTAGTCTTAGTACGTACAACTCCATACAAAAAAATCATAAAAAATCAAATTAAATGACCAAAAGCACCAATGGGATTGTTTTATAAAAAGTAATTATGTGACATTTTAAATATACAAATAATCCTGTACGAATAATTGGTTGTAATATCGGCTATGAATAAATTCAAGACATAATTTAGTTTTTCTTATCTCTGAGTAAAAAATGAAGCTTATAGTCTAGAATAAGCTAAATATTTCATACGCGAGAACTATTTATAAATAAATCCTCATTTCATGGAAATAGTTTTGTAAATGTTCCCTCCTTTATAACGATATATTAGCAGTATACACTATTAACGAGACGTTATGGCAGTACAGTAGTAAAGTAACAGTAGAGGTTTTATTGAATCTGCCAGTTTAAACTATGAAACACGGTGAAAGTCAGTATGAACTAGTAGTTATGCGTTCCAAGAGGTGTAGGAAGAAAATGCTTAAGTATTGTTGGGTGTAATATAATCATAAAGTTGAAGACTTTTTGATATGTGTACGAAAAGTATTGTAAAGTGTTGAAAAGAAAAATAAAAGAATTGAATATTGATTATACAAGCAACGAAATTTGTTTTATTCATATATAATAATCGATTAAATATATTAATGGCGTAGCTTCAGTAACGTCTATCACTTGAGAGTTGGAATGAATGAATTTTCGAGTATTTGTCCGTTTGTACCCACACAAACTGACCTGTAGAACTGAAATTTTGAAAAAAAATCATTGCTATATAGGGAACATCGAATTCGAGTCTCATTGAATCCTGTCATTGAGTTGGCAGGCAAAATTTATTTGTTTGTCTCCCGGGGATGTAAAAATTCTTTTCTATCAGATGGTCTGTCGCGTGCCTGGCTCTAATTACGTTTCAAGAATGAATTGAGCCATAGCCTTAGCGTAGCCTGTTTTGCGACACGTAGTGTGGCGTAGTACTCCTACCATTTTTACATGCAGAGCAAGCAATTTCTATTGCAGAACGAGAACATGAGATACTACCATTCAAAAAAAGAACTGGATATGACTGATATATAGTGGTGCTGCTTTAGTTTGCTTAGGACAACTAGTAAGCTTTACCCGTCTAAAGTAATATTGGGACTGTTATATTTTACGTAACTATATTTGACGTAATTAAATTACGGATCCTTTCAAATAAATATTATGTTCTAATTATAAATAAAATAAAGAATTTCAGTATTTTTCTCGAGTAAAATATCGTATTATGTTGTCACGAAAGAACTGTCATCTTTCTCTTTTCTCTCAACTTTTTCTCAGCTGTTTTATAAAAGCCAGTAGAACAATTTCAAGAAATCCAATGGAAGGGATGACACGTCTACTGTATTTATTTATTTATTTTCAGTTTTACATGACAGTATTACTCTATAGTCGTAATTATTGTAGCAACGCCTGAAATGTATTTCATCATCTCAAACACAGAACACTAATCAAGCACAAAAATAAAACAGAGCAGTTGGCAGAGATTAATGTCTTTCAGAATTGGTCTAGATATGAGGCTTCATGGTCAAGTCAGAGACAGGATACGTTTTTCCGGACTCTAAATTAATACCATCAACATCTCGTAGTAAAAACAGTGTGTCAGCAATGCGGGGAATTCAACTTCCTCTTGTAAGCTACTAGGTAATTTCTAACGTTTTATCATTTAAAATTCAACTTCCTTCTGAAAGCTAGTAGGTAATTTCTGTCGTTTTATCATTAAGAATTAATATTTCTCCTGTAAGCTACTAGATTATCTCCAAAGTTTTACTATATGGAATTCTTTCCAACATTTTATCATTTTGAATTCAACATCCTCCTGTAAGGTACTAGGTTATTCCTAACGTTTTATAATTTGGAATTAAACATCCTCCTGTAAGCTACTAGAATTATTTCTATCGTTTTATAATTTTTTATTCAACTTCCTCCTGTAAAGTACTAGATAATTTCTAACGTTTTATAATTTGGAATTCAACATCCTTCTGTAAGCTACTGAATTATTTTTAGCGTTTTATCATTTTGAATTTAACTTCCTTCTGTAAGCTATTACGTTTTCCAAAGTTTTATTATCATATGGAATTGATTTCCTCTTGTAAGGTACTAGGTCATTTCCATCGGTTTTTGCTGCATTAGACTTTTTTCTGCGTTTTTAACCTAAAACGTCATTAAATGTAACCGCATTTGATCAAAAAACACAAACTGATAAAGTTTTGATTCTTACGTTACTTATGTTCACTTACAAGTTCCTTTCATCTCTCAAACAACAAAGGTCTATTCTCATATCATATTCCCAATACGTAATTGATTCTCCAATGTTTACAATGTTCATATTTATTTTTAGCATTCCTGTAATTATCGGTCTGTCATTAATGTGTCTAATTAAACACACTTAAATATTTTGATAACTTCTAATTTTCTTGCCCAATTAATGTAGTCTAGTAATTTTCTACTTCCAGTAATATAACGCTCCACGTGTGATACATTGTCCAGTAATACAGTTTGTTTTTACTTCTTATCTAATCATTTAGTATTGGTTGCGAGTAATTCATAGTTACGTTTTGAGTTTAAAACGTCGTCTTAGCATAGTTACGATTTACTCGTATAACGAATCGATTAGTTACTTTCATCAAGTTTAAACTCACTTGTTTTAATTTATCCGATTCGTCCCTCAACTAGCAGTGTTACAGACCACGGACTGGGATCACAGACACTGTCTGTACCCAATGGTGCAGCGGCAGTAGATATATTGTGCTGTTGGTAGCACAGGGTGTGTCCGGGTATGTTAGAAGTCCGACTCTATTTACTACCCTATTACTGTACTGATATCGTCGGCGTTTTATACCGTTACCACCCCCCCCCCTTCCATCGCCTGGGCAATTCGATAAGCAAGTGGAAATGGTCATCTTTATGGTTCTACTTTACAGTTGCGATGTGCATGCTTTATCTTACTCGCTCACGGAGCTTTCTTCTTGCACAGTAGTCTACGAATATACGGACATTGAGGAATTTCATCGCATTTCGTATCATCTCGGGGAAATCTCCGCGGCTTTTTGGTTGTTATAACAACATGCATTTACTACGGCATTGTTTACGTTGTATTAATTTTCGTTATTTTTCAACAAAATATGTTTGCAACGCTATGCAATTTTTAATGATGGAGTCTTCAAAATGTGGTTCTTCGAAATAGAAAGAACTGTTACATTCAGAGGACTTAGCCAATAATACATACGGTTTTAATACTCACCATATTAAAACTGAAACGCATTAAACATCGTTGCTTAGGTACGTCATCAATTCGGTGGTGACTGTGTTGTAAATCCAGTGTCGTTATCGTGTAACATATGCATCGTGACGAATGTAATGATGCAATTACTAAAATCGGTCTCATTGACTCTTAACCCACTCTAAGTTTTTTGTACCTGGACAGGGACATCAAGGATATTGTAATTTTCCACATAGAAACAGCAGGGCACTGTAATTTTGATTTATTTAAATTTGAATACCATTGTGAAGCGGTCAAAAACTCGCTTTTATAAGCGTGTAACTCGATTGTATTGTATTGCACAAGAGTTTAGCTAGTAAACTCCTGATCGATTGTGTATGTTTTGCATGGGTTGTGTTATCTTAAACGTTGTACACGTCAAATTATACCTTACACACAAACACGCGCGCGCGCGCGCACACACACACACACACGGGTTTTTAGTTATGCTTCATTTAGGAACCACGAGCTTTCAAGATTGATACGGTGACTTGGTTAGAGCACAGGACGGAGGGTATCGAAGCTAGTAAATAATACAGGACGTTTAATCAATGAAGCGTAGCCAGTAACGAGTGACTAATCAACCACAGACACAACACAACAGATCATATAATGGAGTAATGAGGGGGAATCTGTGGGCTGTTGGTACTAAATAATACAGAACGTTTAATCAATGAGGCTTAGCCAGTAACGAGTGACTAATCAACCACAGACACCACACAATAGATCATGTTATGGAGTAATGAGGGGAATCTGCGGGCTGTTGGTACTAAATAATACAGAACGTTTAATCAATGAGGCTTAGCCAGTAACGAGTGACTAATCAACCACAGACACCACACAATAGATCATGTTATGGAGTAATGAGGGGAATCTGCGGGCTGTTGGTAGTAAATAATACAGGACGTTTAATCAATGACGCTTAGCCAGTAACGAGTGACTAATCAACTACTAATCAACCACAGACACCACACAATAGATCATGTTATGGAGTAATGAGGGGAATCTGTGGGCTGTTGGTAGTAAATAATACAGGACGTCTAATCAATGAGGCTTAGTCAGTAACGAGTGACTAATCAATCACAGACACCACACAACAGATCATGTTATGGAGTAATGAGGGGAATCTGTGGGCTGTTGGTAGTAATAATACATGACGTCTAATCAATGAGGCTTAGTCAGTAACGAGTGACTAATCAACCACAGACACCACACAATAGATCATGTTATGGAGTAATGAGGGGAATCTGTGGGCTATTGGTAGTAATAATACATGACGTCTAATCAATGAGGCTTAGTCAGTAACGAGTGACTAATCAACCACAGACACCACACAACAGATCATGTTATGGAGTAATGAGGGGAATCTGTGGGCTGTTGGTAGTAATAATACATGACGTCTAATCAATGAGGCTTAGTCAGTAACGAGTGACTAATCAATCACAGACACCACACAACAGATCATGTTATGGAGTAATGAGGGGAATCTGTGGGCTGTTGGTAGTAATAATACATGACGTCTAATCAATGAGGCTTAGTCAGTAACGAGTGACTAATCAACCACAGACACCACACAATAGATCATGTTATGGAGTAATGAGGGGAATTTGTGGGCTGTTGGTAGTAATAATACATGACGTCTAATCATGAGGCTTAGTCAGTAACGAGTGACTAATCAATCACAGACACCACACAACAGATCATGTTATGGAGTAATGAGGGGAATCTGTGGGCTGTTGGTAGTAATAATACATGACGTCTAATCAATGAGGCTTAGTCAGTAACGAGTGACTAATCAACCACAGACACCACACAATAGATCATGTTATGGAGTAATGAGGGGAATCTGTGGGCTGTTGATAGTAAATAATACAGGACGTTATACAATGAGGCTTAGCCAGTAACGAGTGACTAATCAACCACAGTCACCACACAGCAAATCATATTATGGGGTAATGAGGGGAAATCTGTGGGCTGTTGGTAGTAAATAATACATTACACCTAACCAATGAGGCTTAGCCAGTAACGAGTGACTAATCAACCACAGACACCACACAGCAAATCATGTTGTGGGACAATGAGGGGAATCTGTGGGATGTAGCTAGTTAATAATTCATTAAGTATAATCAATAGGGATTAGTCAGTAACGAGTGACTAATCAACTACAGACACCACACGACAGATCATATTATGGAGTAATGGGGGGAATCTGCGGGCTGTAGCTAGTAAATAATACATGACGTCTAATCAATGAGGTTTAGCCATTAACGAGTGACTAATCAACTACAGACACCACACGACAGATCATATTATGGAGTAATGAGGGGAAATCTGCGCGCTGTTGGTAGTAAATAATACATTACACCTAATCAATGAGGCTTAGCCAGTAACGAGTGACTAATCAACCACAGACACCACACAACAGATCATATAATGGAGTAATGGGGGGAAATCTGCGGGCTGTTGGTAGTAAATAATACATTACACCTAATCAATTAAGCTTAGCCAGTAAAGAGTGACTAATCAACCACAGACACCACACAGAAAATCATGTTGTGGGACAATGAGGGGAATCTGTGGGATGTAGCTAGTTAATAATTCATTAAGTATAATCAATAGGGATTAGTCAGTAACGAGTGACTAATCAACCACAGACACGACACAACAAATCATATTATGGAACAATGAGGGGAATCAGCAGACTGTAGCTAGTAAATAATACAATGACGTCTAATCAATGAGGCTTAGCCAGTAACGAGAGACTAATCAACCACAGACACTTCATAAAAAATCTTATTTTGGAACAATTAGGGGTGTCTGCGAGCAGTGGCTAGTAAATAATAATGTTTAAATCGTAAAGCTTCCTAACTGTGCTATATTATATTAACACAGATACGGGTAATAAATAAAATATATATTTCATATTACGCCACGTTTTGATGAAATGCGAACCCAGTCTTGGTGTGTTTCAACTTGTCCGATAGTTTCAAAGCATTCCGACTGCGACTGTTCCATTAACAATGTAACGTGTTCTAAACTCTGACTTTGAGGGCGGAATGTTTCTGTTCCGACTGCGGTCTTGTGGCCAACTTTTCCTCAGTTTCTCAACAAACTCTATGGAAGTTAACGAGTCAAATTCGGCGGATTACTTTAAATAAATTGGCTCGAACGGTCCGAGTTCTCAAAGACATTCCCTTCATTAAAGGAATGTTCTTTATGTCTTAGTTAATCTCGTTTAGGTACTTTAGAACTTGGCGATTCCAATACAAAGGAAAAATAAATCCACCGAAACAATTCTTAGTTATTGCATTGATTATGTATCCTTGTGTGTTCAGCAGCTTTTAAATAAATGTGAAAGTCAATGTATGTGTATTCATTTTGTATTTGGACGTTGCCTAAATGTCAATGAGTAAAACCCCTTTTTCGGATATACCACCAGTTGTACAGCGGAGAGGGTACGAAAATGTTTTGCTGTCAAGTTTTTAAACAGTTTATAATTTTATTAAGTAAATAAGTAAGCGACAGAAATAAGAATTTATAGTCCAAAGTCTACTGTGATCTGAGGAGATGAAATTTTTACGCTTATTTTATGTGTCGTGGATAAATTGACAAGTTATCGTTTATCATGTTTTTGATTTCATGGACCGTCGAGATTCGATTTTTAGTATCTTCGATCTTGAGACATTTTCTGGTACGAAAATTGTTGTGTTCGGGAATTATAAAGCGCCCTTTTAATGGCGAAAAGAAAAAACTGTCTTGTTCTATTAATATACAAGTGCAAACTTGTGCTTCATGTGCCATTGTATGGTCGGCAACTATGGTAAAATTGGGATTGGTGCATGATTTGGTTGGTGTAAACCACAAAACATAAATATCATAGCGCAGGCATTCCAATACACTTGCTATTCAGGCGGTCGAAGGATATCCGCCATCTTGGTCTGACAGACTGAAATTTCTGTCCAAGCAAACAAAACAAAGCATTTTCTTGGACTAAACATTGTAGTGAACCGCTATTGAGTGTAAGTAAAACTTTTTTATTGTTATTTCAGTTCAGTCTAGTTATTGCATCGGGTGTCTTAAAAGTCCCCTCTCTCTAATAACTTTCTTCTGAATAGAGATGGAGTGATTTGCTTTGGGGGATGTTTATATGACCAACTGAGGAGTTTTTGATGTATGAAAGTTTTTGACTTGACCCCCCCCCCACCAAATGGGGTATTTTGGGGTTAAATTAAAATGTTTAATCAGGAACCCCTAGGAAGTGACAGACCAGTTATGGTGTCAACGTGGCCTGAATGTGTCTCACATACTAACTGGTAAACAATAAGAGATGACAAGGCAAAACCAACTATTGGTACAGTTGGAGGAATTTAGCTGTGCTCGTAGGGCCCTAATACTACCCTTTCAACAAATAAACGCTATCTGTGTGGCGGGTTGCGTTTACGTGCTCGCCGCTGAGATGAAGGCGCAACAATCGCTTTAACGACTTTAAACTCACGATTTCGATTTGCAGATTAGTATTGACAAATACGTTATTTTCAAAAACACGTTAAACAACACTATAACAACTGAAAAACAAGGATAAGACATATTATTGCTATTATTTGGTATTATCTTATTATTTAATTCCATCATAATCAGCACTGTCACAAAAATGTTTTCGGGACGCAGCGCATAATGCTACCCCGCCACCCCTCCCGCCTATCACCACACACTCAAGGTCACGCGCACAGCTAAAATCCTCGAACTGTATTCCCAGGACTTCCTAATGGGCTTCGGCCAGACGAAGCGAAACCTAATGACTGCTATGTTAATCATGGGTGTTGATGTTTGTTGGTTCTTTTAATAACTTGTTTCATGTTGTGTCTTAAGTTCTCAAATAATTAGTGAGTGAATGTTTTATCTGCCTTACAATATATATAAATGTACTTAAACTAGGGGGTTTAATATGTGTGTTGCACCCTTTTTATTGCAGTGGCATTTCCCATTGGGTATCCCCACCACTGGAAATTCCACTATAAGAGTCTAATCAAGGGTTTTCACTGATCAGACACTTGCATGGCCTCCATGTGTTTTTTAGGCCAATATTTTCAGAGCAGATTGATTAAATAATGAAACACGGCGTATTGTGCTTCTCTAGGTATTGAAAATTACGTTATTAGTATGTGAAACCATAATTAAATTAATTATTCAGTTTTATAGCTTCACTAAACTAGTATTTTTTCACGGTTTGATTATCTCAAAATTAAAAACAAAATAAATTTGATTGTACTTCCCGACGTTACCCGGGCAATCATTTTAGGATCGTATTTTAGACAAAATGGTCTAATTTTTTAATATAGGTTTTTTCGTTGCGGATTTTTGCGGATGGCCTAACACTTGGCCTTGACACCACCTCTATGGGGAAAGGTAGTCAGTTGGGCTCGAAAATATTAATGTACTCGGCATATATTTGATGTACGACTAAGACTACAGTCTTCTCGTATTTAATTAACATGTGTAATAAAATTAATTTTAAAATTTGTGTTTATTTAACGAAACAAATTAAGCATTGAAAAAGTTGTTTTACAATTATCACTTATTTAAACGGGATAATCTTTCAGTACGGCTTTTTATAGTAAATTAATTATAACAATTTGTAGGACATTACTATATTTTCATTTTCAAAAATTCCATTATTTGATGTGGCTTGGGTTGTCTACACAATAGAATATCTGTATTGACACTAAAGAATACATAGGAATGGTACTGATACCCGAGGCTACACCCATACGTATTGCTATTGCTTACATGTTAACTGCCATCTGTGGAGTCATAATTCTTAGATGTAGAGATATAGATACAAGTACAATTTTAGAATGCCACTATAGATATTTTATTTTCTACGGTCATATATGCATATGTTATAACATTCATAATGATATTTTTTTATATTCGTGATCAATATTATTTTTATAAACATTTATAAGATACCAGTTCTTAGGTAAAAACCTTAAATTTATAACTTAAAAAGCCGGGTTTTGGTTTTAAATTTCGAAATTATTTTATCTATAATAAAATACGTTTGATTTATTAATAATCATTCATTCCTTTGTTATTATCACATTGTATTAAAACATGAATTAATATGTGTTACAATTAAGCGTAAAAATAACATTAACATTTAAAATCTGAAATAAATATAATATGTGTATTTTTCTGATACAAAAGCTTTAAAACAAAATTAAACTTCTGTGAAAAAGTTTTAAGCAACAGCTTATACTACGTTAATTAAACCTTTAATGTTAGAAAAAATAATTTTAATATAATATATAATGTAATAATAAGTGTTATTATGTTATTATAGTGTTCATATTGGGGTTTGCATGTTAAAATATATTCTTAACAATTTCATGTAATGTCCTAAGTATGTTTTTCAATTCATGTTATAATGTGCAACATTCTTTTTATCTATGGAACGTACGTCTTAAGAAGCTTATATGACTATTGGACTTGAAGGAATCATGTTGTAACATTAGTTATTTATTAATCCCGTTATCTCGTAATCATCGTAGAGATAAGTAACATTCTGGGTCCTCGAGTATATTACTGCAGAATATGCAAAATGTCTTCAAACCAAACTTTACGACATTGGATGACACTGTTGAACAACATAATTATTGAAGCATTTTTACTGATTCAATAATTTTGTCCGCGTAATTCGGTCAAATACCCCACTGTGCGACGTTTCTCTTCGCCGCTGCCCATGCCGCTGACACTTCAGCGTCAGAAATCCTCAGTTTCGGAACTGTGCCAAACTGTATCAAGTTTAACCGGAACAGCTTTGTGTCTCGATAGTCAAAGCAAATTCGTGCTGTTGACCAATATACTTAGAATTCTAGACTTCTATTGCACACGATAGCCTATCTGTCTGCAGAATGAAATAAACTGTGGATTCGAAATTTGGCATGCAACTTCAGCGATGCCTGTACGTAACACATAATGTGGCATACTATTATATCGTTAATTTATGTTAAGATTATACTTTGTTGAAATTGAAATGGGGTGGAGTAGCTTAGATAGAGCAAAATAAATTAATTTACTAATTGAGAATGTAATATATTTAATATAATATAATGATATTTTTCACAAATCTGAACATATTAAATGATTCGAGTAAATAATATGATCAACAGTAATATACTTTCTGTTCTCTCTATGAACAGGGTGTCCACAAATAACTCTATCCAAATTCACCATTTGTTTTTTGGGTCAAAATAAGTAAGAAATGTCGTGTACAGTAAAATATAGCTATAATCTTGCTTAATTTACCGTCGGTCTGTTTGTGTTTTTCAGGAAAAATTGCATAAATGCCTGTCTTTAAATTTAATAAAGGTAGTAAGTCCAAACTTTGCAACATGTTTAGTCTACTTACTGTAAGACCTATATTTCAAAAAGTGTTAGAAACATGTTATTTCAGGGTTAAAAATGATGACAATACACAATTTTCAAACTGTAATAATTAAAAAAATGGGAGATTTATAAGAAATATTTATTAAGATATGGTTAACTTTTACATGAACGTTTTGATGCCAAATTTGTTTTGTTACGACAAAAATAATAACGGAATAGTAAAGATTTTTAATGAGCGCCATCTCTAATTTAAAATACACCAATCAAGTTATAAATACTGTTTAACTGCTGATTAATGTAATGATCAGGTGATTACTTTGATTAACAGCTGACTTTACCTGCCCATTGTTGGCTATCTGCACACTTGGTGCAACATTTTTTTAAGTGCAGTACATGTTGTTTTGCCAAATCAATCTGTAAATGTTGTTTTGTTTGTTTTAACCAAATACCGGTTATGACATACAATTAATATTAACTAACACAATTTCATTATTGTATACTTTTCCTACTGTTAATAAGGTTATTTTCTAAAGGCAATAAACAAATATAAGCTGTTAATAGCTGAACTATTAAATTTAATAACCAACTGAAAATTTAAATAACTAACGATTAAGTTAATTGACTTCTTTTAGTAAATCAATTAATTTAGACTTACAAAACAACACTAAAATTGTGTAAATTGGGCTTCTTAGCCGTAACTTCGCCTGGTAAAATAAGACATTCTTTACTTTTTTTTAAAAATGATGTAAGAAAAAAGGTATCGTTTAACATTTGTAATAGTATCGATTCACTCCACTAAAATTAGATCGATTTTATTCTTTAGAGATACTGTTAAATTAGTCACAAAAAACTAGAGTATACACTACAATACAAATACATACTTACATTGAATCATACGCTTATACAATTCTAATTGACTTTCTGTCAGACTAACACAGTTTGTGCAAGTTCTTAAAGTTCAAAAGTACCAGAAGTAAATGTTAATATTATTTGAGGTCTTAATAAACGTGTGCATTTCAGATACAGATGAACAACGCTGCCACATCACTTACAACAGTGTTGGAAATAAATAAAAAATGTGTCAATGCATAGAGCTAGAAACGCCTAAGGCTGTGAGCACTTTAGGTTCCAGACAGTCGTCAGTTTTTGCAATATTCTACAGCAATCTTATATTACATCGTGTACAACAAGCGACTGTGGCACTAAAATATGCTTTTACGGCTAATTTCATGCTTTTACAAAGTCCATTAAAACGATGCCATTAGTCATAAACATTCGCTTCACGAACTTATTAAGTTTCCTATAACGTAACATTCATACATGTCAAGTGTATTAAAATTATTTCTCCACTTTATGTATAATATTTTTTAACGATTAACCTCCTCGAGAACAGTACTGTTGCTTATTGTCTAATTTAACTGGCTTCGCTGATACATTTTAATTCTAACGTATCCGTTAAAATCCATATTATCGTAACATCAGTTTAGCAGAATTAGAAGACCAACCATAACTTTACTATCTATTTATAGATCTGACAGAGTGTAAGAATCAAGAGGATGACAAAGCACAAAGTACAAAGCATTCGGTCTGTGAGATATAATGAACTGACAAGGTCAGTATACACGCAACATATGCCATCTTTATTTATATGTATGCAAGTTTGCATAACATTGTATTACATCATAACATAAGATTGTATGCAAAATTGGTATACATAACATCTCGTGAAGATTGCCAAAGTAATATGTAGAAACATCTATTCGTTATTTCGGTTTTTATGTATATTTCGTGGTTATGTGTAAAAGATATGTAATCAACTTTCATGGTTAGTTTAAATAAGTAATACATTTGAAGGTTTTTATTTTCATTAGGATACTACTTGGAGAAATAAACAAGAGGTAATATTGTATGTGAAGTAATAACATTGGTTGTGTTGGTCTAAAGCCAGAAGATGGTTATTTGCTCAGCTGAATTTTGTATACTAGATGTTGGATACTTTTACAAATAATCTCTTGAAAGGTTTTTATTTTGAAAGGAAACTATCTGGAGAAACAAACAAGAGGTAACAATGAATGTGAAGCAATAACATTGGTAGTGTTGGCCTCAAGCCAGATGATGGTTGTCTGATCTGCTGACAGTTGTATACCATATGTTTGATATTTTTACAAGTAATCCCATGAAAGGTTTTTATTTTAAAGGAAACTATCTGGAGAAACAAACAAGAGGTAACAATGAATGTGAAGCAATAACGTTGGTAGTGTTGGCCTCAAGCCAGAAGATGGTTATCAGCTCAGCTGACTGATGTATACTATATATTGTATATGTTTACAAGTAATCCTGGGATGAAATCCTTTCATGGGCATGAAAGGTTTTTATTTTGAAAGGAAACTATCTGGAGAAACAAACAAGAGGTAACAATGAATGTGAAGCAATAACGTTGGTAGTGTTGGCCTCAAGCCAGAAGATGGTTATCAGCTCAGCTGACTGATGTATACTATATATTGTATATGTTTACAAGTAATCCCTAGAAAGGTTTTTATTTTGAAAGGAAACTATCTGGAGAAACAAACAAGAGGTAACAATGAATGTGAAGCAATAACATTGGTAGTGTTGGCCTCAAGCCAGAAGATGGTCGTCTGCTCAGCTGACAGTTGTATACCATATGTTTGATATTTTTACAAGTAATCCCATGAAATGTTTTTATTTTAAAGGAACCTATCTGGAGAAAACAAACAAGAGGTAACAATGAATGTGAAGCAATAACATTGGTAGTGTTGGCCTCAAGCCAGAAGATGGTTGTCTGCTCAGCTGACAGTTTTATGCTGGATGTTACGTGTTTACCAATATTACAAAATATCACAAAATCCCCCGAATGTTGTTACACGAAACTTGTAAACATTCTTACAGGTCTTAAATAACACAGCTGTGTTCCCTATATGAGTGCATAAAACATTTTTATACATGATGTAGTATTATACTTCATTATTGGTAATAATTTCAACATTCCTATTGCTCTTAATAGTCCCAATATTTTTAATTATTTCATATAGTTCAGAAAGGATACAAAATTATCATCAACTATAATTTATATCGTAAAACTAAAACAAATCTGTCGAACACAGTTCTTATGTGACAAGTAATATGTGTGTAAGGAAATATATAAGTACGTATTTACAAAGTCTTCTCATTTATTAATATTTTTTCTTCACTCATTTATATAATCGCACGGAACTGTAATACTATTTAATTGCCCTTTATTGTTATTATTACAATGAATAACCATTACTCTGAGGGAATAGAGTTTTCTTGGCTAAAATGAAAATGTAATAAACAAGAAAATTGCAATGAATATAATTTTATCTCATTCAGAGGGAATGAAACCTGGAATTTAAAAGAACGCCGGGTTCATTGGCAAAAGACGCGCAAAACTTAGTTTCGCCTGTGACAAGACAAAGTCAGGAAAGTAGCTACAGTGTTGTTATGATAATATGCATCCTGTATCTATTCATAACAAGTTGTGTAAAGAGGTTTTACGTAATGTGTTAGGTAAAGTATTGCAAAGTGTAAAGAACCAGTGTTTTCAGAACTCAATTGTTCATTTTTATTTCTCCACTAGCGGGCCCGGCGCGCTTTGCTGCGCATTTCAATAATTTTTTGCAAAAGTTGCCCGCGGCTTCGCACGCAATTTCCCGTTGAAAACAGTACACTATATTCACTTATTCTTTTTCTATCACATTCTAAACATTGCTGAGATAATTGATAGTCGTTCCATCGTGAGCCTCTTGGGCGTATTATGAAGGTATGTACCATATTCCTGCCTCTATCTAGCTGTTACCCACGGCTTCGCACGCAAATCTTAAGAACCGAAGTCCTTATATTACTTAGTAAATTTTTTTTTTTACTATAATAAATTTTAGATTAAATTAGTTATATCTCCGATGCCACGATTGAGCTTGCTTTGTTGTCTCGATCGAGAGAATATGTACACACGGAGTTTTGAGAACCATACTTCTGTCAAAAAAAAACAACTAAGGTTGATTTTATAACATTCTTTATATTTGTAGCCAACGTAAGATAGTAATTATGATATCTGCATTACTCTTCTGATCAAGCATGAGCATGGTTTATATTAAATAAATATTGCAGTTAAAGGTGAATTTTTACGTCAAATTTGAATTGTATTATCTGGATAGTAAAGTCTATGTTTAACAGTGATTGCAAAAACAGTTTAAACAAAATTTGTCGTTTCTCTTAAGCTTACTCTATGCTTTAAAACTATAAGTGTAATATATGTTTACAAAGAACAGCTGATTAAAAATTTGAAAAGACGTTAACATATGTTTGCTGCAATGCATTTCTTATGGGTATTTCTGTAACCAGTGGGGCGGAATCCTGAATCGGGAAAGGGATGTGCATAGCTTATAAACCTTCTCCGTGGAAAAATACATATACGTACAAATTTTCATCATGATCGGTCCAATAGTTCACGATTCCATAAAGGACAAACATACAAACATTCATTTTTATATATATAGATTACAAGTGGAAAGGTTTCCGTTAACAAAACAAGTACTTAACGTTTTAATGAGTGCAGATTTGATTAATATCAATTATGCCGGATCACTTTCATTAGACCACACTGTGTAGCTTTGTCGATTTATGATTCCGTAAGTTACTCTGATTATTATTGACATTGATCATAAAGTTATGTAATCGTAATTAATAAACGCACCGGTTCAGTAATGGTGGCCATTACGTGATTGATGGGACACGAAGTGTAGCGTTAAGTAAACCTTGTATCAAATACAAACCCGTGGCCTCGAGTTTGGGTGAACTTGGCGTGTGTAGATACAAATTAACTTGATGCGTGCCGATCACATTTCTGCCCGTTTCCTGTGCCGTCCGACCACCGTAAAATTCCATTAATCCGGCATCCGATAGTTCGGCACGCTCGGTAATCCGGCACGCCGTTTTGGAAAAAAGTAAAATTGTCCGGAACATCTCAAAACATCAATTGTTTAATGCGGAATGTTGTATTTTTCCGTTCGTGGTAGAAACAGCGTTTAGGCGTGGGAAAGAGGATATGCGTCTTATTCGACCTGCTTCGGTATCGACTAGTCATGTCGGCTGTCAGCCAGTGTGTAACCAGTTACACTTTCGTATCTACTCAATTGAGTCTAGTAATGGTAGGTCAATTTCACAGTTGATGTGCTCAGCACAGGTTTGTGATGGAAGGACGACTCTAAACGACTGGTGAAGTCTCACCACTGCCTTCTGAGACAGACAAGCAGTGTCTAGAGAGACTGACAGTGGCAGTACGGTACGGGGTTGTGATTTACCGGGATGAACGCGCCCTCGACCTTGACCGTATTCCGCCCAATTGTGACGCATAGACTACGCACTGAAATAGACCGTTAAAAAACAGTTCTTATAGATTAAAGTTATATTTAAATATTACAAATGTGTTTTACTGTGATCGTTTGTTTATTTATTATGTCTACATAATTTCCCTGATATATTATATCCAATAATCCGGCATAAAGACCGTGCCGGATTAACGAAAGTTTACTGTATCTCAGTTGTACCGAACTTTACAGAGTTGCGTATCGCTATCGTACGGTTCGAAACACGTCACCAGAGTGTATCAAGTTGGCAAGTGCTATGTTTACACGACACTTAATTAGCTGAGAAGTGTAGGTAGAGTGGAGAGAGAGGGAGCGCGAAGGAGATGAGAACTTGTCTAGAAGACAACAGTCTCACTGTCTCAGAGATCTTGCCAACAGACGGCGGCTGGCCACTGGCCAAGTCCTGACATGTGTTAGCGTCTTGTTTGTTTGTCAGAATTTGTGAAAGTTTTGTCAGAGTCACGCGGACTGCTCCCTCTTAATGGTCGCCGACTGTTCCAGTGTGCATACTCCGTAAAGAGTTCCGTACTATCGTCAATTTGTGTCGTAAGTTGTATGATGGGACTTTGAGTACGTATAGTCTGTCACCACCTAACATTTATTAATCCTTGGAAAGTATTACTGATCAATACCACAGTGGCGAGGGAAAGGTTGTGTAAGATTCATACAGAATACTTCTGAAGTAATTAGCTGTATATCATTGTAATGGTAAATTCATAAAAGTATTAGGATATGATAGCGTATAAGATTAAAACACAAGTCCAGTAACTTTGCGTATGATGTTTGGAATATATTTTCAGATATAAAGAAAATAAAATTCCTTAAGCTAATGAAAAGCTTCCGGACGAACTAAATGTTCTTGAACGGATAACAGGCTTTCGGACGTTTGTCATCGTTACAGGTTTAAAAAAGTACAACACAACGTTTCGAAGATTGGAATCTATCCTCTTCGTCAGGTTGAGGGAGGTATTAATACATACAAAAATAAAGAACAGAAAAAAGTAAAGAAAGGGTTCAAACATACCCAAAAGCTGGTTGGAGTCCAGTCCAGGCGTTGTCACTGCACAGGATGCAAGTCCCGAGCACAAATCACAAGTACGAGGATAACAATCACACATCACACTAGCACAGGTTACAGTGGGATACTAACAAGAACGTCAATGTCGTAAATGTACTTATGTTATTTATTTAGAACGGTGTTGTAAAGGACCTTTATTGTAGATGAGTGACGTATCGCTCCAATACCAGCACGGAAGCGATCGATCAATACTAGTTCCTCCTGGCAGGGCTTGTGACGCAAGATAGATCGAGTTAACAAGGCAAAGGTTTTTTCCCCATCAAAGGAATCCAAAATTGTCATCCAAGGAAACAAAAAATAAATGATACCAGTACTTAAATGAGGCTCTGATCTAAAAGGGTTTTTCAAAACAGAACTCCTAATCTGGGTTGGATGATTTGCAAAATGGGTTTTGAAGTGGACAAGACCTTATACATTTTTTTATCAAAACCTGATTTCTCCTTACGGAGTAGTGGGTAATAATCCCCTATAAGTTGCCCCATTGCCTTGTTTCCTAGTACACAAACTTCTCTCACATGAATAAGTAAGCTAGTCAGTGAAGAGATGAAGTGTGAAAATCCTTTTTTAGTCCAGACTCTAGCTAGAGTAACCTCCAAGTACCAATGTTGGATCTACTACATTCGTTCAGATGGTAACGAGATGTCAAGTTTATGTATAACCAATTGAGTTTCAGAGAGTCGTGTAGGGAATCTTTTAGGGAGCTTGGATTTATGACTTTGCCCTGCCTCTACATTTTTGAGGTGGTTACGTACTGCAGATCAAGGTGTACTCTGATTCGTGGCAGGGACGTTCACCAATATGAAACAAGAGGCAGGGACAACTATCGAACTCAGCATCACAGACTGGCGTTGTCGCAACATCTACCTCAAGAAGTTGGTGTCTAACTGATCAATAGGCTCCCTGAAAGTATAAAGAATTCCAACAATCAAAATCAATTTAAAACTCGTCTAAGACGCCTACTGGTGTCTAGAGCGTTTTACTCTGTCGATGAATTCATGATGAGCCGCTGGGATTTATGAGAGCATAGGATCTGAGGTCAGTGAGAATGTGTTTGAGAGAATGTATGAAGGTGTAAGTTTGACTGTGTGTGTGAATGTATAAGGGGTTGCTTATAACTATAATTATAAGGGGTTTCTTGACGATTGCGATGCAATGTTGAATTGTAAAAAAAATGCAATAAAAGATGATTTGATTTGATTTGATTCCAGTAATTGATGGCTATTTATGCTTTGGAAATGTTTGGCTTTACTTTCCAGGTTGAAAAAAGCGTTGAGTACAGCAAGGTGAGTTGTAAGAGTAGTTTCCGACATGCGAACTTCTCTGTGTTGTTTACAGTGTGTGTCAGAATATTCAAGGATCAAGAATGGTCGGTATCAAAACATATGATTTAGTTCAGAAATAAGATAGTTAAATACATATTTAAAGAATAAATTAAATTTTATTGAAATGTGGCTGTTGGTCAATTGATTGCTGACACTTAAGGGCTGATGACCTTACTTAATTATACGATCTGGGTGTTTGCTTCAAGCACATAGTTGAAAATATTTCCTCCTACTCGATTTGATTTTTAGTATTTCTTTATTTACCGACTTTATGGTAGCTGATAAAGTCCACCCAATGACGGACCAGTTAGCTACCCTGTTCAGTAAGAACTACACGGGTGGCAACTAAAAATTTAGAGACTGCTAAACCATATCATATCCTCAATATTTTAAATTGTATTAACTGTAATAATATAACTATTAATCACAACGCTGATTTTTAGATAAATGAGCAAATGTAAATCGATAGGTAAAAATTGTAAAGCAAGTTAATTGTAATTTGAATTGCACTGGGATGTAATCAACGTGTAAAATTTCATGATACCGTAGTCTTTGATTCTAAAGGCGAAACCCTCTGGTGACACATTATGACAGTTAAAAACAAAACTATTTTTATTGTTGAGGAATAACTGGTAGTAAAATTTCCCACGTGTCAAAGTGTAGAAATGTAAAGTTTTCTGGAAACGTGGATAGTTAGAGTTGAAAAATAAATTACGTTGTAAATGGAGAAGCCACAGCTTTGAAACGTTTGTCAAGGTGGTATGCCCAGACAAAGAAATCTGAAACACAATTTCACTGAAAATGGTGAAATTATGGCATTCGCTTTTTTCTCATAGCAAACATTTTACCATTTCTATTAACACGGCATACTGCTAGGTTACATGAAGGAGTTTAGCAACATATTTCAGTTACTCTCATAAGGAATAAATTTTTGTGTATAAAAATAAATTACTATTTAATAGGCATTACAATTGAAAGTAATAAAAACTTGTAGATACCTATCACAGTGCCTAATCCTTAAGTAGTTTTAACGAGGTGATGTTTTATGGGTATTAATTAACAACTAAAAGAATCGTTTTTACTGTTTGCTAAGCAATATATAAAGCATAAATGCTATTTTTGAGATTTATTTGATTGTATGCAAAAATTAATTTGGTTAATAATATAAAAAATTATCAAGTTAAAATATGAAAGAATTGTTATATATGTATATAAAAATTAGACATAGCTCCGTAATTTATTTTAAGTGTACCAGACTTCATGGATATAATTATATTCTTTAAGCTAATTGAAAATTCAATATTTCACAACTCTTTTGAACTAGGTTCTGTGAGAGAGATTGCGGTAAGTGGCACATTTTGACAAGTTAAAAGGTGAATATACGAGTAATAATTGTGAAAATTTTAACAAAAAAGTTTAGTTTGCATTCACGTGATTTTAATTTCAACAATATAATATTTATAAAATATGAAACTAAAGTTTAATTTTCTTTTTTACTTAGGAGAAGTGACGAGTAAATAGTTCTTTGCACCACATCACTGGAAGTACTAGCACAATCCTTATGAATGCCGAAGTCGGTTTAATTGTGAATCTTGTAGGATCACTTACATAAGTGTCAATTCGTATTGGTTGTCGAAAAATTGAGATTAGTTTGTACCGTAGAGTACAAATTTTGCTAACCTGATTTCGATACCTCAACAAATAATTCAGTGTTGCTTATTTTTCACTGCGCAACTTGTAAATCCGTAGCTACTTTGTGATGTCGTACGAGGATCCAGATGTTTCCAGCTTTACAGAGAGTCAAAGTCGTTCAACCGTAGCTCAGACAGAGCGGGTTGTCATTTAAGGAATTCAATCTGTCAAACGAAGTGTAAACGGTATCTAGACGCAGCCAATATCGAGGGATGTGATCCACTAACATCAGCTCCCACATTCTCTACCAGACCACGCCCTGTAACTCTGCCAGATTGGGGCACTGCTACCTCGTCATCGGCAACTACCTCTACAGAATTTGTAGCTAAAATGCCGTACAATAGCGATCTTTTACGAGAAAAAGTCATTTCTAAACGCGTCACAACTATTCGATTTACCGATCTACAATTACATTTATACGCACTGAGTATGTATTAGTAATGTGGTTTAGCTTAAGAAATAAAAATTCAGTTCCAATATAACTAAAAATCTGCGCTTATGCGCGCATGGTTCTGTCACGATAGTCAGCAATTATGTTTCCCGTTCTGTGTGATTTTTTTTTTTTTCCCATTTATGTTACTGGGTGGGTCGGAGTGTGATCATCGTAAGACTCTGAAGCTTGTATGATAGCTTTCTCGACCTACCGAGCTTAGAAATATTTTATGTACACATTAAAGGACAATTTGCAAGGATATGTTAATAAAAGAATCTGCACGATGCGTTAAACAGAATGTGTTATGAAAACTGCTTGAAACGATGTGGGGCACATTACGATGCAAAAGCGTCCATTAAAATAATCGCTAAGCACAACAAATTATATAGGACAAAAATTTCTCACTTTCTTTACATATTACGTGTTCCTGAAAGAGACAATGTTGGAACTACGAATAATAATCTGAAGGCCGAGATAGAAAACAAAATTGAAATTCTTTATATTAGCGTGGATTAGTACAACTAGTATGGTGCATCACGGCTTCACCAGATAAATTCACAGGTATAAAGGATGGATTGCGTGGCTGTGTTTGACATACTGGATACTCCAAAGTTCTACCTCTATCAGCGATTGTGTACATTGAGTACTTGATCACCGATACAGTACATGTCGAATAGTTCCTAGTTCTACGTCTGTCGTCGAATATTTACATTTAGTTTTGATCACCGATACAGTACAACTAACGTACCACTACTAACGTAGCAGTACTGTGGTGTGGTTTGCATACAGGACAGATTGCGTGGCTGTGTTTGACATACTGGATACTCCAAGGTTCTACCTCTATCAGCGATTGTGTACATTGAGTACTGATCACCGATACAGTACATGTCGAATAGTTCCTAGTTCTACGTCTGTCGTCGAATATTTACATTTAGTTTTGATCACCGATACAGTACAACTAACGTACCACTACTAACGTAGCAGTACTGTGGTGTGGTTTGCATACAGGACAGATTGCGTGGCTGTGTTTGACATGTTGGATACTCCAAAGTTCTACCTCTATCAGCGATTGTGTACATTGAGTATTGATCACTGATACAGTACATGTCGAATAGTTCCTAGTTCTACGTCTGTCGTCGAATATTTACATTTAGTTTTGATCACCGATACAGTACAACTAACGTACCACTACTAACGTAGCAGTACTGTGGTGTGGTTTGCATACAGGACAGATTGCGTGGCTGTGTTTGACATGTTGGATACTCCAAAGTTCTACCTCTATCAGCGATTGTGTACATTGAGTATTGATCACCGATACAGTACATGTCGAATAGTTCCTAGTTCTACGTCTGTCGTCGAATATTTACATTTAGTTTTGATCACCGATACAGTACAACTAACGTACCACTACTAACGTAGCAGTACTGTGGTGTGGTTTGCATACAGGACAGATTGCGTGGCTGTGTTTGACATGTTGGATACTCCAAAGTTCTACCTCTATCAGCGATTGTGTACATTGAGTACTGATAACCGATACAGTACATGTCGAATAGTTCCTAGTTCTACGTCTGTCGTCGAATATTTACATTTAGTTTTGATCACCGATACAGTACAACTAACGTACCACTACTAACGTAGCAGTACTGTGGTGTGGTTTGCATACAGGACAGATTGCGTGGCTGTGTTTGACATGTTGGATACTCCAAAGTTCTACCTCTATCAGCGATTGTGTACATTGAGTACTGATCAACCGATACAGTACATGTCGAATAGTTCCTAGTTCTACGTCTGTCGTCGAATATTTACATTTAGTTTTGATCACCGATACAGTACAACTAACGTACCACTACTAACGTAGCAGTACTGTGGTGTGGTTTGCAGGGTGCAGGACAGATTGCGTGGCTGTGTTTGACATGTTGGATACTCCAAAGTTCTACCTCTATCAGCGATTGTGTACATTGAGTACTGATCACCGATACAGTACATGTCGAATAGTTCCTAGTTCTACGTCTGTCGTCGAATATTTACATTTAGTTTTGATCACCGATACAGTACAACTAACGTACCACTACTAACGTAGCAGTACTGTGGTGTGGTTTGCATACAGGACAGATTGCGTGGCTGTGTTTGACATGTTGGATACTCCAAAGTTCTACCTCTATCAGCGATTGTGTACATTGAGTACTGATCACCGATACAGTACATGTCGAATAGTTCCTAGTTCTACGTCTGTCGTCGAATATTTACATTTAGTTTTGATCACCGATACAGTACAACTAACGTACCACTACTAACGTAGCAGTACTGTGGTGTGGTTTGCATACAGGACAGATTGCGTGGCTGTGTTTGACATGTTGGATACTCCAAAGTTCTACCTCTATCAGCGATTGTGTACATTGAGTACTGATCACCGATACAGTACATGTCGAATAGTTCCTAGTTCTACGTCTGTCGTCGAATATTTACGTTTAGTTTTGATCACCGATACAGTACAACTAACGTACCACTACTAACGTAGCAGTACTGTGGTGTGGTTTGCATACAGGACAGATTGCGTGGCTGTGTTTGACATGTTGGATACTCCAAAGTTCTACCTCTATCAGCGATTGTGTACATTGAGTACTGATCACCGATACAGTACATGTCGAATAGTTCCTAGTTCTACGTCTGTCGTCGAATATTTACGTTTAGTTTTGATCACCGATACAGTACAACTAACGTACCACTACTAACGTAGCAGTACTGTGGTGTGGCGTGCAGGGTACAGGACAGATTGCGTGGCTGTGTTTGACATGTTGGATACTCCAAAGTTCTACCTCTATCAGCGATTGTGTACATTGAGTACTGATCACCGATACAGTACATGTCGAATAGTTCCTAGTTCTACGTCTGTCGTCGAATATTTACATTTAGTTTTGATCACCGATACAGTACAACTAACGTACCACTACTAACGTAGCAGTACTGTGGTGTGGTTTGCATACAGGACAGATTGCGTGGCTGTGTTTGACATGTTGGATACTCCAAAGTTCTACCTCTATCAGCGATTGTGTACATTGAGTATTGATCACCGATACAGTACATGTCGAATAGTTCCTAGTTCTACGTCTGTCGTCGAATATTTATATTTAGTTTTGATCACCGATACAGTACAACTAACGTACCACTACTAACGTAGCAGTACTGTGGTGTGGTGTGCATACAGGACAGATTGCGTGGCTGTGTTTGACATGTTGGATACTCCAAAGTTCTACCTCTATCAGCGATTGTGTACATTGAGTATTGATCACTGATACAGTACATGTCGAATAGTTCCTAGTTCTACGTCTGTCGTCGAATATTTACATTTAGTTTTGATCACCGATACAGTACAACTGACGTACCACTACTAACGTAGCAGTACAACTGTGGTGTGGTGTGCATACAGGACAGATTGTGTGGCTGTGTTTGACATGTTGGATACTCCAAAGTTCTACCTCTATCAGCGATTGTGTACATTGAGTATTGATCACTGATACAGTACATGTCGAATAGTTCCTAGTTCTACGTCTGTCGTCGAATATTTATATTTAGTTTTGATCACCGATACAGTACAACTAACGTACCACTACTAACGTAGCAGTACTGTGGTGTGGTGTGCATACAGGACAGATTGCGTGGCTGTGTTTGACATGTTGGATACTCCAAAGTTCTACCTCTATCAGCGATTGTGTACATTGAGTATTAATCACCGATACAGTACAACTAACGTACCACTACTAAAGTATTAGTATCTTGGTGTGGTGTGCAGGGTGCAGGACAGATGCGTGGCTGTGTTTGATTAGTTCCATACTCCAAAGTTCTACCTCTATTTGTACATGGAGGATTGTGTACATGGAGCATTGATCACCGATACAGTATATTTTGAAGTTCTATGTCTGTCGTCGTATGTTTACATTCAGTTTCAGTTTTGATCACTAATACAGTACAACATTTCTACCTGAATGTTTACTTTTATAGTTTTCATCACCGATACATACAACTAAAATATCACTACTGAAGAAGCAGTAAATGTTTTAGGGTATTTAGGGTAGATTTTAATGTTCATAAAGAGTTCTCAATGAGCAGCTGATGTCCCAGAGTGTTTTCATTGAGCCTTCACTCAGTAGAAATATGACGTATATAATCTGTGGATTACTCACATTCTCTCTAGCAGTAATATTCCGCTTAACTCCCCTGTCCGTGGAACTCTATAATGGTGTGCTAGGTAGTGTATATTAAGATTAAGATTTATTTCTGTCATTACTCTTCTCCTCTAATCTTCTTTCTGCCAGAATATTTTATCCATACACTATTCAGAGTAGATACCTTATTCCTATTTTTTAAATTTTCCACATATATTTTCGTATTAATATTGTATAATACTTTAATAAAAAATTATTCATACAAAGTCCTTGTTCTCTTTCCAGCACTAATATTCCGCCCACATATACCTATTTCCGTTTCAAATCTATCATATTACCTCATCACATTACATCATAAGTGCTCTAACCAAGAAACTGACTAGGGTTCCCCTCCACCGACCTTAAGAGTTTTATTACAATTTTTAGCGCTATTCAATAAAATATCGTGGAATCTTGATCGTGCGTTTGTGCGTGTGTGTGTGCGTGTGTGTGTGTGTGTGTGTGCGCGCGCGCGCGTGTGTGTGTGTGTGTGTGTGTGTGTGTGTGTGTGTGTGTGTGTGTGTGTGTGTGTTTCTTTAGATCAATACGGTAATATACATAATGAGTATCCAATAAATAAATTAAATGTTATAATCGAGAATACTATAAATAATTTGTATTTGTTTACTTCGAAGTTTTTTCGATGGCTTATTTTCTTCAAATCGTCGTTATGATTGAAGCTGAAGATAAGAGTGTATTGGATATTAATGAGAAACACAACATTACTATCGTCGCTATCTAATTATACTTCTGGAAATCACATTATTATGTTGTATCTCTACATTTTTACATGATTTTACTGTACAACAGCCTTACGAAAAAGTCTGTGTTAGTTTCTTGCATTTCTTATCATAAACGTCGTAATTTAGAATTTCCTACATTTTACACGTTTTTACCCACATCACCATATTATCATGTGAATTACTAATAGAATTCCATTCATTTCCACATTTTCCCCTTAAACGAGCTCCTCGTTGAGGATTGTGAATTAGCCGTTAACGAAATACTCTGTAGAATCTAAAATATCTTTTCACTTGGCCTAATTAAATTATCACTTGGGATAAGAGGCTTGGAAAAGTTTTAAGAAGTTACACTTACCTTTTCGCTTGCTCCACGAGTTTTTTTGTAAACAAGAGAGGTCGATCCCTCTTTTTAAGCCTTATACTGTCCGTCCTTATGGGCCACTGGCCTGTGCGAGGATCTTATCAAACAGAATAAAGGGGGTGGTCACTTACAGGATTTGAACCTGCGTTGTCTATAACTCAAACACAAATTTCAACGTCTTAGACAGCTCGGTCAACGGCACTCCCACAGGTCCATCTGAAAGGTACAAACCACCCAGACCCTCCTGCGGGACAAAAAGAGTCCCTAGTATAGTATTTAAATTTTTATGTGCGCAGTAGACGGCTGGGCGGTATTCAGATTAATCTCGTTACAAAACCAACGCAGAACCAATGTTTTGCATATTCTGCGTTGTTGATTAGACCACATACCGTGTTTGAATTCCCTAGGTGAACCTGCGTGTGTGCGTCGGTGGTTTGTTAGTTGGTTGGTGGTGTGTGGTTATCGTGTGCGTGTTATCGTGTATAGTATACGTGGTAATAATAGATCGTATATTCCGGTAGGTAACTTCGGGCTACATTCAGCAAAATTTTCTAGTCATTAGGCTTTTCTATGTCTACCACGTTAGTCCAGTAAAGTTACTTCTACTGGAATGTCAGATATTCTTATTACGTTTGCCTGCAAGGAACGTTTAGGTTAATTTTCAATATTGTCAGTTATATTTTTACATTCAACACATTGTTACTCTAAAAAAGTTTTAAAGCTCCTCTTGGCCTAAAGTAGTTTTTAGTTTCTAGAACCCTAAAAACTAGTTCAGGCCATTGGTTAGTTCCTTCAAGTCAATAATTGAACTGTAAATATTTTGGTTTAGTGATTTTATTTTGCAGTACAGTTGAAATGCAGCGTCTTTCAAATATCCTTCAGTATTTATATAACATATTATATTAAAAATAGCACAGTAGTTCTCGGTTAAACAAATTTTAATTTTTATTACTTATTCTTCATTGAATTTCATAGTTCTTTTTTCATTTATTTGGCAAGGGTCACTAAGAAACAATTAAAAATAAAGATGAGTTTAATATCAGGTAAATTAACTATATATAAAAAAACTTACGGAACATGTTGTCCTAAGTATTGATTTACTGAAGGAAAAGAAAAAGTGTATCAAAAATTACTTTATAATTGGTTTATAATAACAATCTTCTTTACGATGGTACGTCAGACATGCTACATAATATACTTAAATAATCTGTCAGATAGGATGTCCTAAACGTACGAGGAAGGACGATTAAAGCTACAACAAAGAATCAAAATGTAACCCCCCTAAGTCATATACACGGAAATTCAATTTTGAATAAATTTAAAATAGTTTCAGGATGGCGTACAACAACATTTGAAGACGTTTTACGTAATATCAAACTCTTCTACATCTTTGAAATAAATTAATGAAACTATTAAAATCAAAATTTGCAATGCATTATTTTAAATGGCCTAGTACATAAAACACAAAACGCTGTGTCTATACTCAAAAATAAATATTTTCAAAGAGTTAATATGTGTGGCTTCACCACGTGCCGTTTCATTTCTATTGTATGTGGAAGAAAATAATTTATAAAATTTAAATGGAAGGTATATTTTATTTAAAAATTGTTAAAAAAAAAATAAATGTTTTGTCTTTTGAACCACGTGTCTATTTCTATACAGCATTATTAAATTTGCTCCATACAATCTAATGTCAAATACCAGTAACAATTTGCAATAGTAAAAAAAATAAAAGAATTGTGTAGAAAATAACTTATAAAATTGAAATGGAAGGTGTACTTTATTTAAACATTTGTGTTTGAAAAATAAATATTTTGTCTTTTGAACCATGAGTCTATTTCTATACAGCATTATTAAATTTGCTCCACGGAACATCCTTCCGGGAAATCCTAAAAAACCACTAAGTTCAAAAAAAATATACGCATTGCGAAATAATGCGGGATTGTGAACACGATAACCGCTGTTATTTCAAGACGAGTTAAACTAAATATGATACAAATGTAGTATATACACGTGGCTTGGACACGTTAGTTAACTATTATAAACCAATGATAAGTGTCAATGTCGTACAGTTCTTATTTTTGAAATGTTTTTTATTACAATATATAATAAAAAACAACACGTTTCACTATTATTTGTATGCATTTTTAACCAACTTTTATACGCACATATTTTATATTTACTTCAGGTTTCGAAAAGAGGTCTTTTTACAGATTCTAAAATTAATGGTTATACCTCAATATTATTCATCGTAGAGTAACAAGAAAACCTGTTTAGAATTCCCGCAATATTTACAAAAATGTTTGTTCTTATATACTTTTATATATGTTGCCATTGCATTTTTTAAAAAGGTTACTGCATAAAAGTTTGAGAACTAGACAATAACATTGAATGTTACTAGTGAATGTGTTAAAAAAATAATTTTCAAGTGATAGACGACGTTTTTATAAAACATTTTTACATGACAATAACTGTTAAAAACTCACAAAGTTTCAAGGCAACTCGAGTTTCTGAATGTTTTAAAGTGTAATAACATACCATACATGAAGATGGCGTTTACGTTTAGGGTACAAAAGTGCCAATCATAAAAATTCCAATATTATGAAGTGCCAAATATAATAAATGTCAAAACCAATGATTGACACAATTATGAAGTACTGATCATAAAAAATGTTACCATAGAAACTCCAAATAAATATTTGTTGTATACGTTTTCATCAACTCAAAATTTAAGACAACTTTTACGATCAGAGACATAGTATGTGGACGGCACCTTCAGTGTAGTGCCAACTCTTTTTTCCAACTCTTAGCCGTAATGGGGTCAGTGTCTGTACAAGGTGAAACTATCATTGCGTTACCTCTGGTATATACGTTAATGCAAAATTTAGTTTGGCACTTCCGTTCTGGCACTTTTGTAGTATAACGGTCGTTTACCATTAGTGTAGTGCAACTTAACCTTCATACTTGGCATTGACTGTTGCACCTTCAGTGTAGTATGTGAAGAACACATCCACCAATGAAATCTTACCTTTTTTCGAGCTGCGTTGAAAGGTATACTTTATTCTATTCGATTATGTATAAATGTGTTACAAATCATTGAAAGAGAGTTCTACAAAATGTAAACCTTTACTTTGGAGTTATGTACTGTGTTGTGTGGCGTAACTGCCCCCAAATTAGTAAACAACCCCTGTGATAGGTCTATGATCCCATTGTAGACCCACATTTATCGATATGATGGGTTCATAGTGGTCTCCTCACTCTGTACAATAATCTACTGCATTGTAATGCCTCTAAGAGAGAACCTATCTAGCTAAGACTGGCTATGATTTAACTAAGTGTTGAATCAATAGATCAATAGATCTTAAAGGGTTAAAGGAATACGGTGGGACTGACATACTTATAATGTCATGAGATCTCTCCTAGAGATAAGGTTTGAACGAGTCCAGGACAGGTTCTGCGATACTGCAAAGGAGGGAGGCTCTCATATGTATGTGCTTTCCCTTTTTTTATTTATTTGATAGTGATGTATGGCAAAATAAATATAAACAATTATTTAACAAAGTAATTCAAAACAATTATTAATAGTTTTAATGTACTAAAATCTGTCAATTATACATAATACGTTGTTTTTAATTTAATTGTTAATAATTTAATGTAAAAATGGGTATATCCGAAATTTCACAGCATACACGTAACGGTAAACGTGTGTTTGGATATTCGCATGTTCCAGGGCAATGCTGTTAGTCCAATTTACGTTTGCCCATACAGTGAGTATGGACAGGCAGGGTGTGGTCCGGTGATTACAGCCAATTGGTGGTGTTTTATCTAATTGCCAGGAAATTGTCGTATTTAGCTGAACTAACCTTTTAGCTGCGGAAGCACTAACGAGACTAGGTAAGGTTGTGTCTAGGGATGTTGCGATATTATCGATAACAATATATATCGATATTATCGTGATATCGGAAGAAATATACAAATATCGGGGTTTTGATATCATATTGAATGAAAAGTTGTAATTATTTATTATTTTGGCTTTATTAGTTCTACAAAAGCAAAACTCAAACAACTTGCTTTGTTCAGTTGTTAAATGCAACGCCAGCAAAGAAATTAACTTTGCAGATTAAGTAAAAAGTAACCAGACGATGCTTGGTTCAGTTAAGCATATAAATAATATAGTTGCTTTTTAAAATGTAATTGTTGTTCTTAAAACTCAATTTAGATTCTTATAGATTTATATTGAAATGTAAAATTGTAATTTTTATTCTTACTTTGACAATTGTTTTTTAATAATTGTGCTTCAAATGGTTCTTAGTTAAAAAATGTTAAATAGAATAATTTAAGGAATTTCTTTTTTATCTTTAAATAATGATTTTATTTTTAATGTATTAAGTTGTACTTGTATTAAAAACATTGTTTTGGAAATGAACTCGTAAGTTGTATCTTTGATTATACTAGTTACACACACTCATACAATCAAAGGTTGTATACACCAATTTAAACACTCCCCTTCCCTTATTTATCGATATCGGTCGATATTAGGGATATCGATATTTGGATTCGATAATATCGGTATATCGATATCCAAGCTTGATATTGATATCGATAACAATTATCGGAACTAGCCTCATATTGCAACAACCCTAGTTGTGTCCAATTCGTACCGTAAGAACCAGCGATTGTACCGTCAAATCGTTTGTGTGTAATGTAAAATTGGTTTATGGTTTTGTACTCGGTTTAAAGTTCGGTTCTTTTCTAATTTCAGAAATTTAAATCAAACCTCTTTGTTGTCGTATAGCAATTACATGCAGTTACGTCAAGTATTCTACCAAAAATATTGTCATATTCACAGTTCAGTGTTTTTCTAAAAAGAATTTTTCATAAGAAATTATATATTATATAGCCCAACAGAAAACTTTTCACGTTGTAATTTGTTCCATACAGCATAAAAAAAATTAAATAACACTTAATAATAAAAAGTTTCATAAAACGTGAAGAGAAATAAGAAGATAACAATAAGTAATAAAAATTAAAATGTTAAATTACTTAATTAATTTAAAACGTTTACATTTAAAATTAGTCTATAAGTTAAAATTATCCTACTTTTTATCAAAAGTGAAAACAATGTTCTAAAACAATATTTTGTAACCTTAAAATTTTAAAACACACTCCAATGTAAGAAGTACTGTTTTGCAAAAAAAGAAGATTAAAGCAATAAATATGAATTACAAGACCAAACACCCCAGAAATTAATATTTTTAATACTGAAAAATTCTGAAAGATCGTAAAATGGATTTTTTAGTAACCGGTCATACAGGTACAGTTTAGTTTAAAAAGGTTTTGTTGGTTACTTATGAATTGTATATTTTAATTTCTTGTTAATTTTTTGAGAAGTTAACATAACTGTGTTGTGTTTTGCTGAGGCTAAAGGGTTTCTTGATCAGTTCACGAGTATTTGTTGGCAACTATAGTAGCGGCCAATTTAAGTCAATTTAATTCATGAGATGCCCTGCGGACAGACAGACAGACGTCCAATTGTGCGCAAAATACAGTTTTACATCCCCCGCGTGACGGTAGACAAATGGTGTCAGCCTATCGAGTAACAGACTTCAATGAAGATCAGCCAAATCTCATGGTTGGACATGCACCACCATAGAACTCATTCTTGTCCGTGTAGAAATGGTTTCATGCAAACTCTTAAGTGCGCAAATGAAATATTTCTCCGATATCTTGTCACATTATACATTCACATTTGTTCCAAGTTGGGTTTTATAGCAGTGTTTAAATGATAATCTACACACCAAGTCACAAAAGAAAACCTTTTGGATTTCCCTTGCAGTTCATAAGTATGGTACATTGAAAACTCACGTCAATGTTTACAACGTTGTTCGTTAAACTAACTATGTAAAACACTAAGCTCCAGTCCTCTGAGAGCTTTGGACTTTTATGAAGTCCCGTTTTTGGACCTCTCAGACTCCGGGAGATCTCAGCCTCTAGGATCTCTTGTCCAATGGCAGATACCAGGCTGTAGAGTATCTCAGTGAACATGACGTAATAATATTGCTCAAAACATAATCTTGTTTTTAATTAAACTAAACCAAACCAGTTGGCCTTAGGCAGAAAGAAAGATGAGATGGCTGAAATACCTAACTTAAAATCAGTGATAATCACTAAGCATTTGAAAGTTATGATTGATGGCAGTTTGTCCTGGACCATACATGTGGAACAGCTGTGTAAAACATTGACCTCTTCTCTCCATGTTCTCCAAAGGATGGAAAATATAAGAACTCAGAATGCAGCAAAGATGGTTTACTACGCCCTATTTGAAATTCACTTGAGATAAGCTATCATTGTTTGGGTAACGTGAACTTATTCTCCAGAAACGTGCTCTGAGAATTTTGACTCAATTGGGTTCACGAGATACGTGGAGGAATGCCTGTAGTGAGTTAAACATATTCACAGTAATATTCCTTTATGCCGCTGAGGTCATCGGTCATTATGCCTTCAATACGACAGGAATAGACAGTTACATGGACACAAGGCAAGAAACTACAATGACTTCAGAGTCCATGACACAGAATTAGCCTGTTGGAGAAGAAATTCACATATGCTGGAGTGAGGCTCTCCAACTCTCTTGCTGAACACTTAAAGATCTTGGAGGTAATCCAAGACTGCTTAGAAAGAAGAAGAAGTCAAGATTAGTTGTCGAAGAATTCTATTTATAGTGTTAACGAGCTTATCAAAAGAAATGATAACAAAAACATGTTACCTGTGCTTATTATGTTCTAATTTTTTTTACTTTTCATTTATAATGCAATCTATTTTGTTTTAACTTTTCATGACACAATTTGTGTTCTTGAAGACTATGAAATAAGGTTGATTCTGTTCTGTTCTATTGTATACTCTAATGGTTACCCATAAGTTGTTCGCTACCTTTTAGTTAATTCTCATGAAGGGACTGAACCACCCTACAACGTAGTTGCCTTTATGCAAATGAAGCTTCATTTCTTTAGGTGAGTTTTTTTCGATACATTGTGTAGACTGACAATCAGAACTAAAATAGACACCATCCCCTCGAGTGATTGGTTCCCCTAACGCTCAGCAATTTCCTACACGTGCAACTGTTTTAATTTGGTGAGGGAGGTATTATCTCGGATACGTAGCGTAATTCAAAACCCTAGGAAACTAAGTTGCTTACCGGTTTAGTGTAGAAGATTGTTATTATTTCTGTAGTTATTAACTAGGTACACGAAAATATGTTTACAGATCGTCCACGTCACGTATCCCAGTGTTGCTTTTAGGAACACAATATTATTTTCCGTATGAAAATGGAGTCTGTCAAGTATTACATGGGAAATTCACTTTGATCCTGTGAAAACCGTTAAAAGGATGTGCGGCTTGAAGGATGAACTGAAGTGTTGCCTAAAACAGAATAAAACTGCAGATAAAAAGCTTTTAAACCGACGTTAATCCTGGAGAGACAGAGGGGCAGTACTTTGCGAATTGCAAACGCCTCAAGCTCAATCGATCGCAGCATTTGCATTTGTTCATTTACACTTCTATTTAACCTTTGACATTTGCATCTAGTGTTTTGCTCTGCCAGTAATGAAATGCGCGGTACAGTGTGGAATACGAATGAGAAAAGCGGTGACCCGGCCTTATTAAAAACCACCTGAATTAATAAAAAGATGTAATAAAATTGTATTGTTTACGTAACAAATCTGGGGATCTAAATAATTTTAATTTTAATATTGTCGTATTTCATATTAGGATAAAGTTGTTTCTCTTTGACCTTAAAATACAAATCGTGGTGTACACGAAGTTGCGCGAATTTTACAATAAGCTACATATAGTATCATCACTCAAGTCGGTGGAGAGTTGGCCGTTTTTGGTTGCCAATTCTGAAAAATGAACTTAACAGAAAACCAAAAGTATCAAACAGATTAGATATTTGTAATAAACCGATGTGGAGTCACAATATGGTTTTAAGCTATCTAGCTTGAACCAATAACAAAAAAGGCTCACTCCTGTTCCTTCCCTTTTTTTGCCGCAATCTTGCTTCTGCCGTGACGATCGCCATCTGCTATTGGCCTGTGGCCAGTCGTAGGTGGTTGGTTGACGAATGCAGACCTATTGTGATTTGTATTCTGTAGTTCAGTTTTGATAATTAGTGTTGTGTTTAGTTTTTTTATTAAGTGCACGTTTTAGTGTTAGTGAAGTTGACACACAACATGGTGGTTGTGATTCCTGACACGCGTGTCATAACCCTCTGGTACAGTTTTTTTTTTATTTTAACTTAGTTTGTAATTATGTCTTAGGTTACTTATTTGCCAGAAGAAGATATCAGATTGCAGATCTCGAAACGTATCGTTACTGATTTTTTGTATCACTGAACTATGGTAAACGTCCTGAAGTATCCTGTTTCCTTCACAATCCTTCCATCGTCAAAAGAAAACTTCAAACAAGAGGCTACATATGATTTACAAAATTAAATTTCAAACCATATATATTCTTTATTTTAGTTGTGGGTTTTTTTAATTTTTAGTTTCGGTTTGGGATAATTGCTAGTGAGTTAGACAAATCTATTAACATGTGTGTGAACAACTACAGAAGGTGGCAGATAGTTTATAACGGCAGTAGCAATCGTACAGATAAGGCCGGTGCATATGTTTCTGATAAGGTTTGTTGACATTGCACATATGGTCTACTCCACTCTGTAGTGTTCAGTAGGCTAATGATTGTTGATTGTCGGTCTACTACACTTATACTGGTTGATAACAGATATCAGAGTGCAGCTTCACTGCGTTAGGCTAGTCGTTAATTGAGGATTTGTATTACCGTTTCCTTGTTGGACTCCCTGTTAAAAAAGAAGAGTTACCAGTTGAAGGAATAAAAATAATTAATGCATCACGTGAATACGTGAGGTTTCATTTTTATTTGGTCCTCTTAAGACATAAGGCTCAAAAACCTAAATTTTATTTGCAGTGAACATTTTGTGTATAAACTTTATGAATGAAAACGTCGTTTTTGCGAACGTGCCGTATGTAATTCACTAATAATTCATCTCCAGTTTGACAGTAAGAGATGGCGGCTACATGTGAAATGTGCTTTTCCTCCCGTTGAGCGGAGAGGGATAATTTTTCGTTTCCAACATGTTGGTAGTATAATGACACTACGGGATTGTATAAAAGTGTTGTTTATTATTATTGGAAAATAATTTTCGTGTGAAGTTAAAACCACTTTGTATAATCAGTTGTGCAGAATATTCTTTATTTTATTTTATTTTCCAACGGCAGCAGCCAATTTACAAAGACAAGCTTTAGTTGTATTGTCAGATTTACAATTTGTTCTTTAATTTAGTTTTTTTAAATCTAACAAAACTTGTATTCAGGTATTCGGACATTTGCCATCGTTATAGGTTATAAAATATATAACACAACGTTTCGAGGATTGGAATCTATCCTCTTCGTCAGGTGGAGGAGGTATTAATACATACAAAAATATAGAACATAAAGAAGTCAAGAAGGGAAAGAAAAGGGTTCAAACATACCCAATTGCTGCTTGGAGACCAGTCCAGGCGTTATCACTGCACAGGATGCAAGTCCCGAGCACAAATTACAAGAACGAATATCACAATCACACATCACAGGCTACGTCGGTTACTAATGTCCACGTTAAACATGTAGCAGTTATCACAACATTTTCAATATTTATGGAGCAAAATCGTTTAACCATTTATATTAGGTATACCATGGCTCCAACCCTCCCTTCAATCTTTGACCGGTAGATATAATATCTACCGGCGTAATAATATCACCTAAGTGCGTTTTCGGCGTATTTAACCAACTATTCCCCTCTCCCCCAAAGCGGGGTTGACGTTGTGAAGGGTAACCTAACCGATTGTGTCTGTAATTAGTGATAATTTCACTCATAATTTCACTCATTTCTTCTACTAGAAATTTACAAAATAGCAGCCGACGATAAACGTGGATGCAGTTCTGGAATTTATAGAGCGCTGGTTTTCTGTAGCCGTTTCGAATTATAAATTATATAACTGTACAATTAGTTTCCCAAATCCAACCTAACAGATGTAATTAAATCGTATAACATGTTCGAATAGTCCCATCCCTAATTATACCAGGCTCTGTTCTCACCGATTGTTTGGTTAGAGAAGAAGTTATTCCTTTTCCTGTTCATACAATCGGACATTACTCGTCAGCATTCACATACGGAGAATTAGCGGATCGCGGAGGTTACGCCAGGTCGTCCCAGGTGCTCGAGTAAAGTTACAAACACTCGTAAAGTGCTAACAGCTGTTTTAAACCGCTCTTAACATTTCTCACAGCTTTATGTTGCATTTGATTGTCTTTCCGGGCGTTTCAAACTTTCCAACTGTTGTTAGAAAGACAACCACCCCTGTTGTAGTTGTAGAGGATAAGGAAGCGCTCTTTTAGTTCAATTTGGCGCAGTTATGATAATTTATAAGGTCTACATTGTAAAACTAGCAAATCAGGTACTTTTTCAGGATGGAAGTAATAAATACAATATTTTAGATGAAAAGTTACAGGTTGTATCTATATTTTCTTGTTTTCTGAAGACATGGAATTAGCTTTGAGCACTTATAATTGGAAATACTAATTAAAGTTCTAACTGTACAAAAATGCAAATCTGAAACCTTCTGAGAATAAAAAGTAATAAATACAATATTTTAGATGAAAAGTTACAGGTTGTATCTATATTTTTTTTGTTTTCTGAAGACATGGAATTAGCTTTGAGCACTTATCAGTGAAAAGACCAGTTAAAGTTATAATTATAAAAAATGTACATCAGGTAATTTGTCAGAATGGAAGTCATAAATGCAGTGTTTTAGTTAAAGAATTACACATTGTTTCTACAATTTTTTGTTTATTTCTGAAGACATGGAAAAGCTTTGAGCACTTATCAGTGAAAAGACCAGTTAAAGTTATAATTATAAAAAAATGGTACATCAGGTAATTTTGTCAGAATGGAAGTCATAAATGCAGTGTTTTAGTTAAAGAATTACACATTGTTTCTACAATTTTTGTTTATTTCTGAAGACATGGAAAAGCTTTGAGTACTTAACAGTTAAAAGACCAGGTAAATTTTTAATTGTACAAAATGCAAATCAGGTACTTTGTCAGAATGGAAGTCATAAATGCAATGTTTTAGTTAAAGAATTACACATTGTTTCTACAATTTTTGTTTATTTCTGAAGACATGGAAAAGCTTTGAGTACTTAACAGTTAAAAGACCAGGTAAATTTTTAATTGTACAAAATGCAAATCAGGTACTTTGTCAGAATGGAAGTCATAAAATGCAATGTTTTAGTTAAAGAATTACACATTGTTTCTACAATTTTTGTTTATTTCTGAAGACATGGAAAAGCTTTGAGTACTTAACAGTTAAAAGACCAGGTAAATTTTTAATTGTACAAAATGCAAATCAGGTACTTTGTCAGAATGGAAGTCATAAATGCAATGTTTTAGTTAAAGAATTACACATTGTTTCTACAATTTTTGTTTATTTCTGAAGACATGGAAAAGCTTTGAGTACTTAACAGTTAAAAGACCAGGTAAATTTTTTAATTGTACAAAATGCAAATCAGGTACTTTGTCAGAATGGAAGTCATAAATGCAATGTTTTAGTTAAAGAATTACACATTGTTTCTACAATTTTTGTTTATTTCTGAAGACATGGAAAAAGCTTTGAGTACTTAACAGTTAAAAGACCAGGTAAATTTTTAATTGTACAAAATGCAAATCAGGTACTTTGTCAGAATGGAAGTCATAAATGCAGTGTTTTAGTTAAAGAATTACACATTGTTTCTACAATTTTTGTTTATTTCTGAAGACATGGAAAAGCTTTGAGTACTTAACAGTTAAAAGACCAGGTAAATTTTTAATTGTACAAAATGCAAAATCAGGTACTTTGTCAGAATGGAAGTCATAAATGCAATGTTTTAGTTAAAGAATTACACATTGTTTCTACAATTTTGTTTATTTCTGAATACATGGAAAAGCTTTGAGTACTTAACAGTTAAAAGACCAGGTAAATTTTTAATTGTACAAAATGCAAATCAGGTACTTTGTCAGAATGGAAGTCATAAATGCAGTGTTTTAGTTAAAGAATTACACATTGTTTCTACAATTTTGTTTATTTCTGAAGACATGGAAAAGCTTTGAGTACTTAACAGTTAAAAGACCAGGTAAATTTTTAATTGTACAAAATGCAAAGCAGGTACTTTTGTCAGAATGGAAGTCATAAATGCAATGTTTTAGTTAAAGAATTACACATTGTTTCTACAATTTTGTTGTTTATTTCTGAAGACATGGAAAAGCTTTGAGTACTTAACAGTTAAAAGACCAGGTAAATTTTTAATTGTACGAAATGCAAATCAGGTACTTTGTCAGAATGGAAGTCATAAATGCAGTGTTTTTAGTTAAAGAATTACACATTGTTTCTACAATTTTTGTTTATTTCTGAAGACATGGAAAAGCTTTGAGTACTTAACAGTTTAAAAGACCAGGTAAATTTTTAATTGTACAAAATGCAAATCAGGTACTTTGTCAGAATGGGAAGTCATAAATGCAATGTTTTAGTTAAAGAATTACACATTGTTTCTACAATTTTTGTTTATTTCTGAAGACATGGAAAAGCTTTGAGTACTTAACAGTTAAAAGACCAGGTAAATTTTTAATTGTACAAAATGCAAATCAGGTGCTTTGTCAGAATGGAAGTCATAAATGCAATGTTTTAGTTAAAGAATTACACATTGTTTCTACAATTTTTGTTTATTTCTGAAGACATGGAAAAGCTTTGAGTACTTAACAGTTAAAAGACCAGGTAAATTTTTAATTGTACAAAATGCAAATCAGGTACTTTGTCAGAATGGAAGTCATAAATGCAGTGTTTTAGTTAAAGAATTACACATTGTTTCTACAATTTTTGTTTATTTCTGAAGACATGGAAAAAGCTTTGAGTACTTAACAGTTAAAGGCCCAGGTAAATTTTTAAATTGTACAAAATGCAAATCAGGTACTTTGTCAGAATGGAAGTCATAAATGCAGTGTTTTAGTTAAAGGAATTACACATTGTTTCTACAATTTTTGTTTATTTCTGAAGACATGGAAAAGCTTTGAGTACTTAACAGTTAAAAGACCAGGTAAATTTTTAATTGTACAAAATGCAAATCAGGTACTTTGTCAGAATGGAAAGTCATAAATGCAGTGTTTTAGTTAAAGAATTACACATTGTTTCTACAATTTTTGTTTATTTCTGAAGACATGGAAAAGCTTTGAGTACTTAAACAGTTAAAAGACCAGGTAAATTTTTAATTGTACAAAATGCAAATCAGGTACTTTGTCAGAATGGAAGTCATAAATGCAGTGTTTTAGTTAAAGAATTACACATTGTTTCTACAATTTTTGTTTATTTCTGAAGACATGGAAAAGCTTTGAGTACTTAACAGTTAAAAGACCAGGTAAATTTTTAATTGTACAAAATGCAAATCAGGTACTTTGTCAGAATGGAAGTCATAAATGCAATGTTTTTAGTTAAAGAATTACACATTGTTTCTACAATTTTTGTTTATTTCTGAAGACATGGAAAAGATTTGAGTACTTAACAGTTAAAAGACCAGGTAAATTTTTAATTGTACAAAATGCAAATCAGGTACTTTGTCAGAATGGAAGAGTCATAAATGCAATGTTTTAGTTAAAGAATTACACATTGTTTCTACAATTTTTTGTTTATTTCTGAAGACATGGAAAAGCTTTGAGTACTTAACAGTTAAAAAGACCAGGTAAATTTTTAATTGTACAAAATGCAAATCAGGTACTTTGTCAGAATGGAAGTCATAAATGCAATGTTTTAGTTAAAGAATTACACATTGTTTCTACAATTTTTGTTTATTTCTGAAGACATGGAAAAGCTTTGAGTACTTAAACAGTTAAAAGACCAGGTAAATTTTTAATTGTACAAAATGCAAATCAGGTACTTTGTCAGAATGGAAGTCATAAATGCAGTGTTTTAGTTAAAGAATTACACATTGTTTCTACAATTTTTGTTTATTTCTGAAGACATGGAAAAGCTTTGAGTACTTAACAGTTAAAAGACCAGGTAAATTTTTAATTGTACAAAATGCAAATCAGGTACTTTGTCAGAATGGAAGTCATAAATGCAGTGTTTTAGTTAAAGAATTACACATTGTTTCTACAATTTTTGTTTATTTCTGAAGACATGGAAAAGCTTTGAGTAACTTAACAGTTAAAAGACCAGGTAAATTTTTAATTGTACAAAATGCAAATCAGGTACTTTGTCAGAATGGAAGTCATAAATGCAGTGTTTTAGTTAAAGAATTACACATTGTTTCTACAATTTTTGTTTATTTCTGAAGACATGGAAAAGCTTTTGAGTACTTAACAGTTAAAAGACCAGGTAAATTTTTAATTGTACAAAATGCAAATCAGGTACTTTGTCAGAATGGAAGTCATAAATGCAGTGTTTTAGTTTAAAGAATTACACATTGTTTCTACAATTTTTGTTTATTTCTGAAGACATGGAAAAGCTTTGAGTACTTAACAGTTAAAAGACCAGGTAAATTTTTAATTGTACAAAATGCAAATCAGGTACTTTGTCAGAATGGAAGTCATAATGCAATGTTTTAGTTAAAGAATTACACATTGTTTCTACAATTTTTGTTTTATTTCTGAAGACATGGGAAAAAGCTTTGAGTACTTAACAGTTAAAAGACCAGGTAAATTTTTAATTGTACAAAATGCAAATCAGGTACTTTGTCAGAATGGAAGTCATAAATGCAATGTTTTAGTTAAAGAATTACACATTGTTTCTACAATTTTTGTTTATTTCTGAAGACATGGAAAAGCTTTGAGTACTTAACAGTTAAAAGACCAGGTAAATTTTTAATTGTACAAAATGCAAATCAGGTACTTTGTCAGAATGGAAGTCATAAATGCAATGTTTTAGTTAAAGAATTACACATTGTTTCTACAATTTTTGTTTATTTCTGAAGACATGGAAAAGCTTTGAGTACTTAACAGTTAAAAGACCAGGTAAATTTTTAATTGTACAAAATGCAAATCAGGTACTTTGTCAGAATGGAAGTCATAAATGCAGTGTTTTAGTTAAAGAATTACACATTGTTTCTACAATTTTTTGTTTATTTTCCTGAAGACATGGAAAAGCTTTGAGTACTTAACAGTTAAAAAGGCCAGGTAAATTTTTAATTGTACAAAATGCAAATCAGGTACTTTGTCAGAATGGAAGTCATAAATGCAGTGTTTTTAGTTAAAGAATTACACATTGTTTCTACAATTTTTGTTTATTTCTGAAGACATGGAAAAGCTTTGAGTACTTAACAGTTAAAAGACCAGGTAAATTTTTAATTGTACAAAATGCAAATCAGGTACTTTGTCAGAATGGAAGTCATAAATGCAGTGTTTTAGTTAAAGAATTACACATTGTTTCTACAATTTTTGTTTATTTCTGAAGACATGGAAAAGCTTTGAGTACTTAACAGTTAAAAGACCAGGTAAATTTTTAATTGTACAAAATGCAAATCAGGTACTTTGTCAAAATGGAAGTCATAAATGCAATGTTTTTAGTTAAAGAATTACAACATTGTTTCTACAATTTTTGTTTATTTCTGAAGACATGGAAAAGCTTTGAGTACTTAACAGTTAAAAGACCAGGTAAATTTTTTAATTGTACAAAATGCAAATCAGGTACTTTGTCAGAATGGAAGTCATAAATGCAGTGTTTTAGTTAAAGAATTACACATTGTTTCTACAATTTTTGTTTTATTTCTGAAGACATGGAAAAGCTTGAGTACTTAACAGTTAAAAGACCAGGTAAATTTTTAATTGTACAAAATGCAAATCAGGTACTTTGTCAGAATGGAAGTCATAAATGCAGTGTTTTAGTTAAAGAATTACACATTGTTTCTACAATTTTTGTTTATTTCTGAAGACATGGGATAGCTTTGAGTACTTAACAGTTTAAAGTACCAGGTAAAGTTCTAATTGTACAAAATGCAAATCAGGTACTTTGTTAGAATGGAAGTAATAAAAACAGTGTTTTAATTGAGAAACTACGCGTTTTTCTACGTTTTTTATTTTTTATTTTTTTATTTTTTTATTTTTTTTTTTTTAAGATATCTAATAGCTTTGAGTACTTATCAGTGGAAAGACCAGGACCTTGTTTTGCGACCGTTAAATTCCCCACTGAATTAGCCCCTATGGAAAGAAACATATCTGGCAGAAGATATTAATTATAAAACATCTATAAATATAAATATTTATTTCGTCCTAATTGCCAATTATGTCTGTGTATGACATGAGCCTACTTGGGACTTAAAATACTTAATTAAGACTTCTGTTAAATAACCTTTTTACAATTATTCGTTGTGAATTTTGAATTGTTTGTGCTTGCGTATTCGAATGAGAATGTATGAATGTCTGTATTTTTGTGAATTGTAAGTGTAATGAAGAAAATTTCACGTACTAAATCAAAGTAGCAATAGGACTCTGAGAGGAGAGGAATGAGATACAGGGAGACAGATGAAGGTAAAAGAGGAGATAGGGTAAGGTTGGATATTGTTCATGGTGTTATGTTAGGGTTAGTGTTTTTGTTTGATTTTTTTCTATTTTATTTATCAGTTAAACCAGCCGTAACTGTAATCACACTGATTTTGTACAAACAAAGTAACTTTACCTAAGTTAAAATACCTTATTGAGAAATTTAAATTGTATTCATTACTATATTTATCATAAGCAATTACTAGACTATATTTACATATTTTGCCAGTAAAATAATTTTGACGTGACAACGTCTTAAATTAGGTTGCGGCTCGGAGTCACTCATGAAAAAGTGTAACGCCCGGTAACGTTACGATGCCCGTCCAGTGGGTCCGCCGCACGGGATAAAGCAGATAACTATGTTTATTCGTGAAAATGTGGAGTGCTTAGATTCGTCATTTACAACAAGTACAACAATAAAGGTAAATAATTGTACACTGATATTTCATTATCGTAAACTATGATTGATTGATTAATTGTTAGATTGACACAAAAGTTGAGAAACTGAGTTTATAGGTTATGTCATACTATTGACAAATGTTGATAGTGTTAAGTAAATTATTAGTTTAAATTACTCTGCAATCAATCGTAATTCAGTCGATTGAGAAGAAACAGCGCGTATTGCTAGTCAAACATTTAAAATAACAAATTATAACCTCTAAACTGTCATAACAGTGCGACCAAACAAACGAACTAAACCGACCAATCACCACGCGCGGAGTTAGAATTTAACTGTGTTTAGCAAGAATTTCAAATTCCAATTTTAGTAAATGTTTTATTCAACTTTACCATTTACAATAACAAATTTTAATTAATTTCAAATTATGTACAATGTTTTAGTAAACAAAATGTATTTCTATAGTTAAAATTTTGTGCAATTCTTATTTTCATTCAATTCCTTGTTCCTATTGTGCAATTTAATAATATTCATATCAATAAATATTCTACCGAGAAAAAGACGTTGTCACGCATAAATCTTCGCCCGTAAAACCGACTTTACAGGCAACCATAATTTTTTTTTCCACTGATTTAATGTCTACGGTTTTTATTGCGTTGTAGGCATTTAATTAGCCACAAATTTATCTTACTATTTGTACTATTTATTAGATCTTCAAATTTCACGGGAACAGCTCCATGCACAAGTTACGGCCTAACCTGCTCATGCCAACGTTTGGTCTTACAAGTACAGTGCATACAGTGAGACGGAAATAAATAAAGATTTAATTTCGTCTAGAAGATAAATGCAATCAGTTAAAAACAAGGTAGACAGTAATATCAGTATTTATGTTTCTGAATTGATAGCTGATAGATGTTCATCGTATTCTTATGATCAGACTTTTTCGATATTACGTTGTTATTGTAAATATTAATTAATTAATGTTATAATGAGAGAGGCTGTATCTGTACATCACATGTACTTCATGGTTTCAAGGCCCAGCCAAACACAACGATGCAGTATCGCGCCGTCCAGAATTGTTGACGACTGTACAGTCAAGTGCTGGATGTGAGCATTGTTATAAATGAGCGACGATACAATGGCTAAGTAAAGGGGTACACTGAAATAAAGATGCTCACAGTTGCACATTACTGTAATGAGGCTTTGTAGTGTTCAAGGCCTAGACAAATACACGGATTCAGTATCGTGCTGTCCACTCAAGAGTCCAGAATTGTTGACTACTGAACAGTCAAGTGCTGGATGTGAGCATTGTTATAAATGAGCGATGATACAATGACGACGTAAGGTGTACACAGTTGCACATTACTGTAATGAGGCTTTGTAGTGTTCAAGGCCTAGACAAATACACCGATTCAGTATCGTGCTGTCCACTCAAGAGTCCAGAATTGTTGACTACTGTACAGTCAAGTGCTGGATGTGAGCATTGTTATAAATGAGCGATGATACAATGACGACGTAAGGTGTACACAGTTGCACATTACTGTAATGAGGCTTTGTAGTGTTCAAGGCCTAGACAAATACACCGATTCAGTATCGTGCTGTCCACTCAAGAGTCCAGAATTGTTGACTACTGTACAGTCAAGTGCTGGATGTGAGCATTGTTATAAATGAGCGATGATACAATGACGACGTAAGGTGTACACAGTTGCACATTACTGTAATGAGGCTTTGTAGTGTTCAAGGCCTAGACAAATACACCGATTCAGTATCGTGATGTCCACTCAAGAGTCCAGAATTGTTGACTACTGTACAGTCAAGTGCTGGATGTGAGCATTGTTATAAATGAGCGACGATACAATGACGACGTAAGGTGTACACAGTTGCACATTACTGTAATGAGGCTTTGTAGTGTTCAAGGCCTAGACAAATACACCGATTCAGTATCGTGATGTCCACTCAAGAGTCCAGAATTGTTGACTACTGTACAGTCAAGTGCTGGACGTGAGCATTGTTATAAATGAGCGATGATACAATGACGACGTAAGGTGTACACAGTTGCACATTACTGTAATGAGGCTTTGTAGTGTTCAAGGCCTAGACAAATACACGGATTCAGTATCGTGTTGTCCACTCAAGAGTCCAGAATTGTTGACTACTGAACAGTCAAGTGCTGGATGTGAGCATTGTTATAAATGAGCGATGATACAATGACGACGTAAGGTGTACACAGTTGCACATTACTGTAATGAGGCTTTGTAGTGTTCAAGGCCTAGACAAATACACCGATTCAGTATCGTGCTGTCCACTCAAGAGTCCAGAATTGTTGACGACTGTACAGTCAAGTGCTGGATGTGAGCATTGTTATAAATGAGCGACGATACAATGACGACGTAAGGTGTACACAGTTGCACATTACTGTAATGAGGCTTTGTAGTGTTCAAGGCCTAGACAAATACACGGATTCAGTATCGTGCTGTCCACTCAAGAGTCCAGAATTGTTGACTACTGTACAGTCAAGTGCTGGATGTGAGCATTGTTATAAATGAGCGACGATACAATGACGACGTAAGGTGTACACAGTTGCACATTACTGTAATGAGGCTTTGTAGTGTTCAAGGCCTAGACAAATACACCGATTCAGTATCGTGCTGTCCACTCAAGAGTCCAGAATTGTTGACTACTGTACAGTCAAGTGCTGGATGTGAGCATTGTTATAAATGAGCGACGATACAATGACGACGTAAGGTGTACACAGTTGCACATTACTGTAATGAGGCTTTGTAGTGTTCAAGGCCTAGACAAATACACCGATTCAGTATCGTGCTGTCCACTCAAGAGTCCAGAATTGTTGACTACTGTACAGTCAAGTGCTGGATGTGAGCATTGTTATAAATGAGCGACGATACAATGACGACGTAAGGTGTACACAGTTGCACATTACTGTAATGAGGCTTTGTAGTGTTCAAGGCCTAGACAAATACACCGATTCAGTATCGTGCTGTCCACTCAAGAGTCCAGAATTGTTGACTACTGTACAGTCAAGTGCTGGACGTGAGCATTGTTATAAATGAGCGATGATACAATGACGACGTAAGGTGTACACAGTTGCACATTACTGTAATGAGGCTTTGTAGTGTTCAAGGCCTAGACAAATACACCGACTTACAGTATCGTGCTGTCCACTCAAGAGTCCAGAATTGTTGACTACTGAACAGTCAAGTGCTGGATGTGAGCATTGTTATAAATGAGCGATGATACAATGACGACGTAAGGTGTACACAGTTGCACATTACTGTAATGAGGCTTTGTAGTGTTCAAGGCCTAGACAAATACACCGATTCAGTATCGTGCTGTCCACTCAAGAGTCCAGAATTGTTGACGACTGTACAGTCAAGTGCTGGATGTGAGCATTGTTATAAATGAGCGACGATACAATGACGACGTAAGGTGTACACAGTTGCACATTACTGTAATGAGGCTTTGTAGTGTTCAAGGCCTAGACAAATACACGGATTCAGTATCGTGCTGTCCACTCAAGAGTCCAGAATTGTTGACTACTGTACAGTCAAGTGCTGGACGTGAGCATTGTTATAAATGAGCGACGATACAATGACGACGTAAGGTGTACACAGTTGCACATTACTGTAATGAGGCTTTGTAGTGTTCAAGGCCTAGACAAATACACCGATTCAGTATCGTGCTGTCCACTCAAGAGTCCAGAATTGTTGACGACTGTACAGTCAAGTGCTGGATGTGAGCATTGTTATAAATGAGCGACGATACAATGACGACGTAAGGTGTACACAGTTGCACATTACTGTAATGAGGCTTTGTAGTGTTCAAGGCCTAGACAAACACACCGATTACACAAGTATCGTGCTGTCCACTCAAGAGTCCAGAATTGTTGACGACTGTACAGTCAAGTGCTGGATGTGAGCATTGTTATAAATGAGCGACGATACAATGACGACGTAAGGTGTACACAGTTGCACATTACTGTAATGAGGCTTTGTAGTGTCCAAGGCCTAGACAAACACACCTACACAAGTATCGTGCTGTCCACTCAAGACTCCAGAATTGTTGACGACTGTACAGTCAAGTGCTGGACGTGAGCATTGTTATAAATGAGCGACGATACAATGACGACGTAAGGTGTACACAGTTGCACATTACTGTAATGAGGCTTTGTAGTGTTTAAGGCCGAGACAAACACACTTACACAAGCATCTTGCTGTCCACTCAAGACTCCAGCATTGTTTACGATTGTACAGTCAAGTGCTGGACGTGAGCATTGTTATAAATGAGCGACGATACAATGACGACGTAAGATGTACACAGTTGCACATTACTGTAATGAGGCTTTGTAGTGTTGAAGACAAGACAAGACAAGACGACGGCCTTTGACACCGACCCCACGCTTCACTGGCGACCAGACAGCCGGGTAATCGCTTAGACGTCTCCTGTCTCCTCCTGTGTTCTTGTGTTCAACTGTGATAGCGTTGTTTTTAGCAGTTAACAGAAAAAATACATCAAATTTCTTTATAATCAGAATTTGCTAACATCGAATTTCGGTTTCTCGCTCTTCATCAGTTTACATAATATTTTGCACATTACATTTATGTTTAATCGTACATGTGTATTTTTAAATTTTACTGCAAATAATTGATACTGAATGTGAAAATAATAGCACTCTATATTAGCAGCCTACCCTTTTTACAAAGTTATAAATACGTAAAATGATATAAGTAGTCATACGTAAATAAAATGTATGATAATTAATTGCTGGGTATTAGTTTAACTTGTTTTCTTTTATATAGTAGAAGTTGGTACATAACTCAGGGAGTATACGACAAAACATTGGGATGATGGAGATGTTGGCTGATATCAAGGAACTGAGAAAAATGATCAAAGCTTTACATTATTTGTGATGTATGATTACACATTATGTGATTATGGATGTAATGTAGTATTGCCATATCAATGAAAAAGATTTGATTTGATATGGCCTCTCAGCTAGTCGTTGTTCAGAACTCAAAGTGATGTAAACGTCAACTTATAAGCACAAAACTAAGTAATGTTGTTTGTAGTATAATACTAAGTCAATCAGGATGTATTTATATTCCCCGGAATTATGTGTCATCCGACTTCCACAAGAGGTATTTTATTTTTTATTTATTTATTCATATTTGGGGATGGGGTGGGTGGGTCGGAAGATGAGGAAATTGAAATACCTAGGCAATATAGGAGTCGACTTGGTCACCTGGTCGTGCAAAAATACGAGTATTAGTATAAACCACGAGTTGAAAGTGGTGGTAAAGTTGTGTTTGTTTTCAAGCGATATTTTTGATAGTACAGTGCTATAAACTGTCCAAACAAGGCTCTCTTCGTACAACAAACCTCAAGTGTTTGTTTACTTCACCGGTCACCGCTGCTAGCCACCCAGTTAATAAAACCATTTACAAAGAAATACAACTTCTTGCTGACAGAATATTTGTTACGTAATTATCATAAGGATTTAGATAAATTGACCACTTACTTTACTTGTATTAATTTTTCTTCTGGTTTTAAAATTAAACTATGCCATTTTGATTTTCGAAAATAGCGAATTAAAATGTTATTCTCTATTAGAATAAAAGCAGCAATTAATAGCGGTGGTAGTTCCACACAACACTACATCCTAGACTGCTAAATCTTAGCTTACTTGATTAGTACATGCTTCCATCTAGTGATGAAAAATTCCAGGAAATTTAAAATCGAGGATATATTTCCAGAGGTACCGTATTAATGGCAATATTTCCAAAATACCTAAATTCCCGGGAATTTACGATTAATTATAAAGATAGCTCAAAACACTGTAAATTACTAGCAGTTATTATTTGGTGACATAAAACTCAGAAACTAAAATATATTTTACAATAAAATTATACTAAAATAAAATTCCTAGGAATTTACAATTAAAGCTCATTATAATTAAATTAACTTTAAGAGCTAAAACATAGTTTATGACGAACTTAACTAGCTTTTTATATTCATACTTTTTGGTTTGAGCATTCCTACTCTCTATTTTAAATTATTTAAAAAATATTTGGATATAGGTTTAGGATTTAGGATCAGGACTTAACCTCCTTGTTAGAAGTAAATACATTTTTTGTTTTCAATATTTTGAAGATCAAACAATTAAGTTCATTTTGTATTATTATTTTATTTTATTAATGTATTAATAGTATAGCAATATTGGCGTAGCAGTTACAAATTGTAAAGCTGAAAGTACGTAAAGGAACAATGTATTTATAAAAATAGGTACTTTTTTAATACTTTATACCTTGGATGTATGAACATGGATCCAAGGAGAATATGCGTGTTAAAAGTGCTTGTTTTTAAATGCTTAAGTTTTAATAATCATTTAGGAATCTAAATAAATTTAATTCTTTAATTATTACCTGGATATTTTCTTTATACAGGAAATTAATGCATGGAATGATAATTTTGGATTTAAAAGGTGTGGCTTTATTTAGTCAACCTAGTTTAAAGGTTCTTTAAGTGTTGAACACTAAAAATGTACAAATTTGTATAAATTCCCAATTTATGGGAATATTTTCGAGCCACAACACTAATCTAGTCAATCCCATTTTTTACGAAACGCCGCTGTCGTTGGAGACTTATGTCGTGTGTCCTTTAGAAGTGTTTGGGACTCAAATCTGTAAGGGAAAGATATTAGTGAATGAAAGGAAAGGAACATTGGGTTTCTGCAAGGAGATTATCTCCAGAGTGTTTTATTTTCTTCTGTTGTCTGTACAAAATGGTGGATTCACCTCTGACTCAAATTAGGGATGGAGACCTGCACTCATAGCGTGCAGTGGAAAATACAATAGACGGCGCGCCCCGGAAGGGATAGCGCCTCGCCGGAACGTTCTATTATTCTAGATAACAGATTTCCGCCATCCTACCCTATTTTGGAGCTCAATTTTCGTGTTACTAGCCAGATGTGTAGTAATGGATTGTGGAAAGGGTGCGGAAATTAAGGTTTTATAAATTTGATCTAGATTGAAAATTTCACTTTCCGGATTAGAAAACATGCGTTAGGGTTGTTTGTATATTAAAGTATGTAACTAATATATACATAGAGAGTATCCGTAAATTACTCTTACTCTTACTCTTACTCTTACTCCCAGGGCCATTTATATCGGAGGTGATATTTAGCCGCACCAACAAAGCTCCTCCATCTTGAACGGTCCCCTGCATCTTCCTCTGAAGCGCCCATCTTCTCCATATCAGCCTTCACCTGGTTCCACCATCTCACTTTTGGTCTCCCCCGGGGCCGTCTTCCTTCTGGGTTACCGTACATTACCCTATTCAGTTTGCATTCCTCTTCTCTTCTCAAAACATGGCCTGCCCAACGGAGTCTTCTGCACTTTATTTCTCCTATTACATCCGTACTATTGTAGAGCTCCCTGATTTCTCTATTATGTTTTCTTCTCCATACCCCTTGTTCATATGATGGCCCACAAATTTTACGTAGAATTCTATTCTCGAAAACTAGAAGCTTTTTCTCATCCTTCTTATTTAGCCTCCACGTTTCGGATCCGTACAAAAGCACTGGACATATAATTGTTTTGTATATTCTAGTTTTAGTTTTGTGAGAGAGAGATTTGGTTGAAAGTATCCTATTGCATGCATATACACATCTATTTGCTGAGTTGATCCTATTTTGTATCTCTGTAAATTACTCTATAATTATTAATTCAAATATAGGAATAAATGTGAAATAAAGATGAATCTTCTTGCTTAAGTTGCCGTCTTTGTAGCAACGTAGAGCTAAAACGATTAATAATTTAATTGAATTTATTTTATTCACTCAATCAACTTATATTTGTTGGAAAATAGTAATATTAAAATTGAATAAACCAACTAGTTAGATAATTTATAATTGGTATTTTACCACAATATATATGAACAAAATGACATTTTCAAACATTATGTACTTCTTGCAAACAACTTCATAGCGAGTGTACAAAATGACAACAATGAACTATTATCAGCTCATTACTAATCATGATTAATCACCATGCGTGTATTTTTAGTGAGGGATGGTGTCTCAGTAAAGCAGTCTTTACTCCGTTATTATTTGGTGTAGCGAATAAACTTTGTGTAATATTGTTCATCAAAACGTAACTCATGTTTTGAGTTATTACGGTTTGAACATGTTTATTATATCGCTGCAATATCTGAAACGAGACATTGTTTTTACCTTTTTTCAAAACAGGTCTTATTAGATTTAAAAGTTTTAAAACTTTGAATTTTATATCTTTATTTATTTCAAGGGTATAATTTCTTCTAACACAAACAGGGAGATGGACGAAGATTTAAGAATATATTACTGTACTTAATGACATTTCTTATTTGTTTTGACCTGACAAATTGTACGTAAAGTTTGATAGAGTATTTTATGAACACTCTATAGAGAGGGCACTTTGTAAAATATCTCAAAGTAGTTAAGTGTAATAGCAATGTCATACAACATATTAATAACTGTTGTCCACGGCTTCGCACGCTTTTCGTAAGCTTTGCACGTTTATGTGCACTTCTGGTTCTGGTGAATAATTATATTTCTAACGCCGACGTAGAATTCGAAAATCTGTGTATGTTTATATCCATTGTACACGTACATGTACTTTATTTTAAAGTAGTCTAACTCTCAAGCTTTAAGTTCAACCAGAAGTTTATTTGAAAGACATATATATATATATATATATATATATATATATATATATATATATATATACGTCATAACTTAGCGCCTTCAAATAGTGTTTGGCTATTTAATATACGTAACTGTCTCATAATTGCAGTTTTTAATGTACAGGCGCTTTGATAACTTTTATATATTGCAGCGCCGCCTGGTGGCGAGTTACATCAATGGGTATAGCATATAAACTTTCTCCGTGGAAAAATACGTGTCCATATTAATTTTCATAATGATCGGTCAAATAGTTTACGATTCCCTAAAAGACATACAAACAAACATTCATTTATATATAGATTACCACATACTAAAGTCCTCGATTACAATTTGTAATGGGTTCGTTTCTCTATGTACCTGAGTCATTGTCATGAAAGAGCCGCGATTTTCGGTAAAATGTGAAGATTAGAGCTCTATCAATTCGACCCTCATCGTGTACACACGTGTAAAAACTTGAGCTTCCGCTTTCGCGACCAACCTGAGTGAAGTACCTTGCTGATGTTTGAAACTATTAAATCGGGTGCTTTATTTGTGGTGGAATTTATTTATCATGTTTCTGACTTGCTGCTTAACTAAATCACAGTGTGGCAGGAAGTTCAATCTTTCTTGCAAGACAATGGCCTTCAGCGAAAGTTGAACTGCCACGTCAGTTTGTTTACAATTTACCCTGTGAACATGAGGATGAAACAGAATTGTCCTTTTATAAAGGATTAGTTAGAACTAGAGGAATACCGCCTCTTCTGTGTCAGTTTACTTTGCCTCCAATCACTAAGGTGGAATATTTCACGTTTAGGTTCACGTAATTAACCTGTGGTGGCCGCGCACACAGAAACTGCTCTATGCACAAAATGTTCAAATCAAATCGTTTAATTGCAGTTAACAATATACATTGCATAGCAAACGTCAATTTTCATGCCTAAAATTGTTGTTATTCGTCCCAAATCAAGGCCACATTCAAACCAACATTCACACCCCATTCATTCCATGCCAGTTGCGCCCACTTTCGGCGCTGGAGTCAGTTTCTCATCGCGCGGCCTCCCAGTTGAATGCCAGAAACTCATCAACACTGAAAAAGCGTTTGGCACCAGGCAGAGTTTGATGCTAGTTTTTAACACCTTGGACGTTGAGGCATTTTTAATTGGGTTTGGAAATCTGTTTATAAAATGGACACCTGCCTGCGAAGGTAAAAATGTTCATAAACCACCGTTCTGTGCGTTCCCGAAAGATAGTTATCTCTGCCTCGTATTCATGTATATTTCGTCCTTGGTTAAGGCACATGTAGACAAACAATGTAAGGATATTTCTATGATGTAGAGACATGGAAAAGTCAACAGTTGCAATTTTTTATGTTGCACGGAACTTGTATAAATTTAATTGAGGTTTGTGGCTGTGATACAAGTTCCTTAGTTGGGCCAGATGGTAAGTTCTGTAGGCCATTCTAGGCCATGTCTGAACTTCCCGACTGCAACTGTTACATTAACAATGTGACGTGCTCTGGACTCTTGACTTTGAGAGCGTGATACAAGTTTCGTAGTTGGGCCAGATGGTAAGTTCTGTAGGCCATTCTAGGCCATGTCTGAACTTCCCGACTGCAACTGTTACATTAACAATGTGACGTGCTCTGGACTCTTGACTTTGAGAGCGTGATACAAGTTTCGTAGTTGGGCCAGATGGTAAGTTCTGTAGGCCATTCTAGGCCATGTCTGAACTTCCCGACTGCAACTGTTACATTAACAATGTGACGTGCTCTGGACTCTTGACTTTGAGAGCGTGATACAAGTTTCGTAGTTGGGCCAGATGGTAAGTTCTGTAGGCCATTCTAGGCCATGTCTCAACTTCCCGACTGCAACTGTTACATTAACAATGTGACGTGCTCTGGACTCTTGACTTTGAGAGCGTGATACAAGTTTCGTAGTTGGGCCAGATGGTAAGTTCTGTAGGCCATTCTAGGCCATGTCTGAACTTCCCGACTGCAACTGTTACATTAACAATGTGACGTGCTCTGGACTCTTGACTTTGAGAGCGTGATACAAGTTTCGTAGTTGGGCCAGATGGTAAGTTCTGTAGGCCATTCTAGGCCATGTCTGAACTTCCCGACTGCAACTGTTACATTAACAATGTGACGTGCTCTGGACTCTTGACTTTGAGAGCGTGATACAAGTTTCGTAGTTGGGCCAGATGGTAAGTTCTGTAGGCCATTCTAGGCCATGTCTCAACTTCCCGACTGCAACTGTTACATTAACAATGTGACGTGCTCTGGACTCTTGACTTTGAGAGCGTGATACAAGTTTCGTAGTTGGGCCAGATGGTAAGTTCTGTAGGCCATTCTAGGCCATGTCTGAACTTCCCGACTGCAACTGTTACATTAACAATGTGCGTGCTCTGGACTCTTGACTTTGAGAGCGTGATACAAGTTTCGTAGTTGGGCCAGATGGTAAGTTCTGTAGGCCATTCTAGGCCATATCTCAACTTCCCGACTGCAACTGTTACATTAACAATGTGACGTGCTCTGGACTCTTGACTTTGAGAGCGTGATACAAGTTTCGTAGTTGGGCCAGATGGTAAGTTCTGTAGGCCATTCTAGGCCATATCTCAACTTCCGACTGCAACTGTTACATTAACAATGTGGCGTGCTCTGGACTCTTGACTTTGAGAGCGTGATACAAGTTTCGTAGTTGGGCCAGATGGTAAGTTCTGTAGGCCATTCTAGGCCATGTCTCAACTTCCCGACTGCAACTGCTACATTAACAATGTGACGTGCTCTGGACTCTTGACTTTGAGAGCGTGATACAAGTTTCGTAGTTGGGCCAGATGGTAACTTCTGTAGGCCATTCTAGGCCATGTCTGAACTTCCCGACTGGAACTGTTACATTAACAATGTGACGTGCTCTGGACTCTTGACTTTGAGAGCGTGATACAAGTTTCGTCGTTGGGCCAGATGGTAAGTTCTATAGGCCATTCTAGGCCATGTCTCAACTTCCCGACTGCAACTGTTACATTAACAATGTGACGTGCTCTGGACTCTTGACTTTGAGAGCGTGATACAAGTTTCGTAGTTGGGCCAGATGGTAAGTTCTGTAGGCCATTCTAGGCCATGTCTCAACTTCCCGACTGCAACTGTTACATTAACAATGTGACGTGCTCTGGACTCTTGACTTTGAGAGCGGAATGTTTCTGTTTCCAATTCAGTGGCCTCACCACCAACTTTCCATTTACCTTTCGAGAGGAACTTGGCCAAAGTTGAGATTACACGGAGAATATTAAATTAGGCGGGATGGATCGTGGGAGGGAGGGTTCACAGTGAACTATTGAGTTCTGATTATATTTGCTTTGAATGTTTTGACCGTGCAGTTTTTAAAGCACGGTGGGTAGGTTACAGACCCATTTCCAGGTATCGCGTTTTCAGTACGGTTTGTATACTCGTATAACTAAACCTCGTGTTTTCTCGCACTAGTGAACATGTGGAATTCTTAGAAAAGGCTAAAAAAAGATTTCTCAGAACTGGTTTATTTGTGTCACACTCACTTCTCTCGTGGACCTCTACTTTATATTGTGTACGAGTAGCCCTGAGTGTACAGTTTTTTAACAGGCAGAGAAAATCGTGTTTCTTTCCAGGAGCTCAAGGATTTCTGAGATATGACGGAAGAAGTATTAAAACTTTGTTCAATCTTAATTTCTAAGATCTAGTTAATGCAAGTACCTACATTACATTAGGTTATTGTTTTGTTTAATATAGGGTTGACAATCCTTCTCAAAACGATTTATTAATTATTATGTAAGTTTTAGTTTAGAATCGTTAAGTTTTTTATTTCTAAGAGTTTTTTACTCGTCGTTTTTGTTATTTCTTGTTGTTTGCTTGTAAGCTACAGCAATCTAATACTACCGAATTATGAGTAAGTGCCATATTTTTTTTTATTTTAGGTAAACTCGTTAAACTAAGATTTTTTGCTCTTCAAAAGGATCAATTTTTACAAGACAATTTATTTATATCTGATATCAGAGGCTTCAGAACTTGATCTATATCGTACATACAATACTGGTACAGTCTTGATGAATATTCGACGCATAAAAACCTAACAATGTTCTTACTAAATTAAATTTGAAATGATTCGACGCTCAAATTAATGAAGAAGACTCAATAACGTCTCCGAGAATTCTTTGATTTCTGTCATGTAGGTGTATATTGATAGATATTTCCAAATATATGTATATATATATATATATATACATATATTATATATATATATATATATATATATTTAATTCCCTAAGTGAATCGGTTCTAACGAGGTTTCTTGAGTTATAAAGAAAATAAGATAGCTTTACGATATTCATTTTAAAGCTTTGAGAAAACTCTATAAGAAATGCATTGGTGGATAAAGTTTTTTTAATCACATATCCAAAATAAACTTAGTATCACAACAGTGGTTTTTATCAATCATTTGTTTTAAATATATTTGGCGTGAAAAAAGCTGATGTAATCATTGCTTATAGCCTACTATTGTTTATTAATTTAAGTGTTCATGGAAACTACTAATCACATGAATCAATATTTATATCTTAGAACTTGAATCGGAACAAAATAGTTAATGTAAAATGAGACTATTTATTGATAGAATAAGGCAAAAATTAAACTATGTCTATTCCTATTCAAAAGTAATTTTCAAATATTGCACATTTTATATTTAATCTTTCCAAAATTATATACATATGCCAAATCATTACTTATACTGTTGTTTATTAATTTTAGTGTTCATGGAGACCACTAATCAGATGAATCAATATTTATATCTTAGAACTTGAATCGGAACAAAATATTTAATGTAAAATGAGACTATTTATTGATAGAATAAGGCAAAAATTAAACTATGTCTATTCCTATTCAAAAGTAATTTTCAAATATTGCACATTTTATATTTAATCTTTCCAAAATTATATACATATCCCAAATCATTACTTATACTGTTGTTTATTAATTTTAGTGTTCATGGAGACCACTAATCAGATGAATCAATATTTATATCTTAGAACTTGAATCGGAATAAAATATTTAATGTAAAATGAGACTATTTATTGATAGAATAAGGCAAAAATTAAACTATGTCTATTCCTATTCAAAAGTAATTTTCAAATATTACACATTTTATATTTAATCTTTCCAAAATTATATACATATCCCAAGTACCCCTTTAGGAGGATGAATATAGATGATACCTACATATACCAAGGACAGTGACTCAAGTCCGCATGGTTAAAAATACTTAACTTTTAGCTGGATTACTAGACCAGAAAGAGACTAATATATTATAAATAAAAAGGCTTGTTAAAATGTTACAGTGGGAAAACGTATTCATAAATTTATATAATACCGTAGTGCTACAAAGAAATGTATAAGTATGAAAATGTGCATTTGAAATTACATTCTATATGCAATCTATAAATTGCACTCTCCGTCAAAATATTATTGTTTATTGATTTTAGCGTTCTATGAAATATATATGTATAATACAAAAATCGATTGCGAATTCGTGTAAACGAGATGTGAAATTAAATCTATATAGTTGAAAATCACTAGTATCACAAATCAATATTTACTTTTTTTATAATAAAGGAGAAGTCGATCCTCTTTTAAGCCTTATTCTGCCCGTCCTCATGGGCCACTAGCCTGTGCGAGGATCTTATCAAAAAGAATAAGGGGAGAGTCGATACAGTACTTGGTCGATGGTACTGATTAAAAAGTGCAAGGGTCACAGACAGGATTTGAACCTACGCTATCTCTAACTCAGACCCAAAGTCCAACGTCTTAAACCATTCGGCCATCGGCACTCCCTGAATACATTTTAGAACTAGAATGTTAACAAAATAGTTAATTACGACAAAACGAAACTATTTAATCAATATTTGAATAAAGAAAAAAATTTAAAAATAAATTTTAACATTTTCATTTGTTGTGTTGAAAAGTGTAATCGAAATTCCATGCGAACTGTAAACTATTAGTTCCACTTTTCCAAATTAAATCATCTCAACAAAAGCTTATGTAAACATTGCATATATTGTTGTTTACTTATTTTAGTGTTCTGTTTAATTGAAATGTACAGACCGTGAGTTCGTACAAACGAACAGTGTGCAAAAGCATCAACTAGTTTTATTCCTAGTTTGTGGAGAAATTCATCTACTGAATATCTAACTTTATACTAAAATGTTTTAATTATTATTGCTTTAGATATTATTTTCAGTAAAAATATTGCAAAAATTAATTGATTGTGAGAATATCTTACTAATACATATGTTAAAGATAATATGAGAGGATTAGTTCATTAATTTGTACAATTTCAATATGTTCAAAATGTATATCGGATTGAATCAGATTTCAATAATAACTGTATTGGTCACATTTGTGAACAGTCTATTGCCTTTCCCGCAATTTCTCAATAATTGGTGACAAGAAAGGAGCCAGAAAAAAAATTGGGGGTACAGGCAACTGCTATGTTCTCGTAATGGACAGAGAGTAAGGTCCCATTTTATTCCTTATAAAGTTCTTGACCCGTTTCTTTGTTGAAAACGATCTTTCAGCAGTACATGCCAGTAATACTGGATTATTTAAATAATATTAATCGTGTACTTGAAGTAGTAATTGAATAAATTGAAAATTTGAGAGGGGGGGGTCCTGACCCCCTGGACCACCTCGCTGGCTACGTCCTTTATTGGCGAAGAAATTCAAACAATGCTGGCTGACTCATCGCTGACTCCCTGCTGTACACAGATGCAACAGCAAATATTGCTGTGTTGCGTTGAGTAACCGAATAAGTTTGATTCTCTAGCTGAGGAAACGTTTGTGTGTATTGTGTCCATATATATATATATATATATATATATATATATATATATATATATATCTTATATATATAAAAATCTTGAGTCACGATGTATGTTGCCAATAAACTCCAAAACGACTGAACCAATTTCAATCAAATTTCACATGTATCCGTAATTTAGTCTAACTTAGAAGATAGGATAGTTATTATCTGAATTATTCGCTTATGTCGTGAATATAAACGAATAAAATGAAGAAAAGTTTTCAAAGCGCCTGCACATTATAACCTGCAATTACGAGATAGATACGTATATTAAACAGTGAAACACTATTTGAAGGCGCTAAGTTATGATTTATAATTGTCTAAACTAAATTTTTGGTTGAACTTAAAGGTTGAGTGGTAGACCACTTTGTAATAAAATACATTATGCATGTACAATACATTTTTGACATATTTTCTTGATCGTGACATCAAGGTAAAATCTACATCGGGGTTGGAAATATAATTTACTTCAACCAGAAATGCTCATACGCGGGCAAAACTTACGAAAAGCGTGCGAAGCCGCGGGAAACAGCTAGTATATATATATATATATATATATATATATATATATATATATTTGTTTTAATTAAACTATTTTGTTCCAGGTAATTGGCAGTTGGCAATACTTCCATAACTTCCAGTTCTTGTAAGTATTTGTGTTTCTTTACTATTGTCGTGTAAGTATTCTACCCAATGTGGGAAACTACACTGGGCCAAGAGCAGCATAAAGGAGTTGGTCCGCATGGATGACGTAACATTTAAAGTGCCTTGAATATTATATATTTTTCTTATTATTCGAGATTTTTTAAGGCCTGTTTCTAAATAAACTATACCTTAGCTATAAAAAGATAGAAGAATACACATGCCGTGTTGAAGTTAAAGATATTAACATACAGTATATTTAACAGTATTTTATAATAAAATGTGTGATTTCTTCTATTTTTGGTTTGTCGATTCACAGCTCCAGACTCTCGCTGTAAGAAAGAGACGCTCTCAGTTGAGCTGCACATTAATGAGGCGTTGTAGTGTTAGAAGATGAGATGAAAGCCTTTAAGAACTCCATACAAGGACTTCTTCAGACTCTGCTGAATACGAGGGGAAGACAAACAAACCACTCGGTGAATTGCAACCGGATCAATATTTTTCCTGTTGCTTTCAACATTTACCGGCCACAGAGAACATTTGTTTCATTTTACAACTCATGGCATTTGTGAAAAAATAAACTTGTTCTAACAACAGGAACTTCTTTGTTTAATGTTTGTTATTGACGATGGAAGATTTGAAAGGATTACAGGATTTCGGACATTTGCGATCGTTAAGGTTATAAAAGGTGTAACACAACGTTTCGATGATTGGAATCTATCCTCTTCGTCAGGTGGGGGAAGTATTAACACGTACAAAAATTACGAATAGAAAGTAGTAAAGAAGACAAAGGAACTTTTATTACTGCTATATCTAATAGGATATTATTCACTGAGTGTTAGTAAAGTACTAATGTTTGATGAACCACGTCAAAGGCAAATTATTTTATTTTTTCCTTCCGACACATGAGTCAGTTCCATATTTGTTAAGTGTCACTTGTCGAATGGTCGATTCAGGGGTTGTAACGGATACAATGGAGATAAGAAACACGTCTTCTGTTTCTATGCCGATGATAAGTTTTCGTTCAACTTTCAGTTATTTAACAGTGAGAGTAAAAGGTAAAACCCTCACTCTTCACCACTGTTCCTCCAAATTTGGGGCCCTCAAGTCGGATAGTGAAAGTTTGTTATTAGTATCGTGAAATGACCAATTAACAATTAAATCATTTTAGGCCAGCGTGGATGAATCTTAAAGTTGAAGTGCGTCTTTGTCAACGTAATGAGTCACGAACGGGTCTATGTGGCATTTTGATACGGACGTTGATTTTGCGTTATTGCCCCGATCAAGAATATGTACGCGTACGCAGGTCTGAGAAGCCTATATCGGTCAATGCCTGTGGGCATTGTAGTTAAGGGCATCTCTAAGGTATTTCTGGTGCCATGGTTGAGTTTGTGTGAAAGGCGTGCTTCAGTCAAAAAACAACTAAGATGTGTTTCATAACATTCTTCAAATCTGTAGCAAAAGTTAGATAGTAACTTTGTCTGTGATGTCTGCATTACACTAATGATCAAATGATTTACTAAAATGTCCTTATTTTATTAACTTTTTATCTGGCCTTCCTCTGATTATATTTATTGTAACGATTTGCTAAAATACACAGTTAAAAGTATATCTTTACTGAAACTTCATATTTTCTTTTCTGGATAATCTATCTGGTCATCAGTGAGTACAGAAAAGGTTGTTACTTTTAATCCTTCTTTATACTCGATTTTTCGAAACCAGGGTGGTTTAGAGTGTAAAGATTTTCAAAATAACAATAGGCCTATATATTATCCAGTGATCCTAAGAATGTCCATGTAAAAGTTTAACACTGTCGGTCTAGTTGTTTTTGTCTCAGAGTAACACACACACACACACACACACACACACACACACACACACACACACACACACACGCACACGCACGCACGCACACGCACGCACGCACGCACACACGATTTGTATGTGATAGTATATATTAAGTAATTATAAACAAATTTTATTTTTTCCCTATTTTATATCTTTACACGCTATCTGTCGTATTTCTTAGATATAATAACAATATATTCAGACTATACTGGACACAGAGGTAGTATTTTATAAAGCGGGGATTAGCTCGTTACCTCGTCTTAACCAATAAAACGTTTCAAGATGGCCGCCATTCGCATTTGGGCGACATTTTTTGTTTCAGAGTGTTTCACAACATATATAAAAATTGAACATTTTTATACAATTTTCAAGCTAATTCCGGCATCATTTATTCCTCCTAATTCCTCAACAACTATTAAGGTTTAAGGATGATGACCGCTTAAAATTTTAGACGTACAGGCGACAACTGTGAGTATGTTTACAAAACATGATTTAGGATTAGTTGCAACTTTATCAATTCCACGTTCTTACAAAGAAATGCCTATAGGAATATAATTTCTTGTAGGGTTTCAAAATTACGATTATATGTTATAGATAACGGCCACATGTGAAATCTACCTTTCTTCCGACTGAGCCGGAAGGGATTTTTGTAGTCATCGACATTTACCGTGATAACGAGGTCCGGGGATCCGTGATAACACATATATTACTAAGGGTCATACTGAATTTAAAGCGTTAGACTTTAACACCTGAAGAAAAGGTCAGATATCAGATCGCGAAACGTCGTGTTTCTGTTGTAACACTTATTGATGGCAAATATCCGTAACCCTGTAATCCTCTTACCAGTACGAAAGTTATAAGATCCTGCCGCACGCTGTGCTTTTTCTTGACGTGACAGTTCCCTGTCCTGTAAAAAGGAAGGTGGTTACGAACTAACGTAAGTACCACAGTTTTGTTGAGATTTAGAGGTATGTGGCTGATTTCAGTCTATCTTACACGGGCATCCATGGTTAAAGGGCCCCATACACCTGCGAGTCTGGCTCGCGAGCCTGGCTCGAATCGCCTAGAAATGGACCAAATCCGTCAGTGTATGGACAATAAAGAGCCGAGCCGGATCCGCCACTGCTTGCTGTGCGGCTCGGCTCGGGTATCAGTTCGCCAGTGTTGTATCATGGCGCATTACGGATCGGACTCGTGCCCCCACCACCGAAAAATCTGTTCATTCCGTTCCGCCAAGGGTAAGGTGTTTTGTTTGTTTTGAGTTAACATGGCTGACTCCAAGTTATTTATGAGCCATGATTTTTTAACAACATTTATTGAAGAGTATCGAAATTTTCCGATAGCATTTATTATGTAGACCGTCCGGTAGCCAGAAAACGGAGAGTAGCAGTGAGGCGTTCCTCTGGTGATATAGCGTTTCGCAGTATAGTGTCTTTTTTGTTATAGCGGTTTAACCTTGTCCAATAACATGTTAAAACTTTCAGCTGACATCCTTAAATAGTTCTGATAGTCTTGGCGACTAACATTCCTAATAAAATTCAATAAATTCATGTGACTAAATCTCTTTCTATTTAGTAACTAATTCTTTGACCACATTACTCTTTTCTTCCGTTTCTTCTTAAATACACCTAGCTCATCTAACACTATGACCGCAGCTGCAACCTTCTTCGAAAAACTCATGTTTGCAACTGGGCGAACAAGATACGTAGGTGTATGGTGAATAATCAGCGGGTCCGGCTCGCGAGCTAGGCTCGGCGAGCCAGACTCTCAGGTGTATGGGGCCCTTAATTGTAGAGCTAAGCAGTCTCCTGGTAGATATATAAAACTGGTATTCGCAGTTCGAGATATATGTTGTGGGTGAGGAACAGGTAACAACTAAAGGTTCTTTTTGTTGAAGCTTGAAATCACTTATGAAATTGTAACAACGCTCTCGGAATTCGTTGTACAAAACTGTATTCTAAATGTATTATAGTTGTACAAGGTAAGATTTATTCCGGCAAATATGGTTATAGAATAGTACGTAACGACAGCTGAAGGTTTTCTTATAAAGAGGTAATGAAGGTGTATTGTTAAACGCTAGTACTAAAAATCAATCGACCCACCCTGAAAATTCTACCGTAGAACTAATAAATAGGTCAAGTTTTAGACAGTATAACAGCCTGTCATGACGCTGTGTTCATGAGAAAGGAACGCACATGAGCACACCCCAAGATTGGTTGTGGGGGGGGGGGTCGGGAAAGAGACATTTAATACAGACCGTATCCCGTACAAAGTAAAATGATTATAACCTTCAGTATAACTTTGGCACGATACCAAAACACAAATTGGTTAAAATCAGATCGGTGTGTTCTTTGTTTACCGCTGTTTGAAAAATAAAAGTTCATTCTCTCGTCAATAATGTACATCTTAAACAGGACACAAGCCAAAAATAATAACATTTTATAGTAAATGCAGGACTAACGTTAGTCCCACGAGTTGAGCACAGTTTTAAGATTTTTATAGCCGACAATTTACGTCCGAGAAAATCTTATCACATCATTCTGATCGATATACGCTGATGTATCGGTCTAAATGTTCAATTTTATGACTAAATAAATAGACTTAAATTCGACGTGCGTTAGTTATCTTCGTGAAAGCATTTGTGGTGTAATACGATGAAGTCCTATGACGTTTTTGAACAGTTACTTTGGTGAAACTTAACTAAGAGTACCTTTATAAAATAAATAGAATACATAGCGAGCATCTCGAAAGGTGGCGCATTGTAAAGAGCAATGGCAGTAGTATTAATTTTACTGTAGATGGCGTCCGGTGACTAATTCGAGCTATTGAGTGTAACCTGGACATTACTTAAAATTGCTCAAAATCCCTGGTGACGAGGTGCTATGCCCAGTAGGTACTAATTCAGGCGCACCAGGTGGATGCTTCCTGCTTCTACTAGTTTTCCGGTGAGTGGACAATCTGCACCCCGAATTTACTCGTTTAGTCCGCGCATGCGCGATATTTTACTTTCCATTTAACTCGAAAGTACGTAGAACAGCTCAAACCAGGTGTAGAGCTGTGGTCGGTGGAGGCGACTTGTATTTTTAGTTGAGCGTCGATTTTAGAGCGAGTTGAGCTCGGTGGAGATGGGTTTACGGGAGGAGGGGAGCCGTGCCATCCTCCCCTCGCCGCGCTTCTTGCTAAATGGTTCGATCTGTACCAGTACAGTGCACAAACCGAACGTTTCCAAATGCCAGGAACGGGGAACGGATCCGTGTGGTCTTGTTATTCTCTGACTTCAGGGATTAACATCTTAGACCTCTCTGCTGTTCTGACTTATTGAACATGCTCGTACGCGTATGTCGAGAAAAAGGTTTGCAGGACTCAGTAATTCTTTTCATACGTGTTATAACTCCTTGAATAAAAACTTCCATTTAACGTCCAAAATAACGCCATTTCTTTGTTTGGAGGTTATTTTTGACGATGGAAGGATTGTGAAGGAAACAGGATTTTTCCGGACATTTGCCATCGTTCAGTGAAACAAGTAATCAGAAACTGTTTTCTTGGTGTTACTGATTTCTTGTTTCACTGAACGATGGCAAATGTCCGGAAAAATCCTGTTTCCTTCATAACGTCATTTCTGCTATTTAGACTGGTAATGCGTACTAGCGTCGCAGCGTTCAATTTGTCAGGTTTTTATACTTTGGGATCACTGAAGTGCAAATAAGTCTACGAATACAGTCTCTTTCATGACCTGATTACCATGTTGACCTTTTAAACTGGGTTATTAAGCCTTTTAAAGGTCAGCATGGCTCGTTGTCGTATAATACTGTTCCTTAGTGAGGCGTCACATATATCCTAAAGTGCGTAGTATGAATCGTATCGAAGTTGACGACATCCCTTTAAATTTACCTGGAACACCCGTTTCTGTTTGGTTTATATGAGAAAAAATAGTTCTATATCATCACATCTAGTGCTTGTGGAAAATATTAAAAAGAATGGCACAACACAAGCATGAGTAAGCTAAGGTTAACATTAACATGTACACACATAGATGGTCGCGCGCTTATCTGCTGAGTTACATCTACTGGTAACAAAGGATCTTGACTCCACATTTAATTTAGAATTACTTGTTCAAGATGTTAGCTAAGCAAGATGTATAAACCTTTAGTTATTGGACAGACTTGGAAAAACAACATAAACAACAACCTAAATAAAATGGATTACCACATGAAAATAATATGGAATAGGTCTACACTTTTTTATGCGTTCCTATGTTACACTGAAAGTTTTACAAATGGTAGATTTTTCGTTACACATTGATTTAGTTGAATTTTTTTCTCTAATAAAACGTCAAAGTACGAGATCTTAGTCTAGTTGATTCAATTGAAAAGCTTGAATCAGGAAAAGGCACACTTTCTATCCATCATATTAAATCTTCATTTGTACTAATAATAATGAAGATTTGTATAGAGAAAGATAATGCTTAAGGCCGCATGTGTGCACATGTTGTATACAGAATTGTTTGATCTGCTTTCACGATGAAACGTGATTGTGATCGACAACCAATCGCCTAACAGTGGCGATACTGCTATGATAGGTGACAGTTGACGATGAAACGTGATTGTGATCGACAGCCATACGCCCAATGTGTTTATACTGCTCAGATAGGTGGCAGTCGACGATGAAACGTGATTGTAATCGACAACCATCCGCCCAAACGTGTAGATACCGCTCTGATAGGTGACAGTTGACGATGAAACGTGACTGTGATCGTCAACCATCCGCCCTAACGTGTCAATACTATTCAGATAGGTGACAGTTGACGGTGATACGTGATTGTGATCGACAGCAATCCGCCCAATGTGTCTATACTGCTATAATATGTGACAGTTGACGATGAAACGTGATTTTGATCGGCAGCCATCCGCCCTAACGTGTAGATACCGCTCTGATAGGTGACAGTTGACGATGAAACGTGATTGTGATCGACAACCATCCGCCCTAACGTGTCGATACTGCTCTCATGGTGACAGTTGACGATGAAACGTGATTGTGATGGACAGCCATCCGCCCAATATGTCTATACTGCTATAATATGTGACAGTTGACGATGAAACGTGATTGTGACCGATTGCCATCCGCCCAATGTGTCGATACTGCTATAATAAGTGACAGTTGACGATGAAACGTGATTGAGATCGACAGCCATCCGCCCAATGTGTCGGTACTGCTATAATAAGTGACAGTTGACGATGAAAAGTGATTGTGATCGACAGCCATCCGCCCAATGTGTCTATACTGCTATAATAAGTGACAGTTGACGATGAAACGTGATTGTGATCGACAACCATCCGCCCAAACGTGTCGATACTGCTTTGATAGGTGACAGTTGACGATGAAACATGATTGTGATCGACAACCATCCGCCCTAACGTGTCGATACTGCTCAGATAGGTGACATTTGACGATGAAACGTGATTGTAATCGACAACTATCCGTCCTAACATGTAGATACCGCTCTGATAGGTGACAGTTGACGATGAAACGTGATTGTGATGGACAGCCATCCGCCCAATGTGTCGATACTGCTATAATAAGTGACAGTTGACGATGAAGCGTGATTGTGATGGACAGTCATCCGCCCAATATGTCTATACTGCTGTAATATGTGGCAGTTGACAATGAAACGTTATTGTGATCGATAGCCATCCGCCCAATGTGTCGATACTGCTATAATAAGTGACAGTTGACGATGAAACATGATTGTGATCGACAACCATCCGCCCAAACGTGTCGATACTGCTCTGATAGGTGACAGTTGACGATGAAACGTGATTGTGATCGACAGTCATCCGCCCTAACGTGTCGATCTGCTCTGATGTGTGACAGTTGACGATGGAACGTGATTGTGATTGGCAACCATCCGCCCAAACGTGTCGATACTGCTCTGATAGGTGACAGTTGACGATGGAACGTGATTGTGATCGACAACCATCCGCCCAAACGTGTCGATACTGCTCTGATAGGTGACAGTTGACGATGGAACGTGATTGTGATCGACAACCACCCGCCCAAACGTGTCGATACTGCTCAGATAGGTGACAGTTCACGATGTGTGCTGAGCCGGCCTCTGCCCATTCATCATCCCCTATTGATTCACGTGCGGGTTCTCCCCTCCCCGTCCTCCTGTCTTCTCTACTCTCCTATCTGTCCTTCCACTTTAACTGCACTCGATCCGACATTTACTCGGTCTGCTGGGTACATCTGTTGCCGATAGATAACCCAAGCCAGCCTACTACTGTGGTGAGTGGTGGGTAGCTCTGTCCCGCCAGTAATGCTGGTCCAGAAATTATTTATAACTCGTTTATACTCACGATGAAAAGACTAGATATAGTTATAATTCCACCCGGTTAAAAAATCTTGCTCAGTTCATTTTAGGATTTTTCCTTCACAATCCTTCCATTGTAAAAAATAAACTTACAACAAAGAATTCCTTTTAATTTAACTCGGAAACCGCTTTTATAGGTTGTCTCCTAATTTAGGAGATTGTTTGACTTCGATTCTCAAACAAGGTATTAACTATCTTTATTCATCCATTTATACCATATCATTAGACAACTGTTTTCTCTGATCTGGTCCCACCTTCCTTCCCAACTTCCACCTTTTCACTTTATTTAGCAAGTAAATAAATACACACAAATATTTTATTACATTTTTCCTACAATAAAAAATTCCAATCTACCAAAATATTTTTATAAATTTCTGGTGCATCCATGGATTCCAGGATGGACCCCTGATATGCTAATATATGCATGAGTCATGTCGAGAAGACATTTCTAGTCTAAAATCTATAGCTACCGAAATGGGCAGACCGTATTCTATCAGTGACATATGTTTGTTCTGGATTGTATCGTGGTAATTGGATGTTGAGATTAACTAATTACAATTCAAATTTAGTTTATACACAAATTAAGAATAGTGACCCAAATTAACACTATGCATTGTAAACGTTTCTGTGTTTTTATGTTGCTTGATACTGTTATAGTATTGAGTATGTTGAGTGTGAAGAAGCTTGCATTGCCCCTAAGGATTCGGTTTTCACTAATCTTCGTTTTGAGTTGAATTTTTTGAACGTTTGTTTGTGTTGCTTCAGTAATAAATCCCGAAGCCTTATTTCATAATCTCTATTCATAAACTGTTCATGTCTTTCTTTACTCTCCAGATATCCAAATGCGTTATAGCTAAAGAACCTTTAATTTCGCAAACCACAATATTTGAAAAGAGCATGAGCTAAATTAGCAAAATCAAAACTACGAATCGCTAATGGATGTGAAACTCGTAATAACTCACATCGCTATTTCTCTGAAATTGTGGAAATTGCAGAGAATTCATAAGCAGCGTTAACTGGTCGAACGTGTGTACAGGTATTCCATAATCTATAACGTTCTATTAAACTTTCTTTTCAAGAATTCAATTTCAAATGAATTGAGAATTCTGTAAGAAACGATACATTGGGCGAACATCTACATATTTCTACGACGTTCAAGACCCATATTATTATTTTTCATTATTCCAATACAAATTAAATACCAATTGAGGATGCTTCAAGATATTGTATTTATTATATGTCTTTATCTTACTGTTAAAAAGGATGTCGTACTTCATATAGGGTTACAAAATCTCGACCGTTTTTAATATTTTTACCAATTACCGTACAACTTATCTTTGTATGCTTTACACAATAATATGTGCACAACATATTTTATGTTGTAAGACGCGATTCCCAACATACCATGGTTCATGAAAAGGGTTGCAACAAGTGAACCACGGTCAACAGCTGCTGTTTAATAAAAACACGAACAATCGTTTCCATTGTTGTGTCACCAATGGGCGCGGGCAGGTGACTGTATTAAGTTACGCTTGTTGTCTCGCCATTGTACTTCATGCCATGTCAGGTCTGTGCTTACACAAGCGGAGTCCTCTAGCTTTTGTCAAGCTGAAATATTTTCAAATATCCGGCAAAACGTCCACAGGTCTTTCCGTTGTTAATTAGGTAAGCATGGTGACCCCTTAGGAGATTTAATTGTTATAAAAGACAGAGCAAAGATATGTGTAACCACTCTTCATACATTGTAAATGTAGATCAAACAAAAGGACTGATTAAATTAATCGGACTATACAGGCCATTTATTTGATTTTTAACTGCAATATTTATTTAATCGGAAGTAATAGAAGTAACAACGTCTTTTGGCGGGCTATGCTTTTTTGCGTCACGGAACGCAACGTCACGCTTGTTCGCTCTGTAGCCGCTAGGGGAATATTGCGGCCATTTTATGTCAGGGAGGGCGTTTCTCCGTTCAGTGGCTGTCCAGGCGTGCTAGTAAGACGTTACGGTACACATACTTTAAAAGTAGAATGACAGCGTTACCGAAAGGTAAACAAACCGTTATTTAAACATCTGATCTGAACTAACAAAATTAACGTCAATGAAACATCTGTTAGAAGAGATTAACAGTGAAATTTAAACCACAGCAACGTACAACATTGTACATGGTAGGGAAATAACTACAAAATGTCCATGAAACGTTTTACATTCTCTTAAGAAATAAATTACTTCAAACAGATTTTAATACAGATTTTGCTGAAGGAATGTCAAAACCATTAATTGACTTTTTAAAAAAAGATTAAATAAATTTATCAATTTAACACCATAAGTACAATAGGATACAGAACAACGACAGATATTCCAGAATTTTTATTTATTATTTCAGTTATTATAAACCCATAATATCATTATTTTTTAGAACATAATGGCAATAAAAATGAAGTCATTATTTCGGAAATGCAGGATTTCAATGAATACGATACTGATAAAATTGTAGAAACTAATATAAACGATAGTAATGAAAATGCATAAATATTTCTTACTTTAATATTTAGAAGTTAGTAATCATTGTAATATATGAAATTTAAAAAAATATTACATAGTATGTATAAAATTAATAGTAAATAAAAAACTTTTTAATGTTAAATAATAGAGTCTCTCATATTAGTATTATTTGAAGAAAACTATTTAATAATTAGCAAACGTACTTTTTCAAGTCCGTTATAAGAAGTAGTTACTTTTGTCGGTCACTCCCGCAACTGCATTTTCATGTTTTTTATTTATTTAGTAACATAAACATCATACTTCAATGCCCTTGATTAATTTATACATACATTTATGCCAAAGGTTACCCATTTAAAATACAATTCATCACTGCTTTCTCCTTATATTTTTCCTTAATATCTAAACATTTATTCAATCTACCCATTGTTACTCCGAAATACTTTTTTGGGTTATATTTTAAGAAACCTTCTATGAAAGTCCATATATATGAATAATAAGTGCGTGCTCAATTGGGATTCGAACCCGGATCTCTCACATTCCTAGTTATGGCCCTGGCTTAATAGTACCTTTTATATGACGTTGGTATTCAATATTGTTATAAATAGAATTAACTGGCGTATTGTAACGTCTAGAATCGCCTGTCGTGTTGTAACATTTAGAGTTAACTGTAGTTATCTGCAGTGTTGTGATATGTAGGCTATGTGTGGGGTAGTAAAATTGTTTGGACGATCTATTGATATCGGACAAAAGGTTACTTTAATATACTAGTAGGTTCAACAGGAATGAACATGTCGACCCTATAAAATATTATAAACGTTTCTGCTGAAACTATTGGCGGAAATGGTAATATTAGTAAGACTGTTGCAATCATAGGTTCCACATCCAATGAACGGTTACGGCGGAACTGTATTGTTTCAAACTCCCAGACCAGGTTAATGTGAAACCAAGCGATACGGTCTTCTCTAAACGTGCAGCTTATTGAGGTTATTGCTTTCTTACTGTTAGTGTTATTTTCTGCAAACGTAGTGTAGAATTCCTTGAGTGTTTATTTGGTTACTAGCGGTTACCCGCGGCTTCGCACGCAATTTTGTAAGTTTTGCACCTGTGTGGAGCACTTCTGGTTCGAGTGAATTATATTTTCGACGCCTATGTAGTTTTGCCTTTTTTCCCACGAGCAATAATATATGCTGGATTTACAAGATTTTATTCCAGAATTTTTATTTCTTGTTTCAGTTTGTAAACCCACAATTTTACTTTTATAATATAATGATAATAAAAATTAAATAACTACGCCGGAAATGCAAGATAGTAGTGAAAATAATACTGGCCAAATTGTAGAAACTTATATAAACGATAACAATGAAAATATATAAATATTTATGACTTTAATATTTAGAGGTCAGTGATCATTGAACATATGAAAAGTAAAAAAAAATATGTATAAAATTAATAGTAAATATAAAAGATTTTTATGTTAAAGAATTGAGTCTTTCATATTGTTTTAAAATATAAAAAATAACCATATAATAATTAGAAAAATTACTTTTCCAAGATATATATTCACAGCCCGTTTTAAGTAGTCACTTCTGTTAATAAATGTATATATTTATGGTCATTTTAATTAATTCCGGTCTTAATATTTTTTGTTCAAAACATTATTTTGCTTCTTTCCCGATCAAGAAAATATATATACATAGACAGCTCTGAGAATCCTACTTTTGTCAAAAGACAACTGAGATGGGTTTCATAACAGTCTTTAAATGTATAGTAAGAGTTAGACTACATTGTCTGTTATATCTGCACTGGTAGTAGTTACCCTCTGTTGTGTATGCAATTTAGTAGGCGTTGCACTTTTTTATGGCCGCTGCTATTTCGAGTGATTTATATTTCCTTCGCTAGTGTTCAATTTGTCTTGTTGCCATGATCAAGAAAATGCTTTAAAAAGTTTATAATTATGGCCATTGTAAATTTACTTCGTTTTTAGTATGTTCTGTTTCGTAGTTGACTTTGTTTTGTGTCCCGATCAAGAAAATATATAACAAATAATCAGAGAAACCTACTTCTGTCATAAAACAACTAAGGTGGAGTTTATAACTGAGTTATAACTGTTAAACTTATAGTAATAGTTGCTTAATATTTTATAACAGTTAGAGCTGAAACTGATACATTTGTTGTAAAGATCGGTTCAGCGAAATTCATCTAGCATAGTCGACACATTCAAAGGGAGTCTTTGAAGTCAAGTTCTGACCTTCTTATGTTTTAGGACATTTTCTAAGGTTCATGGGTACTTACCTAATCGCTGCAATCTACTAGGGCGTTAAAAACTATGATTACTTATTACAAAATTTACTCACTATTTAATGTAAACAAATTGAAAGTAATAAACAATGTTGGCACAGAACAGTTGCTTACATTTTACAGGCTCGTCCAACTAATATCACACAATTTTATAGACCAAGATGAGATTTTCGCTACTGTAAAGACCTGTAGGGGATAGCCCGGAGGGATTGTCAAAATAAGAATAGGCCTATATCCATTCCAGGAACCGCAAAAGTGTCCATATAAAATGTCAGTATGATCGGTTTATTAGTTTACACGTAAAAAATGCACTTTCGTATCTATAACTTCACATTTTCGTACATTTTGCGCCCGTAAAAGTCTTTTAGTTCGAGTGAATTAAACGCCAATTTTGATTATTAGGACACGCCCTTTTCACATACATATTCATATTCCACAACTTTAAAGACAAAAAGGGGTTTTTGATACTTGAAAGATCATTGGGACAGAGCCCATAGAGATTTTCAAAATAAGAATAGGCCTATATCCATCCCAGGGGCCGTAATAATATTCGTGTAAAATTTCCTCACGTTGGCCAGACGTTCACGTGTTGTTATGTAATCAACGTTTGTATTACTTATTATTACTTTGTTGTAACACTCATAACTCTAATCAACATGTACGAGTACGTATAAATAGAATCGTATCCCCGTCTGACTAGTTACAAAAAATCTTACATCTCAGAATTGCTAAGCTTTTTAGTATAGAAGCTACTCTACAAGTACGCAGCTGTTCATAATCTATTGCACTTTGTGTGGAAAAGGAACAGCATTTATGTTTGGAATATGAAACGTATGTAGCTGTTCATAATCCACTGCAGTTTATTCTTTGCCTTTTCAATAGAAATTTTGTTTGGAATCTGAAACTTGTGTATCTGCTTTTCATCTTGTAAAGTAAATTAATTCTCTGCCGATATCGGGCGATATTCTTTATATAAAAGAATTTTTGTTTAGAATATAGACTGTTGAGTACTGTTAAAATGATAAGTAATTTTACAACTCATCTGTAGAATGTTTTAAAGGAAAATAATCATGGTCTATACATGTTGAGTTATTAAATGGTAAAATAAGTTCTCTTGTGTTGTTCCTATGCTTGCGCTTAATTTTTATTGTGTGCATTGCACAGATATGCTAGACCAGAATGCACTAAATTTAAAGTTCGGGAAACAATTATTATTTAGAGTGCAGGAATGGTCAATGCAGCGTTCTGTGAACTGTTGTTTGTGTAGAACATATTGATTTAATTGCAATTTAGTTTACATAAACATATTTGATTCGCAATAAATTTCCTGAGGTTGTATCAGTTTTTATTGCTAGTGAAAGAAGAACATCTATTTTATCTACATATAGTTTGTGCACCATTACGTAAAATGACCGTTACAAACAGTTTCTTGGAGATCAAAGGCACGATTACATTGAATACTGCACCTCTCGCATTGCACTTGAAAAGAGGATATAATCAAAGTTATTCCACTTACAACGTTATAACATATCTTACTTCTTATTTCTTTAAGGACATCTATAATTGATTATTTTGAATATTGTAAACGAATCTGTTCATAATGTAGCTACAAGATTTGTATCACTTACTTACCCAACTGATTCTTTAAGAATGAATTAAGGATCATTAATAATTTTACACTAGCACAGGGTACAACACAGGTATCCCACTGTATCCTGTGCTAGTGTGATGTGCGAATGTGATCCTCGTACTTGTGATTTGTGCTCGGGACTTGCATCCTGTGCAGTGACAACGCCTGGACTGGACTCCAAGCAGCATCTGGGTATGTTTGAACTCTTTTCTTTCCCTTCTTTATTTTTTATGTATTAATATCTCCCCCACCTGACGAAGAGGATGTCCTCCACCTTTCCAGATATATGGAACCATGCTCATATCCGTTCCTTAAATAAGTGTTCTTCCCCTAATTTTCCATACGAGTTAACATAGCCCCTGCACTATCCAAGTGATTAAAAAAAATAGTCTACCAAAAATTCACCTATTTCCTGTGGCAATTTTTTTCAATATTTCAATCTGGGTTTCGTCCTTACCACAATACTGTCACAGCACTTCTAAAAATTACAGAAAATATAAATCGTGCTGTGGACAAGCGAAAATCTGCATACAATTTTGATCTTATTTGATTTTTCTAAACCTTTCGACTGCGTGCTTTTACTGATCCAATGGAATAAGTATGATTCCTCTGATGGTTGTGTCAAGTGGGTAGGGTAGGGTCATACCTCTTAAAATCTGCAACGTGTCAGGTCTTACTACGCCTACGCTTTTGAGTGGAGACCTGATACCTGAGGGGTGCCCCAGGGTTCTATACTTGGACCACTTCTTTTTTCACTCTACACCGATGACATAATATCGGACACTCAAAAATCCAAGATGCTGATACGCTGACGATTTACAAATTTACCGCCACTTTTTACCTTATGAGATTTATACTTATGTACAACAAATGCACTCAGATTTTGATTCAATTGCAACTGGACTTAGAGACATGGACTAAAACTACATAAAACAAAAACTAACTATATTTTAATAGGCTATCAAAGGCTTGTTACTAAAATTGACATCAATACTGCTTCATACTGAACAACAAAGAAATAGCTTACAATAAAAAATAAAAACCTGGAAATAACTATCAACAAAAATCTGTAATATGTATTAGGGGCATATATGTATATATATATATATATATATATATATATATATATATATATATATATATATATATGCCGGTGATCAATGCTATGACTGTTAACCTTTCTAATAAAATTCAGTGTGCACTGAATTTTGATAAATTCTTCCTATTAAAATCCAACGAACTTAGAGATCTTAATTTACTTAGTTTGTTTCACGCAGTAATCCATAGTGGTTGTCCAGGTTATTAGGTCCATAATTTAGTTTTTACGAGTATGTCTGATATTAGTGCTCGTAGAACTCTTCGAGGTGTATCTTTATTATCAATTCCAGGTTGTCGGACAGTATTTTTTTTTTAATCTTTCACTGTTTCTGCATGTCGATTGTGGAACGCTCTCCCCAAAAATATCTCAGTTATTGACAAGCGCGATCGCTTTGGCGCAGAAGAAGGCCGTTCTGCTGTGGACTCGGGGAAAGTGACGGGGGTAAGCGTACGTAAGTGAACGGAGAATGAAAGCTGATAAGGATCCGATGTATAGTTGCCTGTTTTATCAAATATATTTTCGTTTATCAATATACAAAATTGTAATTTAATGTGTAAATTGTGATGTTGGATCCATGATGTAATTTATTATTAAACGTAATTTTAGTTCTACAGGCTTCTTCAATATTGTAATAGGAATTATTGTGTTTTATTTATTTGTGTTTGAAAGTTAAGTAGAAGAAAGATCTTTTAAGTCCTAACTTCCTCTCTTTAAATAAAATAATTTTAAATTTCATTTCATTTTTTTAGGATACTAAGCGGTGAGATGAAATTCCACTTTTTGTTATTACTATCGACTTGTACTGGACCGACTCTGTCTATACTTTATTCGGTTTGATAAGATCTCCGCACAAAACAGATACCCATGAGGACAAGCACAATAAGGGCAAAAAGGGATCGGTCTATCCTTAAAGTCTTTTCGGGCTGAGCAAAATAACTTGGAAAAAAGAAATGGTGTTTTCTTTTAATTTATGTTTTTACTTCATGTTTGCTAAGCATAAATGTTTTATTCAACACAATCCTTTCTGTTCAGGTTCTGATTTTCCTGTCCTGGATCAGGAAATATAATGTTTAGTGTTTCATATAAACCTCTCAGTTGGTCATGGAACTTTGGGACAATGTTAATACAGTGATACTATATATATATATATATATATATATATATATATATATATATATATATATATATATATATAATTTATTTCAATAAACATTGAATCGCAAAAAGTACTTGCTTCGCCGGAACTATAAGTACTTGTCTATAATATATATACAGACCTACATATTATATTATAATCCGCATGATATCACTAAAACGAAATTACCTATAGAATTGAATGTTTGCATGAAGTTTTAGTTATATATTGGCAACACTGTATTCGATAATGGTGCTTGTCACTCCACGGGATTTGGATAAGCGTTAGCAAGTATACTGGTATTACAGGTACTCATGGTGGCAACAAAGAATAGCAGAATAAATAATATGTAAACAAGCAATAGTGTAATCATATGACATTTAACATATGACATATTAATGCATGCAGATCTATATATATATATATATATATATATATATATATATATATATATATATATATATATATAAATGCGAATGTTTGTATGTTCCGTTATAACTCTGGAACCAATGCACGAAACATCGTGAAATTTTGTACAGTGATTCTACACGTTCCTGGAAGTAACATAGGCATACTTTCAGAGAGGTGGCTGTTTAAATAGTTTATTTAATTAATTTTTTAATTATAAATCATTGTTGATGTTAGAGTGTTTTATATTGGATCCGACAGACTGCGCTACGACACATAATACAAAGCGAACTGATACTTAACAGCTGTTAATACTTTCAGCTGAAGTTCATCAAAGGGGCAGAAACATTTGTTTACATTTAAAATTTAGAAAATTTTTATTGTAAAGTGCTTGATCAGTAGTGTAATGCAGGTTGCATAGAAGACGTTATTGCCTAATTTTAAATTAAGATTGCACCAATGATCAATAATCCATATATATAAAAATGAATGTTTGTATGTTTGTCCTTTATGGAATCGTGAACTATTGGACCGATCATGATGAAAATTTGTACGTATATGTATTTTTCCACGGAGAAGGTTTATAAGCTATGCCCATCCCTTTCCCGATTCAGGATTCCGCCCCACTGGTTACAGAAATACCCATAAGAAATGCATTGCAGCAAACATTTATGTTAACGTCTTTTCAAATTTTTAATCAGCTGTTCTTTGTAAACATATATTACACTTATAGTTTTAAAGCATAGAGTAAGCTTAAGAGAAACGACAAATTTTGTTTAAACTGTTTTTGCAATCACTGTTAAACATAGACTTTACTATCCAGATAATACAATTCAAATTTGACGTAAAAATTCACCTTTAACTGCAATATTTATTTAATATAAACCATGCTCATGCTTGATCAGAAGAGTAATGCAGATATCATAATTACTATCTTACGTTGGCTACAAATATAAAGAATGTTATAAAATCAACCTTAGTTGTTTTTTTTGACAGAAGTATGGTTCTCAAAACTCCGTGTGTACATATTCTCTCGATCGAGACAACAAAGCAAGCTCAATCGTGGCATCGGAGATATAACTAATTTAATCTAAAATTTATTATAGTAAAAAAAAATTTACTAAGTAATATAAGGACTTCGGTTCTTAAGATTTGCGTGCGAAGCCGTGGGTAACAGCTAGATAGAGGCAGGAATGTGGTACATACCTTCATAATACGCCCAAGAGGCTCACGATGGAACGACTATCAATTATCTCAGCAATGTTTAGAATGTGATAGAAAAAGAATAAGTGAATATAGTGTACTGTTTTCAACGGGAAATTGCGTGCGAAGCCGCGGGCAACTTTTGCAAAAAATTATTGAAATGCGCAGCAAAGCGCGCCGGGCCCGCTAGTCTATATATATAAAAATGAATGTTTGTATGTTTGTCCTTTATGGAATCGTGAACTATTGGACCGATCATGATGAAAATTTGTACGTATATGTATTTTTCCACGGAGAAGGTTTATAAGCTATGCCCATCCCTTTCCCGATTCAGGATTCCGCCCCACTGGTTACAGAAATACCCATAAGAAATGCATTGCAGCAAACATATGTTAACGTCTTTTCAAATTTTTAATCAGCTGTTCTTTGTAAACATATATTACACTTATAGTTTTAAAGCATAGAGTAAGCTTAAGAGAAACGACAAATTTTGTTTAAACTGTTTTTGCAATCACTGTTAAACATAGACTTTACTATCCAGATAATACAATTCAGTACATACCTTCATAATACGCCCAAGAGGCTCACGATGGAACGACTATCAATTATCTCAGCAATGTTTAGAATGTGATAGAAAAAGAATAAGTGAATATAGTGTACTGTTTTCAACGGGAAATTGCGTGCGAAGCCGCGGGCAACTTTTGCAAAAAATTATTGAAATGCGCAGCAAAGCGCGCCGGGCCCGCTTGTAATCTATAAAAATGAATGTTTGTGTGTTTGTCCTTCATAGACTCAGAAACTATTGGACCGATCACTATGAAAATTTGTATTTATTTGTATTTTTCTATGTAGAAGGTTTATATGCAATGCCCATTGATGTAACTCACCACCAGGCTGTACTGCAAGATATAAAAGTTATCAAAGCGCCTGCACATTATAAACTGCAATTACGACACAGTTACGTATATTAAATAGCCAAACACTATTTGAAGGCAAAGAAATATACGGGCAAAGCTTAAGAGACGCGTGCGAAGCCGCGGGAAACAGCTAGTTATTCATAAAGTAAAAAAAAATAATAGAGTGGAAAACAGTTCATTATTTCAAACATTGGCATTAGCTTTAATTGATGACCTTGCCTTATCTGTGATATTAATAATTACCTTTTTTGCATTTTTGTAATTAATGGATTTTTTCTTTTTATCATAATTATGCATTATTTAAATGGAACTTTAAGTGGTTATTAGTTTTGTCTTTCAAATATTGACTAATGTTGAATTTAGCTCCAGTTCACCTTAAGTTTCATTGTAGCGTCTGGTACCTGACGCTGCAATGTCATCGTCTCATCAGGAGCACAATTGAGTACACAAGACGTACTCAATGACCAGGTGTTGAATAAAAGGGATAAAATGGAAGGGGAATTGGAGCTAAACTCAACATTCAAATTAACTTTAATTGTTGTACTTGGTTTTATGTGTGTTAACCATTTCTTAATTGTTAGTTTTAATTTTCTGTGAAGAATGGATTTTATTACTTGAATTCTATTTTAACTTTAAGTAAAGATGTACCAGTAATGGCGTAACTAGTATTTACTATTATTTGTTTTGTAATGTCTTGTTGCAATTTCACTTCAACTGTATGAGTTACCAACTTGTTTTTGTTGAAATAAATACTTTGACTCAATGTTAAACGTCGGTGACTAGATTTTGTTTTAAACTCACTCTTGCGTTGTAGTACCCTCCCTAGCTCACCAGAACTTGTGTTATTTTAAGACTCTTAAGAAGCCTAACTTAATGAACAAAAATTTGAATGCATCACGTGTCAAATATCTCGATAAAGATCATCCATACATTTTAAATTTCGTCTGAAACTTCTCATCTACTCAGACAAGAATGTGTTCTGCGATGGTGCACATCCAAAAATGGAATGTAACCGATAGCCTATAAAAAAACTCAAACTCAAATATCTTTATTGCCATAAAAACATATAAATGCATAGCAAACGTCTTGAACATGTTTTATATACAATGGTATTGTGCAAACTTAGCAACTAAAATATCTTATCTTTTATAAAATTGACAACACAATAATACTCTTTGTTTATTAAAATTTCCTTTAAAATATTTTTAAACTCATCTAGGCTTGCTTCCGATTTTAGGTTTGAAGGAAGTTTATTATAGAAGATGGTGTGGTTATATATGGGATGCTTTTGGAAAAGGCTGTTCTGTGAGAAGGAATGGCCAGGCAGTCATTGTTTCTAAGGGTTCTGAGAGTTGAAGGCCTAGAAAAGAGGTGTAGGTTTTTTTTGCAAAGATAGTGACTCGAGTATGTAAATTGAGAGGAATGTCAAAAGTTTATTTTCCTTAAATACTCCTCTACAGCTTTGCCTTCGTGGTAAGCCGAAAACGAGTCTTATGGCCTCTTTCTGCAGGATGAAAATTCTTTTAGTTTTTGTACTCTCTGATCCCCAAATTGAGACAGCGTAAGCCATGTGGGGTAAGAAGCATCCATAATAAACCAGGATTAGGATGTTTCTGCTGCCAATGAACGCGAGCCTACGAAGAAGAAAGATGCCTTTGGAAAGTTTTTGGACTACTTTATCTATATGGCTGCTGTCAGGGAGCTGTCAATTTTAAGACCCAAGAAGTCAACCTCATTACAGGGAAATATTTCCACATCACCAATAAAAATGTTGCCGGATCTGATGATGTCACTCCTTAGGCTGAACTCTATAAAATTAGTCTTCTCCGTGTTTACATAAAGTCGATTTTGTGCCATCCACTGCAATAGAGAGCTTCCTTGAATGAACATTTCAACCTCAGCCTGGTCTCTAGAGTTGTTTGAAACGCTGAGCGATGTGTCATTTGCGAAGAGACAAAGAGCCTATAACTTAGTAGGCTGACATAATTTATTTTTTGTCTGCCGGAGGAATGTTAAAATGTTTTCTATATTATGTCTAACCGCATGACATCTTGAGAAAGAAATGCTATAGCTACAGATTTTTAGTTCTGCACGTAACCTCAGGGAAGCCTGTTACTCAACACCTGGTGTTGCCTACCCCTACCTTGCTTTAAGTGTAGTTCTTGACTGTAGTTTTCGATATTTAACAAACGTAAAGTAAAGATGTAAGTTAGGGCTTAGAAGCCCTCTCTATCACTTAACCTGGGGACCAACGGTTTAAAGGTGACTTCCGAACCACCACCGACGGCCGGTCAGGCGGGCTGCTTGCAAGGACAGGATCACTCAGCGGTCACCCATCCAAGCAGCAGCCACGCTCGACGTTGCTTGATCCGGTTATCTTGCGATAACCGTTGTACCCGCTACAATACGTCGCTGGCAATCAAAAGATTTGAACAACAAACCTGACAAGTAACGAAGGAAGATTCGTCTCCGATATTTCTTTCGATATGTTTCCGTCTCTTCTACTTACTGGCGCACTGGTAAAATTTCAAGATACGTTATACGACCCTGTTAACATATCGTAAGAAAGCTTCTCTGTGGCTTAATCTATGGTAGTCCAGTAATCAAGACGAACTTAAGCACAGCCAGCATTATCTAAGAAAATTTTAATTTTTGTATTTTATTTTAGAAATAAGTTATTTACAAATAAATAAAATATACGATTTTCTCATAACCTATTAACTTGTTCTTGTGTTTCACCAATGCACATTATGTAATCTCATTACTTCCTAGTAGGAAAACACTAAATGCAAATGTGAAAGGTTAAATGGAAGCGTAAATGAATAAATGCAAATTTTGCCGATCGATTGAGCTTGAGGCGTTTTCAATACGCAGGGTTCATTCCCTCAGTCACCTCAAGATTAATGTTGGTTTGAAAGGTTTTCGCTAACTGTTTGTGGAGTAATTTTAGGCTACCAAACGGTGTATTCAAGTATTTACAACGTGTTTCAAATCATGTTGCGAATGACCGATGAAAGTTCAAAGTTAAACGTGTAAATAGTTTGTAAGGGAAATGTGAACAAAACATTTTAATGCGAACCTAACCACAGCCGTTTTTCGCCCACTTTTGAAAGTTTCTTAAATGACATCCTAATTTTACCGAAAGGATGTTTGGTTTTCGTTTTCATCTGCCCTGGGACGGAATACAAAAAAGTTGCTTTCCATTATGCCCTTACGTAAAAAAAGAGTTTATCATTCAGCGTACAACCCGAACAGGTTAAAAAAAATACTTATCAAGACATTTTGAGATGTTCCCCGATTTTGCCATGCATTGTTAAGCTTTGTGATGATTATACTCAGTGGTATAAAAATAAAATTAGGAAAAGTTTTGCTACTACATGTCTTAAAGCACCTTACACCATACATGGGACCTTAGACATTTTTTCAAATTTTAAGCAGCTATTTTGAACTATTTGTAATTTAATATTGAACCAACAAAAGTAAATATTGTGGGAGTTGTGGTATTCAAATATCGCATGTTCCACAGTTTAAAATTGTATCCCTAACGAGTCTTCAGGAACATTTACATTCATAATGAACATTTCCTGATGATTATATGCTTATTAAAATGAAAATTAAATTTGTGGAAATATGTGTTATATTGTGCACTATCTTCTTATCTTTTTAAGTGTTTTTTTCTCAATCTATTATAAGCACTGTCTATTAAAAAAAACTATCTATATATTATCACCTCAACACCTACAATAATTTAACACATCTTCCCATTATACATCCGACATTATATGCTTATTAAAATGAAAATTAAATTTGTGGAAATATGTGTTATATTTTGACATGCAACCACTATCTTCTTATCTTTTTAAGTGTTTTTTTTTTCAATTTATTATAAGCACTGTCTATTAAAAAAAAAACTATCTATATATTATCACCTCAACACCTACAATAATTTAACACGTCTTCACGAAAAACGACTGGGATATCGTCCAAGTATATCTAGGATAAGTTGCGGCTGACAAGTCAGACAAAGCTAAGGGATCTACTCACTTTTATTTTGTAACAATCCTTCACTCTAAAATGTAAAAGTTTTAGTTTAAAATAATTAAATTTGAGTCAATAGGCGTAACCTTTTACCGCGTGGCCACACAAACAAAAAAACCAGAAAAATTGGTCGAAATCTAGAATTTTTGGTGCCGGGTTTTGGAAATATTACCGTTGAACAGTGAAACCTTCAAGAACATAGTTTTTTTCGTGCGGTATATATTTTGTTGTGTACACCGCAAGTGTTCGCGCTGTTTCGAATAATACCAGTACTAGTAGTTTGATTATTCCTTACGCCGCTTCTCTAGTTGTGTGTTTCATATACCCTTGTTACCGACTTAATCTACTTTTGTGCCGTGAACATTTATTAAACGTTACTTTCTGCCTTGGCTATTAAATTAGATCCCATGAGGCTCAGCTCATTATTTAGTACCAACATTTCACCAAGAAATGTAAACAAACCTTGACTGATAAGTGGAATATTTATTTCTACTATCCCAGAATATTCTCAAGAAAGGTTTACATTTCGTTGAATTACAACTTCCAATGGGAATCTTAATGGATTACAGGAAAAAACGTGGTCACTTACATCAGGGAACCCATCGGTTGTCCTCCCACTGTCAGAATGCCCGTGTGATTTTTTTGTAAGGAGATCTCATTTTAAGTTTTATCCTGCTCGTCCTCATGAGCCACTGGCCTGTGCAAGGACCTTGTCAAAGAGTATAAGAGCGAGATTCGATCAAGTACAGAGCCGATGGTGCTGATAAAAAGTGCTACGTTCGCATACGGGATTTGAACCTGCGCTATCTGTAACTCAAATCCAAAGTCCGACGTCTGAGAGCGCTCGGAAATCGGCATTTTCAAACATAGCAGCAGTTGATAAGTTGGTCGATGTGTCTGGTCCACAGCGGATGGTGGCGGGTGGAGTCGGTGGGCTTCCACAGTAACAAGGAAGCGTCTCTGTCCTACTGGCTGGTAGAGGGTGGATCACAGCTGGCCTTCTCTTCTGCCAGGGTGGCGTGATGCCAAGAATATTACAACATCCTCGTCACGGGTTCTCTGTATGATATGGTTACTATCTCACTACTCTGCCATCCGGCACGGAAGACCAATTATGTTAAGGTAATGGATGATTTTTCAGTTCGTTGCCGTAAACATTTTTGAACATGAAATGGATGACCTTGAATTTCTCTCCATAAGAACAATGTCCTTATTTTAGTCGTACAATTATGGGAGAGATCTCGTTTAAAATTTATATTCAATATAAATCTTTCTAGTCTTTTTCGATATCTTTGTGGGTTAATTGAAAAACAATTTCGAACTTGTTTTACTTTACTGATTAAAAATCGCAAAAGTATAAACTGTACAACAAACGCGTTTGGATTATAATTATATTAGATATAACGCTCAGATAGAAAATAAGAGCACATAACCGTAAGGGGTTTCAAATAGTTTTAATGGGGGATAACTCGTGGTCATTTTATTACAGTCGGCTATTAATAAAACCCATATTCATGAATTATATTTAATGTATAAAAAGCGTATAATTTTAAAATTACCAACCGGATTTATTGAAAAGATAAACGACTACCATTTTTACATTTTGATTATACTTTTCAGCGATGTCGCTACGGTTTTTTTATCGTCTGCTATGTTGATGAAATGCAATATCCACAAAAACGGTAGATTGCTTTATTATTAAGTTTTACATATTCCTGGCACAGCGAGTAACAAAATTCTTTACGGTGAAGTATATATTTAAGGATGTCTCCTTACGCTTAACACCACAGTATGTCGAAGGTGGAAGTGCTCTCTTATCCCATTTTACGAGTAAAGGGTTTTAGGGAGTGCTATGCACGTAGAGTTTTATCCGGACCCAGTAGTAGGTCTGTCTGCGGCCAGTCTGTGGTTAGGTGTCTCTGTTAGGTAAACGGCAGCTGGTCTTTTTACCGTACAGCTTTTAGTCCGACCCTCCAGGTTAGCTTTACTAAAACTAGAAGTGAAGATTTCATTACAGTTTTGTGACTGCAGTTGCTAAATAAAACTTATTACTAGAAATATTAAAAAGAATATTAGAAAGAATTGTAAACAAATTTCCCAACTTTTCGAAAGGTTAATGGTTATTACACGTAGAATTTAATTTTCAAATAGTAACACTTGTTCAGGTGGGAATTTAAAGGATGTTTTTGAATTATGTACATTCAGTATCAAGAGGGGAAAAAGAGGGATCAAGGGATAATAATACCTGTACTTTTGTCCTATTGAAATATCTATACTATTAAACAAATCCTAATGGCGTCTGCCTACGTGTTCACATGTATATTACTCAATCACTTAAAAACTACTGGACCGATTGTACAGAATTTGTGTTACATGGACATTCATAGCATCCCTGTTCAGGTGGGAATTTAAAGGATGTTTTTGAATTATGTACATTCAGTATCAAGAGGGGAAAAAGAGGGATCAAGGGATAATAATACCTGTACTTTTGTCCTATTGAAATATCTATACTATTAAACAAATCCTAATGGCGTCTGCCTACGTGTTCACATGTATATTACTCAATCACTTAAAAACTACTGGACCGATTGTAAAGAATTTGTGTTACATGGACATTCATAGCATCCCTGATTAACATATAGGCCTATTTCTATTTCGAAAATCCCTGCGGGCTACGCCTCACTAATTTTGAAGACTCCCTTAACACTCCATTATCTATTACATTTATGCTCATGGGCTAATCAGCTGATGTAAAATGTGTTTTACTTACCTTTCGAAGTCAAGGATAATGAGTATAATAATTTATACACATTTAAACAGGTCATAGCAAATTTTTATTGTTATTCATCTGTGACTGCCAGCTACGCGTTATAAATATCAGGCTATTTCCGGAAGTTTTTTTCTAGGTTTGTTTTTATTGGGATTTTAATCAACTACCTAATGAAACCGCACATCGCCACTCGCACACCCACAGCAAACCAACAGGGAAGCGCGTGCCCATGGTGGCGAACGGGATGCCGGATCAAAACTAAACTAGGTAAAAAAAAAAGAACACCGTGGTCAGTATACTCAGGTTCATTTACTAAGACAATAACATGGGCCTATCCAGTCAATATAAATATGTATATATATACTATAAAAAAAAATTAAAGTGCCCACAGTAGTATACCTCAAACAATTCTTGTCAGGTGCACCTGCATACCAAAAATTAGAAACGCCATAATTTGAAACAAGAAATGCCAATTCCACCCGGTATCCTTCGGCTAAGGGCGGGCTCCTAATGAAATCCAAGAAATAACTAAATAATATCTAAAACTAACTTAAAATTAAATAACAAAATATAAACTATATAAATGGCAACAATAACAATATCACAGGGTATCACAGATGTTGACTGGTAGGTATGTCCATCATGGTGGCCGTCCTTCAGCAGAGCGCAAAGGCGAAGGTTCTCTGCGACCACGCATGATGGAGAGATGGCAGGAGAAAACAATTCATCCCTTGGACCCTGAAACCAGGTTTCAGCCTAGTACCCTTTTAAAGTTAATAAAAATTAATAAATAGTTGCCAAACAATATAGATTTTAATAAAAGTAAAGTTGCCAAAAGTTATCTATCAAGAATTTTAAGTTAAGTTAAATTACCAAAATTTCAAAATATCACAGACCAATCAATTACTGATAAAAATTAAAATAAACCTTAATATAGAAGCTGGTAACATTAGAAAACAATAAATAAACAAGATATTCCATTTAAAAGACTAAAACAATAAGTTATAAAGAAATTTATTCGAGGTATACGCAGTAGCCTACCATACGTAACAATTTGGTTAAAACATTTTTAAAACAGGCATTTATTGACAGAATAGGCTCAAAATTGGTGAAAAGCAGGGGAAGGGCATCCTGCACTTAAAATAAAATTCCCAACTCAAAACAACAACCCCAAAGAAAGTTAGTATGAAAATCCCCTCTGTCACAGAACAAAATTAAGCGTTTTACTCTTGGTAAAAAAAAAAATTTTAATGATTAGGAAAAAAACTGATGGCCAAAAGTAGCAGCCTAATAACAGGAATCTAAATTTAAAATTTGATGGCAGAAGGCCTTAAATTAACCAAGTAGGCTATAAGGGGGAGTTATGGGCTAAAAGACCCGAAGAACGTTACATCTCTCAGAAAGGCTTAAATTTAGCAAAATGAACCTTCAGCAGTCTCTCTGGGTTTGTTTACAAAAACTACATAACAAGTGACACATTACAAACAATATTGGCTGCAGAATAAAAAGAACTGTAACATAAGCCTAGGACTGGTCCTCACTGAGAGACAGAAAAATAATTTAAGCTGAAGAGAAAGGGTGAAAACTAATAAAAGTGTAAGAGAAATAATTTGGAAGCCAATTTAAAATTTAGTTAACAGCCAGAAGTACTAAAATTTAATAAAAAGCAAAACTACAATTTGGAAAACCAAGTGCTCTTAACCTTCACAGTTTGAAAAAAGAAAATAATCACTAAATTTTAAAAGAAAGCAAAACTTACTCATCAGTGAGGGGCCGTAAACCTAGCCGCACATGTTAGAAGGAAACAGCTCAGCAAAATTCCAAAACACTTAATTAAACAAAAATATTAAATCTGGAGCTACTTCTAACCAGTACACCACGGCTCAGAGTCTCTACGCCACTCTGCCGGAAAGGCCAAACGCCTTCAAAAGGTCAGTCGCCTCTGCAGCCAATAAACCACACACACACTATATAAAACACACATGAGCCGGGGAGATATAGGTATTGAACCGGCTCAGACTCCCCCCCCAAAAGGAGGAACTCCCCTCTGTTAAATTTCTTCAAAAAGAAAAATCGAACGAAATGCCTCTCCCCCCCAATGATTGAAGAATTATAAACCGGAAACCCTTAAGTCTGCAGAAGGGAAAACCAAGAAAATCCAGTTGGAGGCAAGAAAACCCTCCAAGAGTAGCGTGGGTACAAAGAAGAACACAGGAACCTTGATCAGGAAGAAGGAGCAGAGGTGATCAGGCCTCTGGACCTAAAACCCTCCCGCACAGACTAAAGAGAAATCACGGATGACTCCGGCAAGGCTTCAGATGGGATATGTGCGCCTTCCTGAAAATCTTCCCGGACTGAGGATCTCCCAGTCGGGCAGTCACCGGAGTCAGAAACTTCAAGATGCGGTGGGGACCAGTCCACCTGTAGCAAAGTTTAGCAGCTCTTTTATCCACAGCCGAACTGACTGGGTGAGCCTTGCAGTAAACTAGATCCCCCACCTGGAAGGGATTGGCAATACGACCTCGGTTGTACTTCCTCCTTACTAACTCCCTAGCCCGAATGAGATTCCGCCTGGCTGCCTCCCAAGTGGCTTTCACATTGGGAGTACCAGGAGGTGGCAGAAGATCGCTAATTTTCCAAAGGTTCGCCAAAGGGTTGTTTGGCGGAAAGCCAAATAATAACTCGAAAGGTACCGCCTTGTGACTTTCATGCTGGGCCGTATTAAAGGCAAATTGGATCCAAGGTAGTTGTTGATCCCAGGTGGTCTGATTTTCCGCATGAAAGGCAATGAGAGCAGATCGAAGATTGCGATTAAACCGTTCGGCGTGAGAAGGCTGAGGATAGAAAGGGGAAGTAGTCACATGGCGGATTCCGTGCCCAAAGCACATTCTTTTAAAGATATTGGAGACAAACTGTGAACCATTATCGGAAACTAAGGTGGCGGGGATTCCAAAGTGTTGAAAGAAATGGTTACGAAGTGCTTGCACCGTGAGCTGCGCTGTAGCACTCCGCAATGGGAACAACCAAACAAACTTGGAGAAGGCATCCACACAAACAAGTAGGAACTTATTTCCGGACTTGCTACGCGGGAGAGGCCCAACATAGTCAATGAAAACCTTCTCCAAAGGTTTTTCCGCCACCTCAGATGACAAAAGACCCAACTTGGTATTTTGAGCGGGTTTGCTTAGCGAGCACAGTTCACAAGAACGTACTCGAGCTGCAATATCCCGGTCCATACCTTTCCAGATGAACTGATCCCTAATCTTCGCGATGGTCTTATGAATTCCTAGATGTCCGCCCACAGGAGAAGAATGAAAATACTGAAAGACCATCGGTACAAGAAAGCTTGGCAGCACTAACTTAGGTTTTCTCCGCTGCTTGTCACGGCAGCATAGAGCACCTCGGTACAGAAAATAAGGAGGGTGGGCACCTCCGTTTTTAAGCTCATTGATGATAGCAGTCAGCTCGGGATCCTTAAGTTGGTGTGGAACAATGTCCGAAAATGCCAGAGGAAAGTCTAGGAGCACGCCACAACATGGCGGCTCTGATAAATTCTGGTGGTCGTTGGGTAAGTGATACATGCGTGACAGAGTGTCCGCTATGATATTTTGAGTGCCTCGCACGTGCTGCACTGTGAACTTAAGGGCAGAAATTTGGACTACCCAGCGACCAATCTTCCCGAGCTGACGGGGGTGGGCAAGGAGCCAAGAAAGTGCCTGGTTGTCGGTTTCCAACAAAAATTCTTTATGTTCTAGGTAACGCCTGAACTTGTTAATCCCAAACACGACAGCCAAACATTCCAGCTCATAAACAGAACAACTCTTCTTCTCACAAGGGGTTAACGTGCGTGAAGCATAAGCTATGGGCTGCCGGATACCATCTACTTCTTGCGATAAAACAGCAGCAACGGCTAAGGAGGAAGCATCAGTTTGCAAGACGAACTTACGACTGAAATCAGGCATAGCCAAGACTGGAGGCTGCATCACTGCCTCTTTCAGCTGCTCAAAAGCAGTCTGTTGCGCTTCACCCCACTCAAACTTGGCACCCTTTTTCCTAAGAGAGTTCAGAGGGGCCGCCACTTCAGCAACATTGGGGATGAAACGACGATAAAAATTTATCATTCCCACAAAACGGGCAATCCCCTTGGCATCCTTAGGAGGAGGAAACTCCCTGATTGCCTGGGTTCTCTCTGGATCAATACAAACACCTCGAGAAGAGACAAGATGACCCAGAAACGATATTTCAGGCTGAGCAAAACTCACCTTTTCAGGATTGACGGTAAGGCCAGACTCTCGCAGCCTAGTTAGAACTTCCTCTAGATGAGTCAAGTGCTCCTCATAACTCTCACTGTACACAAGCAGGTCATCCAGATAGTTGAACACGAACTTAAATTTGACATCATGAAAGATAGAATCCAGGAGTCTGGTGAGTGTTTGGGCCCCCACAGCCAAGCCCATAGGCACTCGGGTGAACTGGTACAAATTCCAAGGCACACAAAAAGCAGTGAGAGGTCGAGACTCGTGTTTTAGTGGAATCTGATGGTATGCCTGGTTAAGATCAAAAATGGAGAAATACTTGGCCTTACCAAACCAGTCGAAAGCAGAATGCAAATCGGGGAGAGGCACGGAGTCAATTTCTATCTGAGCATTGAGCTTTCGATAATCCAGGACCAATCTGGACTTCCCATTAGGTTTCGGCACTAGAAACGCTGGACTGGAAAAATTTGAGCAAGACGGCTCGATCACCCCACTCTTAAGTAAATCATCAATCATATTTCTCAGAATCTCCATCTTGGGCGGAGCAAGCTTATATGGATGGGAACGTACAGGACGGGTGTCTGTAAGACGAATCTCGTATTCCAAGAGATTGGTCGTACCCAGTTTGTCAGTAAGGACTTCAGGAAAACTGGAACAAATCTGCCTTATGTCCTCAGCCTCTTTCGGCGTAAGATGTCCTAGTTGGTCAGGAGGAGTCAAGCTCTTATCTTCCATCTCTAAGGCAGCAGTCCCACGAGACTCGACATCAGAAAAGGGAACGAGCACCCGCCTGGCGAAAGCAAAGAAAACATGACTGGAGGCCAAATCCAAAATCATGCCAGTTTTTCCGATAAAATCTGCTCCCAAGATGAAAGGAAAAGTCAGGTCCTTAGCCACCAAAAAGCTCCAATCCCAAGAGAAATAATTAATTTTGATGTGAATCTGGGCACTACAGATAATAGGTAAAGGTGTGCGTGAAGCAGTCCAGCAGATAAGTGAACTAGGCTCAACCTGCCGTATTAGCCCAGAGGATTTTAGATCTTCAAAAAACGACAAAGAAATCAGGCTGCGTGCTGACCCAGAATCAACCAGGGCCTTCTGCACCACATTCCCCACAAGCACATCCAGTTGTGGGCAGGTTGAGCGGGCAGCCCTTACTCCCTGCGCAGCCAGAGCAGCAACCTCCCCTCTCGGCCAACGATGATAACTGTCCCCAAGTCTATTTCTTTCTGTTTTCTTTCTGTTCTGTATTAAACCAGCTACCCTTTTACCATCAAAATTAGGTACATATTTGCCCTCAAAATTACCTTTACGGCACGAGTCGGGCTTACTCGTCCGCAAGCTTACTAGTTTTTTTTATTAAGTGGACAAAACGGTCTAATATGTCCCACTTGCTTGCAGCCATAACAGGTAGGAGGCTGCCTACGGGAAGGAGCAGCTGCTGGCTCAGACTGCACCGGAGCATGGACCGGCCCCGGAGGCAAGTGAGGAAGATGCCTCGACATAGCCTCCCTTTGATCATCCGCATCCTGAACCCCTCTAGAGATGATGGAGAGGCGGTCCAAATCCGCAAAAGATGCGGGACGGCTACAAAAAATCAAACGGGAGCGTTCTTCAGGTTTAATGCCCTCCAAAATAAGGCTCACCAACTCCGTTTCGCTCAAGCTCAAGCGCAACACCCGGGCTACATCCCGTATCTCCCCGACAAAATGGCTCAACGTCTCGTCTGGTGCCTGAGGACGGTAAACGCGTTCCACCCGCAAGCGCTCCCTAACCCGAGCAGGTACAAAGAACTCCAAGATCTCGGCGTGGAACTGGTCAAAGGTGGCACCTCTCTTAAGGCAGTCTAGAAGGCGATCAAAAAGGGGCCTTAAGGAAAACTGCGCTAAAATCTGCATAAGCATGGCATCTGTCATACCAGGAAATTCTCTCAGCTTAAAAACTTCCAGAAGAAAATGGATAAGTAAATTAGTGTCAAGTCCATCAACTCTGGGGAAGTGTTGTAACACACTCCCCAAAGGATGAGGCAGTTTGCCAAAGCTAGAAAAGGAAGGCACAACTATAGATGAAGCCTCACCAGCCGCTTCAGGAGGGCCACTACCCATCGGAGACATAGTAACTCTGGGAGGCTCGAAAGAAAGAGCCGGTGGATGGTTAGCAAAAGTAATGGTAGTGGGAACCTCCGTTGGAGTGACAGCGGTAAATAGTACCCCCTTCTCTTTCACCGAGCGCACCTCACTCAAACCATCTAAGGCTTGTTTTAATTTATTACTGGCCGAAAAAGCCCAACTTTTAATATCAGAGTCTAAACTAGGAGCTGACATAAGTAAAACTATTCTGTCACGCCAATGTAAAAGCTGAGATGCCAATCTAGCCTTTGCTGACCCGGACATGGGAAGTGACTCAAAATTAATGTCGTCTTCTAACTCTTCCATTCGGGTTTTACAAAACTCAAATTCAGTATTAATTTGGAACTCTGCATTCCAGCTGCGGTCCAACGCTATACAAGCCCGTAATTGAGCTCTTAATGCCCTCACATCTCCCTCGGGCTTCTGTCCTCTCGCCAGGACCTCAAAAACCAACTCGGGCTTGCGCAGATGTTCAGGCACCAGGGAAAACGCCATACCAAACAATTCAGACAATATAAATACAACAAGCGTACACAACAATTACTTAGTAACCTAAGTGGACTCAACTCACAAAGGGCTTACACTGACGAGGTCCAAGTGAAGAACTTAATACCTGCCACCTAATAGAAGGATACCCTGCAAATATACACTAACCACAACCTACAAACACAGAAGCAATAAATATAACAAAACAACACATTGATAGGGGAGAAGTAGAGTACAGTTAGATAAATTTAGCGGTTAAGCAATTTAGAGTCCCTTGCTCCCTGCAAAGGGTAAGTCTGCAGGAAGCAAGACACTAAACCAATTCCACCCGGTATCCTGTGCTAGGGCGAGCTCCTAATAAAAAGTTGTGTACTCTGACCTCCCCCTACCTAACACTAACCTACACCAACAAACAAAACCAGAACTGAGAGACAGCTGAGAGAGCAGCTAACCACGCTCTGCTACCATTGAAACCGCACATCGCCACTCGCACACCCACAGCAAACCAACAGGGAAGCGCGTGCCCATGGTGGCGAACGGGATGCCGGATCAAAACTAAACTAGGTAAAAAAAAAAGAACACCGTGGTCAGTATACTCAGGTTCATTTACTAAGACAATAACATGGGCCTATCCAGTCAATATAAATATGTATATATATACTATAAAAAAAAATTAAAGTGCCCACAGTAGTATACCTCAAACAATTCTTGTCAGGTGCACCTGCATACCAAAAATTAGAAACGCCATAATTTGAAACAAGAAATGCCAATTCCACCCGGTATCCTTCGGCTAAGGGCGGGCTCCTAATGAAATCCAAGAAATAACTAAATAATATCTAAAACTAACTTAAAATTAAATAACAAAATATAAACTATATAAATGGCAACAATAACAATATCACAGGGTATCACAGATGTTGACTGGTAGGTATGTCCATCATGGTGGCCGTCCTTCAGCAGAGCGCAAAGGCGAAGGTTCTCTGCGACCACGCATGATGGAGAGATGGCAGGAGAAAACAATTCATCCCTTGGACCCTGAAACCAGGTTTCAGCCTAGTACCCTTTTAAAGTTAATAAAAATTAATAAATAGTTGCCAAACAATATAGATTTTAATAAAAGTAAAGTTGCCAAAAGTTATCTATCAAGAATTTTAAGTTAAGTTAAATTACCAAAATTTCAAAATATCACAGACCAATCAATTACTGATAAAAATTAAAATAAACCTTAATATAGAAGCTGGTAACATTAGAAAACAATAAATAAACAAGATATTCCATTTAAAAGACTAAAACAATAAGTTATAAAGAAATTTATTCGAGGTATACGCAGTAGCCTACCATACGTAACAATTTGGTTAAAACATTTTTAAAACAGGCATTTATTGACAGAATAGGCTCAAAATTGGTGAAAAGCAGGGGAAGGGCATCCTGCACTTAAAATAAAATTCCCAACTCAAAACAACAACCCCAAAGAAAGTTAGTATGAAAATCCCCTCTGTCACAGAACAAAATTAAGCGTTTTACTCTTGGTAAAAAAAAAAATTTTAATGATTAGGAAAAAAACTGATGGCCAAAAGTAGCAGCCTAATAACAGGAATCTAAATTTAAAATTTGATGGCAGAAGGCCTTAAATTAACCAAGTAGGCTATAAGGGGGAGTTATGGGCTAAAAGACCCGAAGAACGTTACATCTCTCAGAAAGGCTTAAATTTAGCAAAATGAACCTTCAGCAGTCTCTCTGGGTTTGTTTACAAAAACTACATAACAAGTGACACATTACAAACAATATTGGCTGCAGAATAAAAAGAACTGTAACATAAGCCTAGGACTGGTCCTCACTGAGAGACAGAAAAATAATTTAAGCTGAAGAGAAAGGGTGAAAACTAATAAAAGTGTAAGAGAAATAATTTGGAAGCCAATTTAAAATTTAGTTAACAGCCAGAAGTACTAAAATTTAATAAAAAGCAAAACTACAATTTGGAAAACCAAGTGCTCTTAACCTTCACAGTTTGAAAAAAGAAAATAATCACTAAATTTTAAAAGAAAGCAAAACTTACTCATCAGTGAGGGGCCGTAAACCTAGCCGCACATGTTAGAAGGAAACAGCTCAGCAAAATTCCAAAACACTTAATTAAACAAAAATATTAAATCTGGAGCTACTTCTAACCAGTACACCACGGCTCAGAGTCTCTACGCCACTCTGCCGGAAAGGCCAAACGCCTTCAAAAGGTCAGTCGCCTCTGCAGCCAATAAACCACACACACACTATATAAAACACACATGAGCCGGGGAGATATAGGTATTGAACCGGCTCACTAATTTCATAATTTATTACACCATAAGAGTGTTAAAAAATTAACTTCGTCGTTAGCCTTCCTTTAGACTTTGGATTTCTCCACACTGACCCAAAATAACTCGTAGTTCAATACTGAAATTGTTCCAGGTAACCAATAAAATATTATGAAATTTTGGAAAGAATTTCGAGACATTTTACTTATAAAGCATTGTTTTACTGTCCGACTTTAGGACCCCATTAACTGAAATCTAAAATGGATCAAGAATTTAGAATATCTGTCAGTGACTATGACTTTTCTCAGGATTGTCATTAAAAAATAACATGCTAACGGTGTCCCTGTTTTACAATAGAAAATTACGTGCGAAGCCGCGGGTAACTGCTTGTTAAACAATAAATTCGTGATTAGGTAAATACACCTCACATCAACAACCATCCAATCATAGCGTAACGAAAAGTTAGGACTATTCGTGTGAGTTTGATGTAACAAGAAACTTTTGGTAATGAAAAATATGTTTCACCATTGTTCTATAAGACTACCTTCTATCAACTGCTCAAACTGCGGTTTCTACTTCAAGTATATTATTGTTGTTGCACTACGTAGTGTATTCTTTTTGTTATATTGTTTTTTTTTCTTATTCTACTTCAAAACTGTAATACTTACATGAGATCTTTTTGCTCGTTTTGAGCTTTTTTTGGCCTGTAATAAGTTTTTTTTTAGTTTTTAAGATTTACACTGTTAATGTGATAACTGCATGGACTTTAAAAACGAGTGGTAGTTATGTTGTAAAATATTTCTTTCTTTTTTTCTTACATTGTTAAATGGTATACTGTTTGAAATGAAATGAAATAAAATAAAAATATGTCATAATGTTGGAATTATTATTCACATTGATTTTGAATACGGATTAAGAATAACTCTTTTATGTTAGTAAATAATTTTACTTTTATAAAATGTAAAGTAATGTATTCTGGTGCTGGAAATTCCTTGGAATAAGTGGCTGTCTCTGCGGCCTGTTCTGTTTTGAATAAAATATGAGTATTAGTGTACTTGCGACGATGGATTGGTCAAGTCCTGTCTTAAACAAGCCGTACTTTAGGATGTAACTGGGGCCAATTTTAGATTTTATTACCTCGAGACATGCCAGCAGTTCGGTAGTTAGCGCTACACAAGTTTACAATATTAATTAAACAACTTGTTTAGTGTTCCGGCCTAATTCTCTCTCATATGTTGCCAGTTATATTTATCATCTGGTCTGTCGGTTTGGAATTCGGAATGATCTCATAGAATCTGTTCTGTCATTCCCTGTTTGAAGTTTGGTTTTTGAAGATGGAACGATTGTGAAGAGAAGATGATTTTTTCCGGATATTTGCCATCGTTTTGTGACACAAATACACCAGTTACACTACGTTTCGAGATCTGCAATCGGATGTCTTCTTCAGGTGAATAACTAACCTCGTTAGGTTCACTACAATGCAGGTTAAAATAAACAAATAAAGAGCGTTGTGACATGCATAAGTCAGGAAACACAATAGCCAAGTTCTGTATCTACTCCATGCACACTTAACTCTGAATAATGTACTTAATATAACTGTATTCTAACTCTGAAACATTCAAGTAATAAAACTAAACACTAATTATCTAAACAGAACTACAGAATACAAGTCACAATAGTTATGCACTCACCGGCCAACCAAATAGAACTGACCAAAAACAAAATCAAAGGTTAGAAGAGCATAAGTTATTTATGATTGGGAGAATTGTACATAGCTTAGATATAGATTTCAATTTGGCTGTAAGAAAAGTCGAGTTGGAAATCAATATTGACTCCAAGAACTTTAAAAGTATTGCATGATGCCAAAGGATTACCGTCTACAAGGATACAACAGTCAGCACTACAATTTCCCGATTGGCCATTCAAAGATGAGCCATTTACCAGCAAAACAGGACATTTATCGGAGTTTAGCCGAAGACCGTGATCATCTGCCCACCTTTTTACGGTCTTCAAGTCATTGTTGACTTTACGTACAGCTTCAGCTGTCTTAAAGGTCCGGAAAGACTGTGAATTATTAAAATAAGAACTTAGAGAGCAATATATCACTGATCCTTCAGACGAATCAATGTTGTTTATTGATATACTTCTACAACATGTGAATGGGGCCCATTCAAATCTTAGGTGTTGTCGTAAAATTTGTGACAGTAAAAGTCCTTGAACTTGAACATTTTATAAAAAGTACCAGTTTTATTCATGTTGTAAAAGCCCTAAATACAATTTTGCACGAATACGAATGTCCACCATCTTGAAACCTATTATTAGTTGAGACTAGCTAACGAAGTTATTGAAGCAATTTAATAAAAGTACCTAGCTACGTCGTAGTACCAAGTTTAGTTTGAGTTGGCTAAAAATTAAGGTAATTATAGTGAACCACCATTATTCCGCAATGCTGCTGTATGTATAGTCTACTGTTCAAAACGTTGTTCGGCCGATACCTGAACAATCTTGAGAGATATTATAAACCACATAAGAACAGATGTTATTGCTAATTATACGATAATTCCAAACGCCGTTTTGTTTTGCTTTACGACACATAATACTGAGCTATAGCCATGTTTTATTAAGTTTCAACGTCCGCCATCTAAAAGCCAATATGAATTAAATAGGTACAATAATAACCGTTTAGAATCGTCTAATATTATTAAAGCTCCTGTGTCTATATTAATAACGATTTTGTGTCTATATTGAAATAGATGATTTACACGATATTAGAAATGCAAATCGCCATTGTCTTGAGACGTTTTATTGGATAAGGTTAGTTAACAAACTTATCTGAGCTATGTGGAAATACTGTCTTCTTACCGAGTTTAATCTAGATCTATTAAGAATTACTGTAGTTATCGTGTATATGTATGTATGCATTATATATGTATATAATTTTGCGGGTTATTGTGGTTTTAGGTTTTGGCAATTATGATCGGAAAAAATGCAAATAAGTTCAGCAATTCTATCTAAAAACGCAGAGTAAAGGTGTATAAAGTACACTATAAAGTGCATGTTAAACATACAAACACAATATACATAAATGTTTTTATTGCTTCAGAGAATAACAGTAATAACAGTAGAGAAAAGTTTTTATAATGCGAAAATTTATATTTTTGAGCGTTTTCATTATTAATACCGATTGAACCTTACGACTTATAACAAAATAATTTGCTACATTCTATAAAGAATAACCCAACATATCAATTTTTCTTTTTAAGGTTTACATTTTTTAGATACTTACTAAGCCATTTAGATAAATAAAGTATCCTTACAAATACATTAAAATATGTAATATTAAGTATTAGACATAAAAGAAAAAATACTAACTATCACTATAAATTTAAAGACTCTTATTAAACCCAACTTAATTGTCTTTTGCCAGAAGTAGGCTTCTCAGAACTGTGTGTGTGTGTGTGTGTGTGTGTGTGTATATATATATATATATATATATATATATATATATATATATATATATATATATATATAATTGATTGCCAAACGAGGCAAAATCAACCATGGAACAGTAAGACCTGAGTAAATTACAATGGCCATAAATAGACACTTATTGATTAACAGATTTCCTTGATCGTGGCAACAAGGCAAACCCAACACGGAATTCGGAAATATAATTCACTCGAACCAGAAGTGATCATACACGTGCAAAGCCAACTAAATTGTGTGCAAAGTCGTAGATAACTGCTAGTACAAGAGATGTATTGTGAAAACATTTGGACTGTAAACGCTTCAAAATTATGGACTTCCATTTGTTAATTAAGTAATGTTAAATATTCTAATATAATATCAAATATGTTTTTTCTTAAGATGATTTTTATTGCAGGGCTATGTCGTACTTTTTGTTGCAAACCTTGTCTATCAGAGTATGATTTTTAGGTTTTAAATAAAAAGTTACAGTATCGGTAAAGTTTCCGTTTACAAGGTTACCCTTTATTGTAGTCTATTTCTGGATGGAGACCCAATAAATAACGTGGGACAAAATGTCAAGTGACTGGCGATATTTCACTGCACGAGCTTGCTAGACGACCTGGGGCCATAAACCGGGTTGACGTGACGTTTACAGCTAGAGCCGATATTTCACAATACTTTACTGCATACAGAGCGGCCGTCCAATCACTCCAATGGTACGCTTTATCGCCTTCTAAGTAATAAGGGTGCAAACTTTACAGTTCCCGGCTAAACATCGTGCTTTTACAGCATACAGAGAGGCCGTCCAATCACTCCAATGGTACGCTTTATCGCCTTCTAAGTAATAAGGGTGCAAACTTTATAGTTCCCAGATAACCTTCGTGCTTTTACTGCATACAGAGAGGCCGTCCAATCACTCCAATGGTACGCTTTATCGCCTTCTAAGTAATAAGGGTGCAAACTTTATAGTTCCCGGCTAAACATCGTGCTTTTACAGCATACAGAGAGGCCGTCCAATCACTCCAATGGTACGCTTTATCGCCTTCTAAGTAATAAGGGTGCAAACTTTATAGTTCCCAGATAACCTTTGTGCTTTTACTGCTTACAGAGAGACCGTCTAATCACTCCAATGGTACGCTTTATCGCCTTCTAAGTAATAAGAGTGCAAACTTTATAGTTCCCACACAACCTCGTGCTTTTACTGCATACAGAGCGGCCGTCCAATCACTCCAATGGTACGCTTTATCGCCTTCTAAGTAATACTTCCCGGCTAAACTTTGTGCTTTTACAGCATGCTAAGAAGTCGCCCAATCACTTCATTGGTAAGCTGTATCGCCTTCTAAATAAGGGTGCAAGCTTTGTAATTTCCGGCTAAACTTCGTGCTTTTACAGCATACCGAGACGTCACCAAGGAATGTCGAAATAGCAGAAAGTTCTGATTTGAACTGTTGGGCTTTAATTATCTTTTTCATTTAACTATTGATTAATGATTGTTTCTGATCATTATTAGACCCTGCCCGGACATTACAGGATACTTCATCAGTTCTGGACGTTTTCACACAAAGAGAATAAATGTTTAGTAACAAAGTAACCAGCGCTAGTTATGAGTATACGTGGCTCGTGAGTATTGTAACCGGAGGTAACATTTTATATACAGTATCTGTGAATCAACTGTAATATTCAAAGGGGTGATAGGTCAATCAATAAACTGGCACAAAAAACAAAATATAACTAATAATTTGTGTATTTTTATTAGAAATCGACACTTGTTTAGATGACTTCTGAAAAAATCATAACATTAGTAAACAAAACGTAGTTAAAAATCAGTCGATTTTCACAAAGTAACAAACTTAATTAGTAAGTACGTAAGAAATATAACAAATGCTCGGGGTAAAAACATAGCTTTCGAACTAGTTCAATTATGGTTAAATTCATTTTTTTATTTACAGCATTTATAATACTATTTTTAAAATTGTTGAATTTATAACAATTATTTTTGGCATGAAAGAAAATTATTACGTATTTTACCACTTAAATATTCTCTCATATTGTATGTTTCACACTAAAATATAACTATATATGTAAAGTTCCACATCGTGAATAAATATAATTAAAATTTACCTTTTAGGCAAGTCATTTAATTAATAATTCCTAATACCTGCAAAATTGAAATTTTCACTTTTAAGCTAAAACATTAAAATTTGTTTCTAGCCTAAGAAGAATGACTTCATTAGATTAAATTAAGATGTTAAATAACGGAAAAGTAAATTGTATTGATAATCGTTATTGAAAGGCACTATAGTAGGCAATGTATACACTGTAAGTGCTTTGCGTCTTATGAATTGAAGGAGCATCGAGTATAATGTAAATGTTTAGTGATAAAAGAATAAAGCACTCTCTGTTCTTTATCCGTGGCAATTAACAGTATAAAGTGTAATAATTTACTTTACTTTGTACAATAATAATTGAACATGGGTAATTAAATTGACTTTGTTTTAAATTTGCTGTTTTAAAATATAATTTATGAAACAGAAAATTAATACAAAGTTCTTTTATTATAGAAAGTACATCAATGATTGGTCAAGAACAGTTATGTAAATATAAGATGAATTGTACAGCAGTAAATAAAAAATTGTTAATTAAGTCGAAGGATTCCAATTTTTATTGAAAAAGAGTATAATCACTTTGCACATTATGACGTTTTGAAATATAGTACTTTTTGTACTTACTAAGTCTATAACTACTTTAGTAAAATTAATCAAATAAAACTTTGGAAAAATAGACGTTGTTATATTTAGATATTATGCTGAAGTATAAAAATTAAACAGCTGAATGTTATGAGGACGGGGTTAAAAAAGGAGAGCGATGCCGAGGGTATGAACAGTTACAGTGAATGAGAGATGACAACAACCTCCAGTGTGACGTGATTGTTCTTGTCATCTCAGAGTGTCGTATTGACTCCTTATCATACTCTCCTGTAGGCATTGTATCATTCAGTGTCTAGTGTAATCTATCTGTCCTTTATACGATACTTCTGATGAAGAGGCTTGGGGGAAATTTGAGGGAGGAACGGGAGGACAGTCATAAATTTAGAGATGCCTTATTATACTCTCCTGAACGTACTACGTTATTATCTGAGCATAGTATTCTATCTGTCCTTAATGCGAGAGTTCTAATGAAGAGGCTTGGAGGGAAATTTTGAGGAGGAAAGGAGGACAGTCGTCAATTTTGAGGTGACATCAACCTCCAGTCTGACGTGATTGTTCTTGTCATCTCAGAGTGTCGTATTGACTCCTTATCATACTCTCCTGTAGGCATTGTATCATTCAATATCTACCGCAATATATCTGACTGACTGGACTGTGCCTTTCTGACTATAGTAATATATTTGTCCTTTATACGAGTGTTCTAATGGCTTGTGGGAGAATTTTGAGGGAGAAAGAGAGGACAGAAATCAGTTTAGAGATTACATCAGTTTCCAGACTGACTGGACTGTGCCTTTCTGACTATAGTAATATATCTGTCCTTTATACGAGTGTTCTAATAGGCTTGGTGAGAATTTTGAGGGAGAAAGAGAAGACAGAAATGAGTTTAGAGATGACATCAGTTTCCAGACTGACTGGACTGCGCCTTTCTGACTATAGTAATATATCAGTCCTTTATACGAGAGTTCTAATGAAGAGGCTTGGAGGGAATTTTGAGGGAGAAAGATAGGACAGAAATCAGTTTAGAGATGACATCAGTTTCCAGACTGACTTGACTGTGCCTTTCTGACTATAGTAATATATCTGTCCTTTATACGAGAGTTCTAATGAAGAGTACTGGTGGGATGTTTAAGGCTTGAAGGGTGAACAATGACAAGAGATAGGAGATGACATCAGTTTCCAGTTTGACTTCATTGTTCTTGTCACCTCAATGTCGTATTGGTCCGTTACCATTCTCTCCTGTACACACGTTTCACTCAATCTTCTAGTATAACTTAGGTGTATAGTATCCTGAGTTTTGTAATGAAGAGGACTAATGAAGTATAGAAGCGGAAAGTAAGAATAGTGACAAGAGGCGGGAAATCACACCAGTCTGACGTCATTGTTCTTGTCGCCTGCGACTATTTTTATATTCCCCGTGTTATATTCTCCGCGTAATGCTACAAAATTTTCACCGCACTGAGTGTTATAGTGAAGTTGGTAATTTAGGAAACCAAGGTCGCTAAAATGCCAAGAGATGAAAGATTCTACCAACCTTTAGTACACCGTGATGCTTGTAGTTGTGATCACCTTTAGAGTGAATTAATGATTTCGTATCACCGTATCTGCTTGGTGGAATGAACATGTCATATAAGCTTACACGTGTACTCGTATGTAATTGGCTGAGCGTTAGCGAATGTTAAAGGTTAGTGACAAGATTTAATTTTAGCGCACTCTTGCATTGTATTACTCTTTATACCTCGCTGGAACTTTGGTTATTTAAACGTTGCTATAAAATCTTACTCGGTGAACAAAAACGTAAATCATGTCATCTGTAGACTCACACAAATGTTGTGTAGAAATTTCTTTTCTATATAGACAAGACCGAGTTCTATGATGAAGCACGTCCAGTCAAGGAATTTTGGTAAGCGCCATTAAAGCTTATAGCTACTGAGTTATAAGCTTTAATGACGCTTATAACATACATAATGTATGTTTACTGAAACATACATAATTTATGTTTTGTCTGTCGGAAAGATATAACTTTCTTATTATTTTCTGTTTTTCTCATCTGGCCGTAGTTTAAATCAAGAATTTGTTTTAGAGAAATAAGATGTTTGGATATACATGAGTGCGAGGTCCATTACTTTTCTATCGAAAATAAATTTTGTACTTTCTCTAATTTTCCTCCCCTAATTGTTTAAAGTTAAAGCAGCAAACTTTTTAAGCCCCGTTCATCCGATATTAATTTCAAACGGTTGATAATTTTCAACTTTCCTTTAGGAGTACTAACATATAAAGAGGGTTTTATAGATTTCAAAATTGTTTCCTCGAAAATGGTGATGGGCTCATATACAAATGTATGATGGGGATGACCCATCAAGTAATGTATTGAATTGAAGGTCTAGATGAAAGAAACTCAATAACACCAAGAAGCCCCTTTTTTGATTACTATATTTAAAATAGGTACAGTTTGAACAAAGACAATATCTAAACTTTAGTTAGACGCTATGGTGGATGAATAATGCGAAGACATCTAATTTTCACCACCATCATTTTTTGGCAATACCTCCGAAATGAGGTGTCATACGTTATGGTACCTGTTCTAGCTTTACCACCCTTTAGTGTCGTGTAGGATTAATTAAAAAATATTTGAAATTGAACCCATAAATGTACTTTATTTTTGCAGTAGTAAGAAAAATGGTAAAAACCAAAAGTCGTAAAGTTACCATCAAAATCCCATCCCAATAATTTACATTTGTTGAAATGGTACCCATTTAAAAAAAATATATATTGGCGTACTATGTTTTGCCTCGTAAAGACCTTTAATCTTAGATATTATACATTATAAGCCATCCACAATCCATTTAAAATACAAGGTGTTTGAAAAGTCTGGGTACGGCTTAATATTTTACAAACCATAGCAGATAACATCTATAAACTTTGCACGGTGTCATATGGGTATGTAAACTATTTTTCCTTGCTATTACCATGACATGCCAACCATGGGGGGACGGCCCACAGAGGAAAACATGGAAACCTTAAATTAAAGCATGGGTCGAGTGATACCTCATTTGAAAGATCGGTTTGCGGCATTCAACTCTACTAAGTGAGCTTTTTGTATATTGTCTCCATATAACAATTGTACTCCACAGAGCATTTCAGTACTTAATATGCGAAGACAGAGACAAACAAGGTGATGACAGTGAGACTGACGTTAGATATAGCGTCAGCGTATACAATGACGTAATTCTTCTGATCGTCTTAAGAGGTAGTATTGATTTCCAATCGTACCGTTCATTAGACATTAAGATTGTGTCACTAAAAATCTTGTAAACCACACCTGGAGTATTTTAAGGGTATTTCGATACTCCCAAATGAAGAGTGTCACGATGGAGAACAAAATAAGAAGTGACACCATCACTTAATATGGCGTGTTTTTACTGCCTTTTTTTGGTCTCATTATGGTATCCTACCCGCCATTAAATACTGTAACACTACTTGTTCTCTAAAGTGTATCTAGAGTATTAGAGTCTTCGATGGATAAGCTTGGAAGGTTGTGGTGCAGAAGGAAGAAATCGTATTACAGCAGATGAGAGATGACGCCGGCTGCAGTCCGGCGCAATTGTATAAATCATCTCTGAGGATTGTGGAAATCATTTCAGAGACTTCTATTGATCTCTAATCAAGTTCTCCGTGACATCAAGCAAAGCGGCGACTAAGCTCAGTCCGTAGGCGGATTGACTTGTCGCTTCCTCACAGAACATTATCGACTTATTCAATTTTTAAACACCTTTTGTCTTGTCGCTTCCTCACAGAACATTATCGACTTATTCAATTTTTAAACACCTTTTGTCTTGTCGCTTCCTCACAGATCACTAACGACTTCTTTAATTTCTAAACACCTTTTGTCTTGTCGCTTCCTTACAGAACATTATCGACTTATTCAATTTTTAAACACCTTTTGTCTTGTCGCTTCCTCACAGAACATTATCGACTTATTCAATTTTTAAACACCTTTTGTCTTGTCGCTTCCTTACAGAACATTATCGACTTATTCAATTTTTAAACACCTTTTGTCTTGTCGCTTCCTTACAGAACATTATCGACTTATTCAATTTTTAAACACCTTTTGTCTTGTCGCTTCCTCACAGAACATTATCGACTTATTCAATTTTTAAACACCTTTTGTCTTGTCGCTTCCTTACAGAACATTAACGACTTATTCAATTTTTAAACACCTTTTGTCTTGTCGCTTCCTTACAGATCATTAACGACTTATTCAATTTTTAAACAACTTTTGTCTTGTCGCTTCCTTACAGATCATTAACGACTTATTCAATTTTTAAACAACTTTTGTCTTGTCGCTTCCTTACAGAACATTAACGACTTATTCAATTTTTAAACACCTTTTGTCTTGTCGCTTCCTTACAGAACATTATCAACTTATTCAATTATCTAAATATGTCTTAGTAGTGATTTGGGCCGGGAATATTGTCAGTGGGAGGGATCTTATGAAATGGGAACATTGCCGGGAATATTCCTTTGGTCCGGGAGGATTCACAAAAATTAGGAATTTGTGAAAATTTGTAATTTAAAATGTTTTAATAGTTAAAGAACCTTTAAAATAGGTTAACTAAGTGAATTCATACATTTTAATCCAAAAATTATCATTCCGTGCATTAATTTCCTGTATAGATAGTATCCTGGGAATTTATAAAACTAAATAGATTTCGATTCCTAAATCATTATTCAAAACTCAAGAATTTAAAATTCAAGCATTTAAAAGAATTAATTTCGTTTTGCAACTCATGTTCAAACACCCTAGACTTAAAATATCTAAAAAACTACATATTTTAATACATTTTTTATGTTTTTAGGTTTACAATTTATAATTGCTAAGCCAGTAATTGCCAACATTCCCATTTTTACATTACCAGTTTTATTTAATTATAATTTAATTTAAAATATATTTCAGATTTATAGTTTTATTTAACCATATAATTACTGCTTTTACCTGTTATTTATCATTTTTAGCCATCTTGCAAATTAATTATAATTTTCCGGGAATTTATGAATTTTAGAAATATTGCTGGCAATATATATTTCCTCGACTTTAAATTCCCGGAAATTTTTCATCACTACATCTTAGTATGTTTTCCTCCCTATGTACTCAGTCCTCAGACACCGTTGAAAGTTAATGACATTGTTTCATTGACAACTTAAAGTTTTCTCGCCAATACTTTCTGTTAAAGTTAAATATACTTGACTACTGGACTATTATTACTAAATATTATTCTCAGATTTTCTTGTTTCAGTTTCTTGATTATTTAATTATTTCTTCATTTGGCTCTATTGATAAACAAAGTAGAAGTACGACACAGCAGGTATACAGGCTTTGCTGAGGTTGCGTGCAAAATTTCCAAAATAAAGTAAAATAGTTAGGCTTCATATGTTGTTAAGTAATAAGATTGCACATTTTGTTTACAAATCTAATTTTCTCATTGTCATCATGTTTACACGTAAGACGAATGTTCATTTTTTTATAATTGTGGCCCAAATCCTAAGGAGTGACACGCACCATCGTCGACTCGATGTTTCCTTTATAGAAATTAAGCATCATGGAACATTTAATGTCAATAGTTCAGTTCGATCTCGAGATATCGTGGTCACAGACAGAGGAACAGAAATAAATATTTTTCCAGCCCTCCTTCGCTAAAGCTCATCGATTATTAATGAATTAACCAGAACTCGTTTTCGAAGCAGTGTGTTTTTCTTTCATGTTTTCGTAGTTATGATTGTTATTTATACATGAAATTCAATATGTGACAGTACAATAATTGATCTTTTTTTTTCAATGAATTGTGAACTTTTTTCATACTGAAATTTAATAACATCAAGATTGGTATTTAAAATTGTGTGGGTTTTTTATATATTCCTTTTTTTTATCCAAAGGGTAATTTATACAGTTCGTGTCGATGTAGTATTCTTCTTAAAATCTCGACAATGTGAGTCGGTTTTAAAATGTACTTGCCTAGGATTGTCTTCAAAATTCCACAGAGATGTGAGATTGTATTAGCATATCTTGTTTGTCCATATCGACCAGTAGTATCGCTATCACACATAGGTACAGCCTGGGAGAGTGTTAAGAGTAAGTACCCCACACCTCTTGTCGCCTAACAGGGTTCCCTGTGGTTTCATTCAAAATATCAAGTCTATATTTAATTTCATTCTCTAGATGCCGTCCTCTGCGGAGGGATAGACGTACCATAGGTATCCATACAGAATCGAATATTTTTTACTTTTTTTTGGCATACAAAAGAGAGATTATGTCAGCCTACTGGGTGATGGGCGTCACTACCGATCAACCAAACTCCAAAGTAGGACATGCAACATCATAGAATTCATTCTTGGCTGTGCGGAAATGAAGTTTCATGAAAAAGTCCAGATGAAATCTTTCTCGAGATGTCTTGCTACACGATACATTCACATTTTTGTTCATTGAGTTAGGTGTCCCATTAGGTATGGAGGATTCGACAACGTAGGAGTGCGTTGAAATAATATATTGTCAATTACTTTGAACATTGACATTCCGCAGCATTATCTTTTTATTTCTCTTCGGATAAAAGTCTAAACAGAAAGTAACCAAAAGATTATGCATGTGTTATTGGGGTGGTTAGGCTACATGTGTTCATATGTCACTCGTAAAAATGTCATATGATTGTACTGAGATTGTTTACTAAGTTATTTATTTTTATATAAGTTTGTCAAACAGGATTTCGGACGTTTTCCATCGTTATAGGTTATAAAAGGTACAGCACAACGTTTCGAGGATTGGAATCAAACCTTTTCGTCAGGCGAGGGAGGTAATATTTGCTCTTTATTATTTATGTATTAAAACCTCCCCCACCTGACGAAGTGGATAGATTCCATCCTCGAAACGTTGTGTTATACCTTTTATAACCTATGGCGATGGCAATTTCTGAAATCCTGTTTTCCTTCTGTATTGTGCCATTTTCTTATTGCTCATCTTCCTCATTACCCATAATATCAATGGAACAGTATTTGCTAACTTGCAGCCAAATCTTAGGGAATGCACCGTCATTGAACTCAGAGTTAAGTTTATGGAAATGAAGCTTAGTGAAAATTTTTAAGTATATAGGTCAATTAGTTTTCAAGATTACAGAATTGAATCTTTCCAGTCTTTCTCTCCCCAACGCTCAGCCAATGACATGCGTTAACTGTTGAATACCTGTTGCCACATTTATGTCATCTAAATATCAACTAAATACCAACGGAAATACTTTGTAAGAAACAACTTACGCGTAAGAGACATAATAGAGCGGGGACATGTATGGAACCGTAGGTGGAGGCGGAGAAAGACGTGGAATGATATAGGAGTCGGTGGGTTGGGGGGGAGGAGACAATCCCGGCTTTAGAAACCATTGATTAAAAGAACAGAGCCACAAAAACCAACTCGTGTCATGTTGGGAACTAATATCAGCGGCTGAGACATGTACTGGCTTAGCGTCTTAGTGAAGATTGTGGGGGGGGGGGTCCATACAAGTCGAAGATGTATCATTTGTAAGGGCTACATCAGGGTATTTTCAAAACCACAAATGTAGAACCATGTATATTTTTTAGGACTGAGGTCATAGTACGAGTTTATTAGTTAACTATAGGAGTACGAATAGATTTAAGACCGTTTGTCTTCCTCCTGGGAGAGAATCTATTCAACTGAAACGTAAACGTACTCTATCCACCTTATTGAAATGTTAAGAGACTTACATTGTTTACGTAAACACGTTGAGCAATCAAGTTATTTGGGAATAATCTTGCATATTTGTCGTGTCCGGCAATTTGAACAAATGTATCATTTGTTTGAGCTGATGCACGACTTTTCATTTATTTGATGTTCAACACGGCATACTTTGGATTGCTATTTAAAGTTTTGTTTTTATTTAAAGAGTTTATTTTTATAATGTATAAAAGTGTTCAAACTTGGAAATTCGAATACAACTTTTAAAATTTTTTTATACATTTTAGTAAAAATTTCCTTAATTTATTATTTTTAAAAAGGAGATACCATAAGGAAGGAGTTACTGATGCTGAGTTTAGCTTAAGTTCACCTTCTTCTTACGTGCAGCAACTGAAATATGATGATGTTGAAGACTTGCCTCATGAAATCTGGAGTCATGTTCGTCCAAAGGGATCCAAAAATCGTCGGCGACGAAGAACAACACCTAGGCTACAAAATAGAGTGTAATCTAAGTGAAGAGGTGTTCCTATTTTCTCACCAGATGCACAATTGAGTGCACTACGATATTAATCGTCAATCCCAAAGCACGGTGGAGCAACCCACCGGGTCATCTACACTTTACGTAGCTATCGTGGGAAGGGTTCATTTAGTGTGAATGTTGATTTTGTGAATGAAAAATACCGCTAGCTCTAGATTAAACTTAATTTTGTAGCCTAGGTATCTCTGATGTGGAAACGATGCAGGGAGTTCGTTTTGAACTTCTTCGTTCTTAGTCGTTGACTATTTTTGGATCCCTTCAGACGAACATCACTCCATATTTCAGGAGTCAAGGCTGCGACAGCATCAGATTTCCGATGCTGCACGAAAGAGGAAGCTTAACTGGAGCTAAACTCATCATTCGCATTAATTGAAGCTGTGTTAAGTCTAGGAAGGAGTTTCTTTCTCTACTGAGTAATATAGAGAATATTACTTAGAATAGTAAGTTCCACACAGTAATCCGGCTTGTAAGGACCAAAATCAATGGCATAAGACTAATTTCAATCTCTCTATTGCTAATTTATAATACTGCGCACGTTAGGAAAAAAAGATGAATAGGCTAGAAAAGCGTAATGATACTTAACAGGAAATGAACATTATATAATCGAATAAACACTTGTTGGGTGGGATAGGGGAGGGAATACAAACGGTACAGGAATGCCAAACTCACCGAAGTTGTGATCACATGCCATACTGCATGGCACAAGGTGGTTCGCCACGACCAATCAGAGACGAGCGATCACAGATCATACAACAATCATCTGTCTGTGTGCAGCTCATTGAGAATTACATGTAACTAAATATTAATTTAAAATTATTAGAGTAAAGGTATATTTTTATGTTATAACAGTGGAATGTTATAAATATTATAAATCTACTTGAGAAGGAATTACAATTAAGTGTATAACCAGTTTCTTTTTGGCACGCCATGTTTACCGTAATTACAAAAATGTACTAAAATTATCAGGATTCGAATATATTTAAAATTTAACACGGCCTATTTTACAATTAAAATCCTCCAAACCGTACTTCATTTTTCTAACAGAGTTACATACAGGTCTTTTAAGTTCTGTGGCGTTGAATGTGTGTAGGTTACGGTTGGAACAAAGATTCTATATGAATTCATTGTGTGATCCAGTTCGTGGCCCCGGTGGTCTGATACACCCCGTATTAGAGTTGATTTTTCGAAATATTTTTCGTTTTTCAATCCAATAACTGCTTAGGCTGGTATATTTAGGATTATTTAAATTCCTGCTGAATTGTTTGGTAATATTTTGTGGGAATTCTAAGAGCGCCTGAGATAATTTAGGAATCTGTTGAGGAAATGGTTTTGGAAGACTTGATCAGATGGTATCTTGAATTCATTCTAACTTTTTAAATACCCTTACGTACACAGAATCGCAATTAAAATAAATAAAACATAACATATCAAGAGATGTGTTAACCAATTTGATAGTACAATTATTGTATTTATTCCTATTTTTATTTTTTATGGTCCAACATTCAACATATTAGTTCTGTATAAAATACGTTAGTGACTACTTAATCAACAGCATCTTCAGTACACTTCCAATTTATTTTTAGTTTTGGCTGTGAAACTAATTTATTAAAAATTAAAATAGATTTATACTGTCAATATAAATTAGCGAGATAGAAATGCTACTCTGAATGTTGAATAGCGTCTTGTTCATGAAGTAGAACTTCCACCAAATGCTATAGCAATGAAGAAAGGTTGTTAAATATTACCATTTTAAAGCAAGGATTGAGAGTGGAGTGAATAGAGAGAGGAGGATTTACTCTTCCTCTCGCCTTTTGCCGCCGCCGGTTGCTGTCACCCGCAAGTGTCTATAGAACCATTTAAATCTCGGCATCAACTCTCCCCTTCTTGCTTACTGTTCCTTTCGCTAGTCTTTTTGCAGAGTAAATTACACAGGCCTATTTACACGATACTGCTAGTCGATTGGCTGGTAGCAGACTGGTATCGTGTGAACGTGGGCTAGACCAGTTCACGTGTTGGTAATAGGACACTAGTTCTCTGAAGTACATTCGTTTTGTGTTCAGTAATATTTATTTGGAAACAATAACTTGAATTGGAATTTGGAGTGTGTAGTTAGATTCATGTATAAGCGGTAGAAATGCTTGGTGGATGTTTAATGTAATGATCATAATAAAAGGGGTTACGTTTATCCTAATAGGTTACATAATTGACACGGTCACACATTTCGATGTAAATGACAACAATATAGACGAGACAGTTCAGTGGACTGGCGTGTAATTTAACATATATCGCCCGCTAGCCCCTCTGCTATAGATCAACCGCTCGCAAAGAAACCTGCGCAGAAACAAATATCTGAGCAGCTACACGCAGGAGGGGCCCCCTCCAGTGGTGGGGAGTGAGACAAGCATCTCCTCGTCTCTGTTTTGTTTTATCAGATGTGTGGGTCGTGTCTCGCTTGTGCCATTTTGTTTATACTGAAGCTCCTTATTAATTCTATAAGTATATTGTATTTTTGTGTGTAGGCCAATACAAGCGTAAAATATTAATTGAACAGACTAACGGAGCCATAGAAGTATCCAGGGAGCTTGTACTTTGGTGGTAGCCTGTGGCAATGGACAGGTCAGGGGATAGAGCAAGCGGGCGAGTGCCGAGCAGTGGTGGGGATACAGTGAGAGTGCGGCATCACAGCGGCGGAGGGGTTTATATCCCACCCTGCGTTAACTAAAATCGCCCAGCGTCTTTTTGTTAGCGGTTTGCCTATAGTTAAGGCATTTCTGCTGCGAACTCGGCGGGAGTGACTGTTGGTGGTTCTTGTGGTCGCAATTAGGGTAACTGCGTGTAAACTGAGTGAATGGAGAATGAAATCTGATAACGATGTCATAATTTTATTAGTTGCTTAGTGCATTAAAGGGATTTTTGTTTTTAAAATTTTGTTTTTGTTTTTTAATTTTTTGTTTTGTTATTTTTTAATATTAATTTTTTAATTTTAGAATGTAAATTTTTATGCTGTATCGTAATTAACAACGTTAATTAATAAAAAATTAATAAACGTAATTTAGTTTTACATGCTAGTTGCGATATTGTTTTATTATTTTCATTATTTGTGTTTAGAGTTTAAGTGGAAGACAGGAATTTTTAGTCCTAACTTCGTCTTTATCAATACAAATTTTTTTCATTTCAATTTATTTCCATTCTTGCTAGTAGTAGCAGGTAGTAGACTAGGCCGTGTTGTGGGAGTTTTCACGGCCTATCACAACCAAGTAGTTGTATATAATATCTAACTAATCCTGACATGTGTCTGTTACAGGAGGTGGATCTCCTGGATATCGCCACCATCCGGGACACCAGGACCGGTCGCCATGCCAAAATACCCAAGGTATTTATATTCCGAGTTCACACCTCTTCTGTACTTTCACGCTGTCGCTGTCTCTGTTCTTCTTTCCGTCTGTCTTCTCTGCTCTACACCCTCCACCTCGCCCACCACCACCACCACCAACCACCACCACTTCGCTGGCCTGTGACTGACACTAACATTCTCGCTTGTTGCTTAGTGCCTAGTGCACGGTGTGGTCACTAACATGGGTGGAAGTGTCACTGTTAATATGTTTAACAGTTTGAGTATGAATTAGTCATGGTAGTATTTTGTTCGTTGCACATACTGTGACGAGTGGAACATGGGATCAGGTACTAATGTGTCTGACCTGAGTTTACACTGTTTGCTGTTGAATTTGTGTTTTACAGAATTATTCATCTTACACTGCTCGGCTGTTAACGTGAGATGCAACAATCTCTCCTTGAAAAAAAGATGAGCTATCTTTTAATCATGTATAAATTATGTCGGCAAGAGGATGGAAATAGCATATTTTGGGGGGAAAAACCATTAAAACTTATATACTCAAAAAGATTACCCCAGTAAAAATATTTGCTTCCTGTTTAAATAAGGCTGTAATACAAGAACCTCCAGTAATTTATACAAATTAGAGGTAATTTATACAATTTATAAATATATATATATACATAAATTATAAAATGTATATAAATATTTATATAATTTGTAAAAATTAAAAAATATTCCAATTACTTCTAGTAGTTTATAAACCGTAAATAGTCGGGTCAGATTCTCTTGAATGAGCAATTAAGAGATCAGAAGCTAAAACGTCTCTTTGTTACACTTACGTAAAGTAATTTTATAAGGATGGTTGTATATTGATAGCTGTAAAATTCTCAACGTTCCAATTCAACGACGATTTTAAGAAAGTGTGTGTTACACCATGAAAGTAATTTTCCGCACTTCTCACGAAATTTTTAAGTGATTCTCAGAGCTGAACTGCACTTAGATCCAATTGTAGATCTTAATTGTTTCGGCATATTGTCAGCTGTGTGACCTTACCTTACAAATTTGGAAACTGGTTTGTCAGAGTCTAAACACGATGTTGATGGCCACAGTGCACCGGCTATTAACATTGTTGTAATTAAACAATCCAAGGAACAGAGTTTCAAAGTTCAATCAATTGTTCATTCCATGAAAATTGGAAACTGAGAGAAGACATTTATTACGCTGAGCAATATTTGGGAAATTGGGAGTCTTTTTTGTGGTTAAACATTGTAGGAAATATTTATGGTTTGTATTCGAACAGACTGTTAGTGACATTGTAGAGTCGCATGGCACTGAAAATCGCATGAATATAATTGATGAAATTCCTCTAACAAGACGAAGTTCTGGGAGGAGGTTAATATTGATAAGGATCACATTAGTAATCTAGCGTTAATTAATTAATTGTTGATGCATTTATTGAAATACAAACGAAACAAATATGTCTTTATATGGAACAGTCTAAAACGAAAATATAAAATGCTGTGGGGTTTACAGAAAAATAGACATAGCACAATGTAAGGAAGTCAAGGTCAAGGTCGTTTACGGTTTTATTTCTGTTCATCATTCTTTCAAAAGTAAAGTCCAGGATAATAACAACATTAACGAGTTGTATCAAAGAAATACAAATGAATAGTCATTGTTGTACAAGTTTAATTTAATGTTTATTGGAATTCTAAACATTTTCTTTCCTATAAAAATAAATCAATCTTTACAGTGATCACTATACCAGCAGGCATTGTCCATCAATATTATTTACAATACAAATGAAGTGAAATTCAGATATTAGCACAAATTACTGTCGCCCAACTCTATATTAACGATCCCCATCCTCTGTGTTAGCTGCCAAGGTGCCTCTATATGTCACTGAGTGGCCAGAAGAGCAAATAAATGCCGTAGAGACGAGATTATAGTTTGAAACCAAGGGCCCGCTGTTTCTTATTTTTCTTGTCCTCGCTGTCGCCACCAATAACACAACACAAATAATTTCTCACGCCGATTTTGTTACTAGAATTCAGCATACTCACGCCGTGCCGTAATTTATATATATATATATATATATATATATATATATATATATATATATATATATATATATATATATATGTATGTCTAATAAAAGGGTGGGCAATTATATGATAAATTCTATGGCGTAAATTTTCTGACAAGATAGCAGGATTTCGGACATATGCCATCCTTATGGTTACAAAAGATATCCCACAACGTTTCGAGGATTAGAATTTATACTCTTCGTCAGGTGGGACAGGTATTAGTACATACAAAAATAGAGAACAGAAAGAAGAAAAGAAGGGAAAGTAAAGGGTTCAAACAAACCCCAAAACCTGCTTGGAGTCTAGTTCAGGCGTTGTCACTGCAGAGAATGCAAATACCGAGCACAAGTTTTCTTTCCCTTCTTTTCTTCTTTCTGTTCTCTTTTTTTGTATGTACTAATACCTCCCCTACCTGACGAAGAGGATAAATTCCAATCCTCGAAACGTTGCGTTATACCTTTTGTAACCAGAACGATGGCAAATGTGCGAAATTATGCTATCCTTTCAAACCTTCCATTGTCAATAACAAACTTTAAACAAATAAGTAAAAGCTCTATCGTGAATTCGATCAACATGTCTCTACTGCATGATAAATAAATTTAGTTAGATAGTGTTTTAACTCTTCTTAAGAAATCTTCATCTCTATATTCGTCTTGTTATTTTATGATTACTTGAGGCATAATCGATAATCGTAAGCGCCTGCCCTACTGGGGATAGAAAGGGATAGAAAAGGAAAGTGCATACAAAATTCTCTTTACAACGCATTTTCACATGTTTATCGGACAAAGTATGTTTGACACTTGAAAGCGATGTTTTCTCCCCTAATAAATGAGTTGAGTGGAGTCGGCAGTCGGCACAATGTAAAGGGAATATCTGAAAGTTGTTTCCATTAGGTACGAGGGAGGTGCAGCTGTGTCGCAATTATTTGGTTTTGCATGTGAGCAGAGCACGGTTGTGCGCCCGTTGGTGGGGGGGGGGGGGTGAGAAGGGGGGGCTTTTGTGAGGGCTCACTACTCGTTTTATTTCTGTTCGGAATGGAATTCGACACAGCTTCCACTCAATTTGACGCCAAGAAGGAATGAATCGTCTCTTTTTAATTGGAAAACCGCTCCGAATCTGTGTTGTGCAATTGTGCAAGGTGCGGTGTATCGGTGTTCCGTAGCGTGTAATTTTACGTGTTGTTCTCTCTTTGTGTCTATGTTGTTTGAAGCTAATATAGTATTCATGGTTGACCTTGGATACAAAGCTCCCCCATCTCCCCCCGACTACCACCATACAACGGATATCCGTTCTTTATTTCCGTTCCTAAAATGCCAATCAACGGAAATCCGTCGATTTGAACCGCCCGCTTAAACTCATTTGTTATAGTACGTAAACAATTATCGACGTGATTCATATGCCATTGGAAAGGAGTTGCCGAACACAACGCGGGTTGTATTACTGTTCTATATCAGCTGAGTAATTTTAGAATGACGGTGCTTTTTCAGTCTTTGCAGAAAAAGTAGTTCCACCCACTCTTTTTTGTTTTTTAAGTGTTTAATAGTTTTATAACAAATATTACTATATATATATATACGTTAAATTGTATAAATGGCAATAGCCTTATTTAATTTCAATAAACATTGAATCGCAAAAAGTACTTGCTCCGCCGGGAGAGTACTTTTTGCGATTCAATGTTTATTGAAATTATATATATATATATATATATATATATATATTCACATTTACATACACTCTAGAATTTATTACAATTACTGTTTTTATCGGTAAGTACCCCTTTTTAGAAACGTACAATAAAAATTTTCAATTCTACTAACCGTAAAAAAAATAAAAAGCTTAAGTTTTCTAAAATTATTTAATATTATAGTGTTCTCAAGTTTAATGTTAGTAAAATTATAGCAAATATATGTAATATTTGCTAGACATACCTGATTTTTACATGCAAAAAAATTCACCACTCACTATAAAAACAAATGGAAATATTTACCCTAGTTACTTTATTATCAAGGGCAGTCGAAGGGTTAACGCATAACGTATTTGCTTAAGTTGGTTTCATCGTTTGTTGTCCCATTCAACAAAAATTATTTTAAAAAACGTTTCGTAATCTGCCAAAGAACTCCACTACCTGAAACAAAATATTACAAGTAAATTAAATTAAACCTTGTACTGAACATAATATTTCATTTTTGTTGTGTTTAAGTGTAGCATGCAATAATTTAGGTTCAAATAACAAACATATTCAGATGCACCCTAAGTACATGTTACAACTAAATACAACTTGTTTTAATCGTTATACTCAGGTTATGTTATCGGGTATTCTGCTTCGTCTTCTGCGCTTTTTACATTAGACTTATAAAGCCTTCAGTGATACTTGAATCGTTTTGCGATACGGCCTTGTTTGGTTTGTCTTTGTTCGCGATGAATATTGTGAACTTCAGAATATTTAGGTTTACGTCGTAGAAGGTGCAACTGGGCAACCCGTCCTATTGCTAACAAAGGGTCGCATTTCATCACCTTCGATTTAGGCAACAATGACAACATACGTCGAAGTGTTTGTGTTGACTGAAAGTCTGTGTTAACTTTCCATCGCGTGTAATTGAAAGTGTCACCGACGAAAACCCCCCCCCCTTCACAGCAGACCTGCAATGTTGATCTGACACAATATCGTCACGTCATTATCGGCCACCACATTGTCTGGTCGTGACATCGAGTAAGTGAGTGCGAAAGGACTCTAATAGACCGTCTTTCAGAAGTCCTTGTGAACAAACTTTTAATGTGTTTCGCCTATACCGTTCAAGGTGATGGTAAAACGAGAAGTACGATTCGAGTGAATTGAAATCGGTCAATCCCGACGAAAAGGGAAAGATTTAACATTTTAATTTTTAGAAATTAAATAAGAAGTGGTTAATCATGTAGTATTTACGTTTCGCAAACAGTCCAACAATGACAATGGCTTTAACGTTTTGGTAACTTGAGTGACCTTTTCGAGTCAGTTGCTTATCTGTCAACAAAACCATCAGTGCAAATCAGGGCAAACATTAAGCTAACGACTATTTTAGTCTGTGCAAAATAAAATTGAACTCTAGCTAAAAAATAGTTTTTTCTGCTCTCTTCGGACAAGAAGCTTATAAATTTCACCTAAACCTATAAGGATGTTTGTGCTGCTTCCGGAGTGACAAGATGTTCTGGATGGTTAAGGTTGGGGGTAGGGTCCGTCTCCTGTCGACATCCACGAGGAAGAATTTAAAGCATTAATCTCAGTCATGTCTCCTTTGAAGAAGTGAAAGCTAGCTCTGAACCAGCCTCTGCAGTCAGAGCAGGCAGGGGTGGCATGCCCTTATGTCTAGGCTAGCAAGAACCTTTGACTCTTAGGGAACCCCACCAACGCCAACAATAACCTGCCGCAGTAGACTTGACTTATAGATTTACCCTTGCACGTCACAATCGTGACATTGCGGTTAGTGATGTGCCGCTCCTTGGACATCCATTAGGTTGCCCAGATTTAAGTGACACATCGGTTTATGCTGTGTCCAGTGTGGGGTTAAACTAAAAGACAGAAGTGAACCCTCCTGGTGTAAGGATGTTGAACTTACATCTGTTTACTTCAGATAACGTGATCAAAAGTGACTTATTTGCCACGTAATGTTGTCATAATGTCACAATCGAAAATTGAGTTCTGGATTTCCTGCTACGAAACGTTAGAAAAAGGATCTTTGGAAACTAGAAAAAAGCATGTCACAATTATGGATATCGCAGTACACTCAAGGAATTAAATGATTGAGTCATATACCGATAAGCGAGGAACGTAGTATATAACTAACACTGCCGACGTCCTAAGACCCACCCTTCTCATAACATTAATAAAGTTCGATTTATTGTGCATTACGATGATATCTTCGATAATTAAGTTCACTCGGCTGCAATAGCTGGGTAAATCTACTATAATGATTATTTTTCTTGGTGTAATACAGCATTAACATCGTATTCAGTAATGTATAAGTACATAGTTTGATGATCGTAGCGTTTTGAAATGCGCTGAAATGTAGCCAACGATCGACCGTATCACGTGTTCACTCTTGACGGACAGTTTGGAATCGGAATAGTTTCTGGTGTCGGGGACACTGTGGGAGGTCGGAGGAAATAAAACGCCAGTCACACTCGCGGGACGAGATGTTGTTTTTGTCGAAGACAAGTCACATCTGGTTCTGTTTTGCTACCATTACCGCACGCCAACTGATTTAGAAACAGTTCAGACTTCCTGCCCGAGATCGCAGTAATGTGTACGGCACGGAATGGGGCTCGTTATTAGTAGTAGTCATGTCAGTGGTTTCTTTTTACAGGATGGCACATGTTAGTAAAACACATGACAATTCGGTGTTTCAATAACCAAATCAAATAAAATTTATTTCAGAATTTACGAACAAACAGAGTACACTTAATATACACGAAATTAGTCCCACATGGGCCACAGAGACTTGTGCGTGGTGACGGTCCTTTTTGCTGTGCACAGCGGTATTATAATAGTTTACATATTAATAATAATAAACAATTTTGTATATTGTTAAAACGATTTTATATATAAATTCTAAAATAAAAATAGACAACTGCAATTTGTAGGCCACAGACATCATTTATTATGCCACAATACTGAATTGTATAATTTTTTTTATATAACAAAATAAGGTGTGTTATATGCTATAGAATAAATCATTGAATTGAAAAAAAAAACTAATTACTAACGTTAATTGAAGTTAAATTTAGGTTATTGGAGGTTTAAAACCATCGGAGAAGGAGGCGAAACGGCGCAAGACGGCCATAGCAAAATAGTAGAATATTTTTTAATGTGTAATAATGTAAGTTAGTCCAGTAAATAATTTTGATTATATATATTAGTCTTGTATATAGATGAGGGCCAACCAGTAACCATAATAACCATATCCTACACTGTACGAAACTTGTCAAAATATTTGGTGACTTTATTAAATACTCTCATTTGACGAAATTCTGGAATTTTAATAATCATCTACTCGTACAAAATATCTTGATGCTTTTTGTTTTGACTGCTTTTCTCAAACTAATAGTTAAGTTTGTAAACTATTGGCTTCCTTTCCAAGGCTATTATTTGACAACACTCTTTATCTAATTGAACATGACAAAACATGCAGATCTTATCCAAATCTCCTTAGCAATCCCGGGATTCCGATATTCCGGACGCTTTTAGCCACAATAATTCTGTCCTTTTATTGCATTTTGACAATAAAACATTGCATTGCAAAAGTCTGTATGATATTATTAATTAAAATCCCCAACTATACACATTCATACTTACAATACTCATTCAAACATACATGTCTTGCTCTCACTCCAATCATTCATTCAACATGAGACTCGGGGCTTTAACTAATTTATTTTGGGGTCTTTTTCGTTTCGTAAGGGCCAGAACCTTACAAACATACTATACCTGACTGACAGTGCATTTAATCGTTTTTTGCTGTTATTAGTTCGTAGGGCAGTAGTCCAGGTACTATTTCTAATATAAACTCGTCTTATCTTATCAGTGATAAAAGCGCGCCGCTTATCTTTTGCCTGTAATGAAACCTGCTTTAGTTCTGTCTTTAGTTTTTCTTGTTCAATAAAGCGTGGTGAGTTGATCTGGGCTTGAACTTTGCAAGTTCGAGTTAATTTTTTTTTCTAAAAGAGCAAGCAGCGCAAAGCGCTGCGCAGCGGGCAAGCATCGCGTGATCTGAGTTTTGAATAGGCAAGCTAGGGTTTTTTGTGCTGGCCCTTAAACGAAAAAGACCCTTATTTTGTATTTAAATGTTGATTCTCCCAGCAGCCAGTCATGAACTCTTAAACAGAATAAATCGCATTTGACACCAGTAGGCGCTTCAGAAGAGCTTTAAACTGGTTTAAACGAAAAAGACCCTTATTTTGTATTTAAATGTTGATTCTCCCAGCAGCCAGTCATGAACTCTTAAACAGAATAAATCGCATTTGACACCAGTAGGCGCTTCAGAAGAGCTTTAAACTGGTTTAAACGAAAAAGACCCTTATTTTGTATTTAAATGTTGATTCTCCCAGCAGCCAGTCATGAACTCTTAAACAGAATAAATCGCATTTGACACCAGTAGGCGCTTCAGAAGAGCTTTAAACTGGTTTAAACTATCCGACTGCATATAACCCTCAGGGAGCCGATTGAGAAATTTGACTCTAGCCTGCGAGGGCAAGCGTTCGAAAGCCACCGTCCTTTGCTTTGCGAGTGAATGTCGATACCCTGTATAAGAACGCACTTTGATCGACAATACAAGGCAACCTGTATGATAATACAGAGATGCCATGATAATATTGAAAGCTCAACAAGGTAATCTGGGATGTCAAGCATTTATAAATCACGTCATGTCCCTAATAATAAGTAATTTGTAGTAGAGAATTATAATTGTCGTACAAAATTAATCTGCATTAGGCTCCACAATTAAAATCAAAAGGCAGTAATACAATAATAGTCTGTTACCACTTTTAAAGGAAGAACTGATCTTGTTATATGACGTATATCAACCATCGGCGTATAGTTAATATTTATTTTTTTGCATATGCACCAATCGTTGGGCAAAGTAAACGAACTCAGAGCAACAACAAAAATAACGTACGCTAGCAAGCGTTAGGAAAAGAAAGACGTCATACTTCCTTCCTCCCTCTATCCCACCACCAGAATTTTGTACTGTAATTGTATTTAATTTAATAAAAATTGGTGCAATTTTACATTGTGTACAAAATGACTTTTAAACAGTATAATTTTTTTTTAATTGTATTCTCAAATTTACTTAAATTTCTTTCTTAAATCTTGAGATTCTGGGTCGAGCTTTTCTAATCCCGACGTCCAGGGATTACAAAAAAGGTCCGCGTCGCAGCCCCTACTTATGAGACGTACATTTAGTTGTTTTCTAAACAAACCAATGTTATCTAAGCTAATTTTAAATTGTCTAAACTTTTTAACATTCTAAGCAGCAAAATCTACATATATATATATATATATATATATATATATATATATATATATATATATAATATATATATATATATATATATATATATATATATAAATGAATATTATATGTATATATAATATATATATATATATATATATATATATATATATATATATATATATATATATATATATATATAAATGAATGTGTGTGTGTTTGTCCTTTATGGAATCGCAAAATATTAGACAGACCATTATGAAAATTTGTATGTATACGTATTTGTACACGGAGAAGGTTTATAAAGCTATGCCCATTGATGTACCACCAAGCGGCGTAAACTGCAATTACGAGACAGTTACGTATATTACCTAGCCAAACAGTATTTGAAGGCGCTAAGTTATTATGTATATTTGTCTTTAAGATACATTTCTGATTGAACTTAAAGTTTGAGTGCTGACCACTTTATAATAAAGTACATGTACGTACACAATATTTTCTTGGTCGTGGCAACAAGGCAAACTCTACATCGGCGTTTTAAATATAATTCAATTAAACCAGAAGTTCACATACACGGACATAGATTACGAAAAGCGTGCAAAGCCGCGGGAAACAGCTAGTTATTACATAAAAGAATACAAATTGATGGAAGTTGAACACAAACAGTTGTGTCCTGAAGGGCAGAAATCGCAGGGACGACGTTGTGCGCCACCCCCTTGTCTCTCCACGTACGACACAGTGTGGAGCCCGGCCTGTCAACACGTCCTTGTTGATTGTCCTATTTGTGCGATTGCTTAGAGACTCAATCACTTCTGGCTTCCCTTATGAAATTACTGGCTCTTGATGAGTCAGTGAGTAGACGACAAACATCCCTTTTGTGTAGACGTACAGCGTCGGTATTGATCCTCGGCGTGTTGGTCTCTTTACAGGCAACGTACGCTTGTTATTGTTGTTATTGTTCGTGTACGTTTGATTGAGAACTATACTATTTCGCTCGCTTCTTTGTCTGTATTTTGTGATGCTCAGGTGCGTGAAATTAGTCTTATCTCTTATACAGCTAATATTGTAAAATATAGGTATTTATTTAATATACTGATTCGCTAACTCATAATAATTGAGTTAACTCTATCCTTTACTTTCCAGATAATGTTGAGTAGTTAGGTGTTTAGACGGTCAGAGCGTTCATCTTAGTGGATGTAGTTTTGGGAATTGTAGTATCGCGAAGGTCATATTTTCTACTTCAGAGTTAGCGTTACCGGTAGTTTTAAGATCTGGTAGGTTCATAGAGGTCCGATAGAGGATCTGGAACGGCTCTTGTAATATTTGGATTCCTGGAATGTCGATCAGGATATGTGGTCCATTCCTTGTAAGTTCGGTGTTAGTTTTCAGTCAGGTGGTTTAACTTTGTGTTGCATAAGATAAGGTCGGTAGAATAGCCTTAACCGTTCCTAGAACATCTAATTGAAGGAATTATCTTGATTTCAGAGATATTCAAATCCATAACAAGTTAGCAGTAAAGCAGCATTATTTGATAATTTTGTCCCATAGAACAGTTATGACAATTTTATTGAAGTCCATGTAGTATGGCTTGCAGAGTGAGTTTAAGACCGTCAAGAACTATCCTCTGTGGACATTAGACCATAAATCTATGTATCATTACGTACAGAGTTCTATTACAAAAACATTTTTACCTTTGTAGCCCTGTGCTCTTAAGTTTAAGGCCGTCAAGAACTATCCTCTGTGGACATTAGACCATAAATCTATGTATCATTACGTACAGAGTTCTATTACAAAAACATTTTTACCTTTGTAGCCCTGTGCTCTTAAGTTTAAGGCCGTCAAGAACTATCCTCTGTGGACATTAGACCATAAATCTATGTATCATTACGTACAGAGTTCTATTACAAAAACATTTTTACCTTTGTAGCCCTGTGCTCTTAAGTTTAAGGCCGTCAAGAACTATCCTCTGTGGACATTAGACCATAAATCTATGTATCATTACGTACAGAGTTCTATTACAAAAACATTTTTACCTTTGTAGCCCTGTGCTCTTAAGTTTAAGGCCGTCAAGAACTATCCTCTGTGGACATTAGACCATAAATCTATGTATCATTACGTACAGAGTTCTATTACAAAAACATTTTTACCTTTGTAGCCCTGTGCTCTTAAGTTTAAGGCCGTCAAGAACTATCCTCTGTGGACATTAGACCATAAATCTATGTATCATTACGTACAGAGTTCTATTACAAAAACATTTTTACCTTTGTAGCCCCGTGCTCTTAAGTTTAAGGCCGTCAAGAACTATCCTCTGTGGACATTAGACCATAAATCTATGTATCATTACGTACAGAGTTCTATTACAAAAACATTTTTACCTTTGTAGCCCTGTGCTCTTAAGTTTAAGGCCGTCAAGAACTATCCTCTGTGGACATTAGACCATAAATCTATGTATCATTACGTACAGAGTTCTATTACAAAAACATTTTTACCTTTGTAGCCCCGTGCTCTTAAGTTTAAGACCGTCAAGAACTATCCTCTGTGGACATTAGACCATAAATCTATGTATCATTACGTACAGAGTTCTATTACAAAAACATTTTTACCTTTGTAGCCCCGTGCTCTTAAGTTTAAGACCGTCAAGAACTATCCTCTGTGGACATTAGACCATAAATCTATGTATCATTACGTACAGAGTTCTATTACAAAAACATTTTTACCTTTGTAGCCCTGTGCTCTTAAGTTTAAGACCGTCAAGAACTATCCTCTGTGGACATTAGACCATAAATCTATGTATCATTACGTACAGAGTTCTATTACAAAAACATTTTTACCTTTGTAGCCCTGTGCTCTTAAGTTTAAGGCCGTCAAGAACTATCCTCTGTGGACATTAGACCATAAATCTATGTATCATTACGTACAGAGTTCTATTACAAAAACATTTTTACCTTTGTAGCCCTGTGCTCTTAAGTTTAAGGCCGTCAAGAACTATCCTCTGTGGACATTAGACCATAAATCTATGTATCATTACGTACAGAGTTCTATTACAAAAACATTTTTACCTTTGTAGCCCTGTGCTCTTAAGTTTAAGGCCGTCAAGAACTATCCTCTGTGGACATTAGACCATAAATCTATGTATCATTACGTACAGAGTTCTATTACAAAAACATTTTTACCTTTGTAGCCCTGTGCTCTTAAGTTTAAGGCCGTCAAGAACTATCCTCTGTGGACATTAGACCATAAATCTATGTATCATTACGTACAGAGTTCTATTACAAAAACATTTTTACCTTTGTAGCCCCGTGCTCTTGAGTTTAAGGCCGTTAAGAACTATCCTCTGTGGACATTTAGACCATAAATCCATGTATCATTACGTACAGAGTTCTATTACAAAAACATTTTTACCTTTGTAGCCCTGTGCTCTTAAGTTTAAGGCCGTCAAGAACTATCCTCTGTGGACATTTAGACCATAAATCTATGTATCATTACGTACAGAGTTCTATTACAAAAACATTTTTACCTTTGTAGCCCTGTGCTCTTAAGTTTAAGGCCGTCAAGAACTATCCTCTGTGGACATTAGACCATAAATCTATGTATCATTACGTACAGAGTTCTATTACAAAAACATTTTTACCTTTGTAGCCCCGTGCTCTTGAGTTTAAGGCCGTTAAGAACTATCCTCTGTGGACATTTAGACCATAAGTCCATGTATCATGACGTTCAGAGTTCTATTACAAAAACATTTTTACCTTTGTAGCCCCGTGCTCTTGAGTATAAGGCCGTCAAGAACTATCCTCTGTGGACATTTAGACCATAAATTAATGTAAAATTACGTGCAGGGTTCTTTTTTAGAAACGCATTTTTACCTTTGTAGGTCAGTCTTCTTGACTTTAAAGCAGTCAAGAACTATACTCTAATAACACTTGGAGCATAAATCGTAAATAGCAAGTTTAGTTAAAACCTTACAGCCATATTACGAATGTGTAGAAAACTGTATAGACCCTGTGGCTTGAACTTGCCACTTATTTGTAGATCTTTATGTCGATTATTGTTGAAGAAATTGGAGCATATTTGCGGTGATTCGTACATCGACATGTTTCAACACAAAACAATGAGCAATAAATAGATTTCCTAATTATAACTAATTTTCCGTAGCCAATTATGTACACTTAAAAACTTAAGAAAAATACAAAATGAAGGGAGAAAAATATAGTGAAGTTTGGTACAGTTTTTTGTTGTAAATTATTGCCACTGTAATTAAGGCACTGTCAGAGGACATGACAAGTCTGTTTTGGCCGGCAGTCAAAGAACTCTGAAATGAATGTGAACAACACAAGTTAGTGTCTCCGAATTGTTTGAGGTAATGAGCGCAACGGCCGTTATGTCTGCAGCGTCGTGTGTCTGTTGTGTTACACGTGTTAATTGTAACACACATTCCATCGTGTAATGTAGGAGTCCTGTGACTTTTGCCGTAAGTAACTGCGGTGCGGACATCACATACCGGAGCCGTGTCCGTGTGAATGCGCGTTGTCATGCAGTCGCCCATAAACTACTTAATTAATTAGCTGTCAGTTGAATCGTACGCGCGTAATTTACAGGCAGAATAAGCCATCAGCTGTTCGGAGTAGTTATGCATTTGCTGTCGGGAGTACACAGATTATCAGAAACAAGAACATTTGTAATATGCATTTAGCCGAGTACAATAAAAAATCACGTGATTCATTCAACTTTTTAAGACGCTTAAGAGATTTTTAGAAGTGAAACACAACTCTTTGTAAAATTCTGTGATTGTGATTGTTGTTTGAAGCAAACAAAGTGTGAACTTCACGTAGTGGATTTAATGTCAATTCTGAAAAGAATTATTACTTTTCAATAAAAATACAACTACCATAACCCGTATTCTCGTTTAATTTTTGTAAAACGCTTAAGAGTTTTTGAGAAGTGAAACACAACTCATTGTAGAATTCTGACTGTGAAATTAGTTGAAGCAAACAAAGTGTGAACTTCACGTAGTGGATATAATGTCAATTCTGAAAAGAATTATTACTTTTCAATAAAAATACAACTACCATAACCCGTATTCTCGTTTAATTTTGTAAAACGCTTAAGAGTTTTTTGAGAAGTGAAACACAACTCATTGTAGAATTCTGTACTGTGAAATTATTTAAAGCAAACCAGGTTTGAACTTCACTTAGCGGATTTAATATCAATTCTGAAAAGAATTATTACCTTTCCAATAAAAGATTACAACTATAAAAAACCGTAATCTCATTTAATTTTGTAAGACGCTTAAGAGTTTTTGAGAAGTGGAATACAAGTAAAATTCTGTATTGTTAGTTGAAGCAAACAAAGTGTGAACTTCACGTAGTGGATATAATGTCAATTCTGAAAAGAATTATTACTTTTCAATAAAAATACAACTACCATAACCCGTATTCTCGTTTAATTTTGTAAAACGTTTAAGAGTTTTTGAGAAGTGAAACACAACTCATTGTAGAATTCTGTACTGTGAAATTATTTAAAGCAAACCAGGTTTGAACTTCACTTTAGTGGATTTAATATCAATTCTGAAAAGAATTATTACCTTCCAATAAAGATACAACTATAAAAAACCGTAATCTCATTTAATTTTGTAGACGCTTAAGAGTTTTTGAGAAGTGGAATACAAGTAAAAATTCTGTATTGTTAGTTGAAAGCAGACCAGGTGTGAACTTCACGTAGTGGATGTAATGTCAATTCTGAAAAGAACGATTATTTTCCAATAAAAAATACAACTACCAAAAAACCGTAATCTCGTTTAATCTTGTAAGACGCTTAGAGTTTTTGAGAAGTGAAACACAACTCATTATAGAATTCTGTACTGTGAAATTATTTAAAGCAAACCAGGTCTGAACTTCACGTAGTGGATTTAAATGTCAATTCTGAAAAGAATTATTACCTTCCAATAAAGATACAACTATAAAAAACCGTAATCTCATTTAATTTTGTAAGACGCTTAAGAGTTTTTTGAGAAGTGGAATACAAGTAAAAATTCTGTATTGTTAGTTGAAGCAGACCAGGTGTGAACTTCACGTAGTGGATGTAATGTCAATTCTGAAAAGAATTATTACCTTCCAATAAAGATACAAACTATAAAAAACCGTAATCTCATTTAATTTTGTAAGACGCTTAAGAGTTTTTGAGAAAGTGGGAATACAAGTAAAATTCTGTATTGTTAGTGAAGCAGACCAGGTGTGAACTTCACGTAGTGGATGTAATGTCAATTCTGAAAAGAATTATTACTTTTCAATAAAAATACAACTACCAAAAACCGTAATCTCGTTTAATTTTGTAAGACGTTTAGGAGTTTTTTGAGAAGTGAAACACAACTCATTGTAGAATTCTGTACTGTGAAATTATTTAAAGCAAACCAGGTTTGAACTTCACGTAGTGGATTTAATGTCAATTCTGAAAAGAATTATTACCTTCCAATAAAGATACAACTATAAAAAACCGTAATCTTTATTTAATTTTGTAAGACGCTTAAGAGTTTTTGGGAAGTGGGAATACAAGTAAAATTCTGTATTGTTAGTTGAAGCAGACCAGGTGTGTGAACTTCACGTAGAGGATGTAATGTCAATTCTGAAAAGAATTATTACTTTCCAATAAAAATACAACTACCAAAAACCGTAATCTCGTTTAATCTTGTAAAACGCTTAAGAGTTTTTGAAAAGTGAAACACAACTCTTTGTAAAATTCTGTGATTGATGATTGTTGTTTGAAGCAAACAAGTGTGAACTTCACGTAGTGGAATATAATGTCAATTCTGAAAAGAATTATTACTTTCCAATAAAAATACAACTACCAAAAACCGTAATCTCGTTTAATCTTGTAAAACGCTTAAGAGTTTTTGAGAAGTGAAACACAACTCTTTGTGAAATTCTGACTATTAGTTGAAGTAGATCAAGTGTAATCTTGACGTAGTTAAAGTAATGTCAACTGTGATTTATTACTTTAAAAAATAGCTACAAAAAACAAAAATTAGCAAAGTAAGTTTTAATCAGCAATTACATAACAGTATTTGAAATGTTCTTTTAATTTTGGGGTATTTAGCCTAGAAGAGCCTGCGAAAAATACCAGTTTTCTTTTGTGTTCAAATAACAACCTTGGGTTATTATCTTGTTTAAGGGAAATGTTATAGGCAGATCGTATAAGTTTTCATTTAAAAAGTAAAAAAATGGCTTTCCTACCTTCAAAACCCAGCTTTTTCAATCATGAAACAAAAATGTTAATTATGTTTCTTCTTTTTTAAGGGACGAGTTTGAAAGCCAACTCTAGACAGTTGTGCTAAAGATGAACATTAAATAATGAGATGCTTAAGCACAACTCAGTTTTAATATTTTAGATTAGAGAAGTTAACAATGACAAATTATTAGTATTTAAGGTGATTATCCGATGTAACGAAAGAGGAAGCTCGTTAATTAGTAGAATCGAGGAAAATTCAATTTCTTCTTACGAATGTATCAAACTGCTGAATTGCTTAATGCTGATTTTAATTCAACTTTCGGATTGTATTTTGTAAACCACGATATTCCAGGCTTTATGCATTAAAATCCCAGTGCTTCTTAAGAACATTTTGCCACATGAGTAAGGGTTTGAGTTGGAGGCCCACGGGATGAAATGAGAATGAAATAGGTAGGGGGAAAGTGATTTCTACAAATTTATATACCTGATCTTTGGAATGCTTGGACTTATCAAGGTGTCCAGATAAAAGTTCGTGGAACACTCCTATTTGGAGAGCCCAGATCTCGCGTATTGATAATACTTTAGTACATCTAATTGTCCTATAGCTTTCCTGCCATATATATTGTTGGTATTTATAGAGTATAAGACAATTGCATGGTGTAACGGTAGAAGGGATTTTTACAAAGGGGAGCGTAAGATTCATACTTGATAAAGAATTGCTTTTTACTATCGTTGTAGACTCAAACTATGTTTCAAAGAACTAGAACAAAAGCCAAACAGTTTTTTTATAATTTGGAATTATATTTAACCATATTATACATTGTATTTATCCATGCATCGAGAACACATCTGTAATTTATAAAACGTGGCACAATACCACCTTCATTTGAATAATTCACTTTATGTTAATACTGGCGATAAGGCGTTTCTTTGTTACTTTTCCAAATTCGTAACATTTGCTCTGAGGCAAACATCAAAGTTAAAATTCCTGCACTACTTCAGTATCATATTTATGTACATGCTCTGTAAAAATCTGATTTTTGTACCATGTCTCACCAGAGATATAGGGCTTTCACAATTCTGTATTAAAAAATTCATAAAACATTAATGAAATGTATTTTAAGGCTAAAACGCTATTTTATGTTTGTAAGCAATGCCATCTAACTGAAAAAGTTTAGAACTATGATAAATCACCCCTTTTGTGTTTTTTAAGCTTCCAAAATGTTAGATTTCCTAATTGTTGACACCAAGCTTCGGAGGCTGTTTTGGGAACAAAACTTTGCATTTAGAGCTATAAAGAAGATAAAAAATATTGCAGAAGAGATCTTTTTGAACAGAATGGTGTTGGTTTGAAAGCTTTAGCATAGTCCAATCTAGAGATAATAAATGTAAGGCTAAGTAATAAATCTGCCAAGACAAAATTCGCCGGATTCTCGTGAACGAAAATGGCCGCCACGCGTACGGTGAGAGATAAAATTGTTTAAAAATAATTTTGTATCTTCTTTTCAGTGTAAAATCATATAAAACAATACAAATGATCAAGCAACCATCGTTGAATCATTTCATATGAATTCATCCGTTTGGCGACGACTACCACAAACCTCATGCTTTCTTTCTTGGAGGTTCAAACCTTGAGCTCTTCTTCTGTGCACAGATATGATCTCCCTGACCTTGGAAATGCCTCACGTTGAAAGTTGAGGTTTTCCGAATGCTTCCATTGGAGACCGACGTTCACTGAGACGAAACGCGTTGTCTGAGTGACGAGGTTTCCGATTACTAGCCTGTTAACGGCGAGAGCTTCCAGCAAACAACGAGAATTCTCCGCGATGGGAATTTTTACACCGCGTGTGCCCAAGGGAATCTCGGTGTCCTGAAGAGTATTCTTGATGTTGCTACTTTTGGAACCCATGACGTCTAATCTATGGGGCTTAGTTCGTAACGAGTGTCAAATTCACAAGTCCACACAATTAATTATCTTGAGAGACCAACAGGGATTTAACGTTTTTTGTTGATAAGCAATGACGCATAGAATGTTTAAGATAATACCAATTAAAAAAAAGAGTGAAGTTTGAGTAGTAGCTAGCCTACCTAATGACTCGTTTGTATGTAAAAAAATCTCGTTAATATGAGTAATTGGCGTAAAACTAAAAAAAACAACAGTTGTTTCATGTAAAACGATAAAAAAATAACACATGAAGTAAAAGATATTGTACGGAACCACTAAAACGTACTGTATATTTGCTAAGAATTGTGTTGTTAGAAAAGGCGTTTAAGATACTAGAAGATATTTATAAAATAGCAGTGTATTGAAAACTAGCAGTTACCCGTGGCTTCACACGCAATTTGCAAAATTGTGGGACGTAGCCTACTTAGTGAAAGCAATTGTGATGTAATATGATGGACCTCTGTGATATTTTCCAAACAAAAGTAGACGTATATCCGAAGTAAATAAAATATATGCGTACATAAGCTTAAGAAGACTACTTAAATCAAAAAGCATATACTTCTGTGACTTGTGTTCTCCTGCCGCTATAAGGGTAGGAGTGTGCCATCCCTTTGTTTTCCTTAAGCAAAAAAATCATACGCAATGTCAAGGGAGGCAACCAGTTTCAAGTACAGTATGTGCAATTCACTGCTTTTTTCATTAATGCATGTTTTATAATAACATGTAAATAGTATTTCCAACGCATTAGATTGTTTAAATTCATCACTGGTTCAATATGTAGCAAAATTTGGATAGCAACTTCGTTTATGGAGTGTGCATTATACTAATGATCAAGCACTGTATATATTACACTAAAAATATTCTAAAATCTAGATGTAAGTAAATGTTTCTTCCACTTTGGTTAACTTCAGCTGAAAGTGCCAACAGCTGTTTGTGTGAACTATACATGACATTTTGTAAATATTATAATTATATTTCCAAATTCGCAAAAATATCAAATTTTGCATTATGAAAACTTTTCTCTGCTTTCTATGATTAAAATATTGATGTATCATACCTAGGAACCTGCCCTAGTCCATAACGAAGCCGACAGTGAATAACTTATCAAACTCCATTGAGCAGTTTATAAAATATCGATGCACAAACAGACAAACACAAAAAGGGACTTTAATTGATACTATGTATTGAAAATGAACTTAAAACGTTCTCAAATTTCCATAAGTGATATGTCTCAGTTCAGTGTTACTACGGAAGAATCGATTTATTGTCTCTAACATAATAACAGTACTGTAATACATTGAATTTTGAGTTTAACTCCAGTTCCCCTTCCTTTTATTGCAGCATCTGGTATTTGACGCTGTCTCAGACTTGACTCCTGGAATCTGAAGTCATGTTCGTCAGAAAGAGATCCAAAGAAAGTCGACGAAAAAAAAGCTCAAAACGAAACATTTACATTAAACTGGAGCTAAACACAAGATTCAATTCAGTTAACCCTTTTTACCATAGCTCCGTTATGTGTAGAAAACTCAGTTGCTCCACCATTCTTTGTTTGAAGGTTATTTTTGACGATGGAAGGATTGTGAAGGAAACAGGATTTTTCCGGACATTTGCCATCGTTCAGTGAATTCGTTTGGTAAGATTTGTTTATTTTAACTTAGTTTGTAATATTATGTATTAGGTTAGTTCTTTACCTGAAGAAGAGATCAGATTGCAGATCTCGAAACGTAGTGTTACTGATTTATTGTTTCACTGAACGATGGCAAATGTCCGGAAAATCCTGTTTGCTGCTCCACCGTGTTTAGAGATCGTGTCTATCACATCGTAGTGCAATCAATTGTGTACCTGATGAGACAATGAGACTAACATTCCACCTATTTATAGGTGTTTCTGAGGTCCAAACGATGTAAATGTTTCGTTTTGAGCTTTTTCTCGACTTTCTTTGGATTTCTTTAAACGAACATGACTTCAGATTCCAGGGATCAAGTCTGAGAAGCGTCAGATACCAGACGCTGCAATAAAAGGAAGGTGAACTGGAGCTAAACTAATAATTCAATCAAATTAACCCTTCCTACCATAGCTACGTTATGTGTATACAAGTCCAGATATGTCACGGGACTTCGTCGAGAGATCACGGGTTCTAATTCCGGAGAGGTCCAATCATGATAGGAACAATAGCCACAGTGACCCAAAACAAGCCAGCATAGCCAAGAGCTGAGGCTTAAAAGAGAATTTTAAAACATCTCTAAATATGAAGGAAACAGGATTTTTTCCGGACATTTGCCTACGGTAAATGAAACAAAAAATCAGTAACACTACGTTTCGAGATCTGCAATCTGATCTCTTCTTCAGGTAAATAACTAACCTAACACATAATAACACCTAATACATGTGTTAGTCATTTACCTGAAGAAGAGATCTGATTGCAGATCTCGAAACTTAGTGTTACTGATTTTTTATTTCACTTAACGATGGCAAATGTCCGGAAAATCCTGTTTCCTTCACAATCCTTCAATCGTCAAAAATAAACTTCAAATAAAGAATCTTTAAATAGTATTATCAAGAGTTTTCTAGCGAGTTTTATATTTGTATATATACCTGTAAAACAAAAATACAATTCTAAACCAGGCCAGAACTCTGCCCCAGCCCTGACCCTCTGTCTTTCACTTGTTTCCCGTTTCTCTGCCCATCTGTGTCGGTCGTAGTGGTCACCAGCCGCGGGGGAGCGTTGATTGACACTTGAAGCAGTTGGGTCTGTTTCAGGACCCCAGGCTGAGGCAGATCGTCACCATGGGCTCCCAGGACACCCTGGAGGAGAAGACAGTCACTATCTGTTGTGGCAGCGACTTCGTCAACCTCACCTTCCTCAACTTCTGCTGCACGAAGAAGGAGATCGCACAAGTACGTTGACATGGTTTTCCGTCTTGGCAACACAGTAAATTTCCCTTTCCAAGTGTGATGATGATTGAGATGTTTTTAATTATTTGAAAACGTTTAAAAAATAGAACTTGTGTTGATAATCTAATATTAGTATTCCTTTAAATCCTAGCATTTCCATCAATACTATTGACAGTAAATTAAAAAGTAATTAATGGCTTTACTACATAATTAAACCATTTTAAGCTTTTGTTCTATATTACTCAAAATTATATGCAATAGCTCTTCGTTAAAACTTCATTAAAGTAATAACTAAAAAATAGCTGTTTCCTTTATATTTTTAATTCTTTGTAACATTAAATATATTTATTAAAACAAACACTCCAATAATATACTTTTTATTTCTATGAGGCTTTTCGTGCTCAAGGAACACATAATCAAACCCACATAACTGAATAAACGTGGTTACAATAATATTATAAACAATTTTGTACTTAAATATAAATATATATATATATATATATATATATATATATATATATATATATATAATTAACAATACAAGGAGATAGTATATTCTATCACAGGAAAGTATGTCTATGTCTTGTATAAAAAATTAAGGTGATATTTAATTAGATCAAATAAAGTGACGGTGAATTTGGAAAAGGTTCAGGTTCATTATTTACTAGATTATTTTGGTTCTTCTTTATAAAAATTGTTTCATATGCATCGAGGAATTTTTTATTTTGGATTTCTTTTAATAATTTTGCAGAGTGTCCAGTTTGAAGTGCATGTTTTGTCACGGCCGATCTTTCTTCTTGTTTGTATTTTAAACATGCTCTATGTTCCCTAACTCTCTTTTTTTAACTTTCTTCTTTTGGCCAATGTATTTTAAATCACAATATTGTTACAGTTAATTTTATAGATTCCAGATTTTTCTTCTTCATATAGTTTATTCTGGGGATTTCCTAATGTATTCTGTAATTTAATTTTGGAATTTGTAGATACATTAATATTGGCATGTTATTTTTTAACTTTTAGTAATATCTGTAGATAAATTGTAGATAGGAAACAGATATCCTGTGATGTGTTCCTTGAGCACGAAACGGCTCTAGAATGTTAAATAAATATCTATAAAAGTAATTGTCAATTTAATTCAAATTTAAAGTGTATACATTGATTGGATATTTAACTTTTGGAAAAAGTCAATACTTTGGAAATAGTTGTGTAGATATAAATTTTGCTTTGAACATACAGGCGTGTTTGATTTGTGTAATGTACTTTAAATCAGAATAATTATTTTATTTCTCATAAATATTTCTAGTTTTTCAATTTTAAAAGTACATTAAACAAGAACATAAGTTGATTTTATTGAAAATAAAAGTAAATCTTTAAATCTTTAATGGTACCAGAGTTCTGGCTCATCTAAGACTTGGTACCTGTTGAAGGAGAAGGGAATTGTTGCCTGCAGCTTTGGTAGACCACACACACAACACAACACAACTGAATTAACACAGATTTATCACAGTTGAAGGAGCAAAGCAAGCTTTTAGCAGTATGACAGCAGAATGCTCTTAAACTTGTGCACTAATTGTGTTATATAAATTTCCCACCAAGACCCCGTAAGCAAAACACTTTGCATTACGCAACCCGCCTGTGTTTTTGTCTGTTGAGTAAAAGTATGGATTTTGTGCTAACAGTTAATCACATTATCAGTTTGTTTACGTTATTCTATTAGTATTTATTGTATTCTTACAATGATATTTAACTGCATTTGCTGATTGCCATTATATTATTACATTAATGAAGCAAATCTTAATATTAAACTTTTTCTCCTTTTTATTTTATATTATCTTGTTTCTCAGTATAAAGTTTTAATCTGGTACTGTATATGTAATTTACATATAGCGCTTGTTAAAATACATAATTTTTTAAAGTATTTTTTGTGTTTTAAACTTTTTGATGTAATTATTTGAATAAATTAAAGAAAATAGAACTTGAGTTAAACATTTAATATTAATATAAAGCAAAGTTTAATATTTAAACTTAAAACTTTGGACCACAAAAATACAAGATAAGTAATAAAAATTCACAACTTTTTCTTACTTGCAATTTATAAGTAGTTATTGTTACATTAACTTTTTCTAAACAATTTTGTTTCTCGTTAACTTTGTACAATGTATAATGTTAGTTAGCTCATAGTAAGTTTTTAAATATTGTATTTATTTAATCGTGTTTTTTTATATAAATTGACCACAAAAATATATAAATAAGAGAATTTAGTTAATTGAACATATTTGTAATACTATTGTAAAGATAGTTTGGTACTATCTTACACAGGTGGTATTTTACCTTTTTTCTCAATATAAAGTATTAATCTTCTATATGTAATTTACAAAAAACGCTTGTTTGAATACATAATTTTTAAAGTTTTTCGTGGTTTAAACTAAATTCTTTTAGGATTAAAAATTAAATTTGCAATAACAGTATAGTACTAACTCTACAAAACATTTGTTACCATAATCACAATAATGTATTGCATGTAAACAATATACAATTGCAGTGTATTAGTCAGTACCAAGAGGAGTTGAAAACAAGCTGTATTAATCGATATAATATCAACTAGCATAGAGTAAGGTGTTAGATATGATACGTGTAATGTGTACAATATATTACTCTATGGTTTTAGTTTTGTATATTCCTGTTCGTTATCAAAGCAAACTTGAAGTGACAGTACATGGGCCACCTCATACATGTAAAAGCAGGGCAAAATTAGCAATCCAAGCTCCCTGAATACGTCTTTGCACGACACTGTGATTATACTTTAGTTTAATTATTCTGACAGCTTTTTTGAAATGAACCCACTCCTTCCTAACTTAATCACAGCTGCCCCACAGCCTTCTTCCGTACACAAAGTGCGGATGATGTACATATATATTTTTTATAAAAAAAATATATATTTTTAAGAAGTACCGTTGGCTTGCTTACATATACATTAGTATTGGGCTGGAATCTTTTAGCTATGTTTCGAAAATAAATTTGTGGATGTGATAAAATGTAGAGATCCAAGTACTGATCCCTGTGGAACGTTATTGAAATCATAATTGTCTTGGCTTTGTATATGATATGGCCATTTTTATAAACGATTTTATTAAACTAAATAGTTCTTTTCGAACTTCTAATAACAAGTCCAGTTTCCGAGACCGGTTGGCTGGTACCTGGTTTCCAGAAAGTTATACTCCCAAAAGCTTAAGTTTTTCTAGTAAGAAGGGATCCAACCTGTTAAACTCCTTACTAAAACCCAGAAGCATGGGGTTTACGTAGGTTGATTCTTTTCTATTATTATTATATTTGTTGTTAATAATGGAATTTTTATTATGGTTTTTAATATTATTATTATTTCTTTGTCTTTTGGTGCCTTTATCTGCGAAATGGTTTAATTTTCACTTTGATAATGAACATTTCTTTACTTATATTGCAGAAAAATGGATATAGGTGTGTATTTCCTGCAGATATGTATGAGCTCTCCTTGAGTTGTGAATTGCTTCCGTTGTTTTTAGAGATTCAAGAATAACTTCTTGACTATGACATGAATTTGTAAGCAAGCAAATCTATCCATGCAATGCTGAAGCAAATTTCCTACTCATGTGGTAGGTTTCTGTTCAAAGAAGTGGTCTTGCAGTCGTGTAATAGGTTGTAAAATTAAATCTGTACATAGTGTAATTAATGTGTAGGTAGTTGAGGTTTAGTGTTCAGAATGTATCTCTGAATGTATTTCCTGTAGCACTGACTCAGCTGCGCCGCTGCGAAAGCTTTGTGAATATTTTGTCTTTCATTACTAATCTTAGATGTCACATTTCAGCATTTGCCACTACAGATTTATTTAGTACTACATTGCATCTTCGATTGAATTTTGAGTTTAGCTCCAGTTTGCCTTCCTTTTATTGCAGCGTCTGGTGTCTGACGCTGTCTCAGACTTGACTCTTGGAATCTGGAGTCATGTTTGTGTGATACAAAGAAATTCGACGACGAAGAAGCTCAAAACGAAACATCTATAAATAGGTGAATTATAATTTTACCTGATATTGTACCTGATGAGACAATGAGACTACCACTTCACCTAATTATAGGTGTCTCTGATGTCGAAACGAGGTAAGTGTTTCATTTTGAGCTTCTTCATCGTCGAATTTTTTGTGTCTCTTCAGACGAACATGACTCCAGATTCCAAGAGTCAAGTCTGAGAAAGCGTTAGATACCAGATGCTGCAATAAAAGGAAAGTAAACTGGAGCTAAATTCAAAATTCAATCGAATCAACCCTTCCTACCATAGCTACTTTATTCCATCTTCGTTAAAAGATAATACTTTTGTTAACAGCAGGGAAATTTGTAATTTAGTAATTGTAAAATAAATGCTCAATAACGTTCTTTCAATAGTATTGATTTTTTGTGCGTTTTTAAATTAATGTTTTGGCACGCCCGCTGCCAATTTGTTCTTGATTAAGATAGAAACCTCTGGTTTTCGGTCTAGTTCTTATTTTACAAGAGTTTTTAAAATAAGATGTCGCTCGATGGGGTTTACATTAAAATATTTTAATTTATAACAAATACAACATCACAACATTAATATAACAACATAAAACTCTCAGGTTTTAAAATAAAACATTAAACTACAGATGATAATTATTACTAGTGTAGAAGGAAGATCAAAGGGTAAAAATCAATGTGAGATATTACAACAAAAGCATTATTGTTGTCACACTGTAAATCCATGTGTTCTGCTAATGAAGTTGCATTTTTGCTTTGAAGGCTATATGGATTTTTCTTATCTGACTTGATCAGCCAAATCCAATCAATATGCAAGTATTTTTGCACAATCAGGCAATTTTTTCAAAATTGCATATTTATTTAACAGAGACTTTCCTTTGTACCGTTGTAAAACCGGTCATGCATGAATAGAGTTTTATTTTTAAAGATTAATCTTTAAACGGGTTTAAACCTTTTTTTTATTAAGTTACTTCTAACAAATCACCCTGGAATTCTAAGTCAAATGTAAGTTAGGAAAGTACACGTGTATAAGATACTGGTAGCGATAACAGTGGTGTTTATCCATCACCAGATGTCTGGTAATGCAAACCTTACTGTGGATATTCGATAAAAATAGACATGCTGTCTTCAGGTGGGACTGCCACCTGTGATAACCTCTCACATAGTTGTTACGTGTTTATTACATCAGGGACGTAGATTTCATGTGATGATAGTGAACCTTTTCATGTCGAATAAAAAGTCACTTGCTTTGAACCAGTTGTTCATATGTAAGAAGTGATGAGACGTAAGTTTGTTTGGTTTGAATTAGACTTGAATAGAAATTATTTTCCTAGTATTATGTACATTTATTATTTTAGAGATTTTCATACTGGTTGTTAAATTGTAGAAATAGTACAAATCATATCCATCTAAACTATAATAAATATTATATAATATAATTATTAATTATTATTATAATTTGTGGTGTACATTATTTTTCTTAATTATGCCCATCATAACTTTATAATAATATTTAATAATAATAATTATTATATTTATAATAATAGTTTATCCGTATTTTTATTACGTTCATTAACTTTAATGTTAAACGTAATGCTAAAAATGTTTATTCCATTTTACTTTACCATAATTCACGCTTACTGGTTGTCAAAAACTTACCTGAATAGCGCTATTTAGATACATCTATTCACTGCCTTCAACTCAAATTATGTAAAAATTAAACCACCTAAAAATAGGAAAATGTTATAAAGAAAATTATAAATTTCAAATATCTACTATGTTTGCAAATGTTTTTGAAATTCGAAATGATGATAAAACTATATTGTAATTTCATTGAAAAAATGTATTTTTATAGGTTTGGGGCTAGTTGTTTTTTGTCATAGCCATAAAATGTAGAATTCACTCACAAAAATGTTCACTGAATCTCGTGAACATTGTCTGTTGTTTTTGAGTAGTGGCCGTAGTGAGGTTTGTTTTGGTTTGCGATGTCCCGTAAGCGTACGTACGTGGACACACACTCACACACACACGCGCATACACAGACACACACACTGTAGTGTAGAGTAGTCCTCTGTTTGGTCACTAGAGTGCACTGTGTGTTGTAGCTGTGGACCGACACGTTACTGAAGTTAGCGTTCTCGCTCGCTCAGCTCAACTCGCCGGCCATCACGTTCCTACAGAAGGCTCACAGCAAACTGCTGCTGGTGCTCGACAAGACTGGCAAGATACCGACAAAGAAGTAAGTATACAGGGTGTGAGGAAAGTGTTCGTGAAGAGTCGGTGGAATGTCTTGCACTCGTGCTTAGATCAAGTGGAGACCGACACAGCTAAGTTTGAGTAATTTTTTGTTGTAATATAGTATCTTTATTAGCCTCAGCCTAACATTTTCAGCTAAACAAATAATACTTCTCATCCATGAATAATAAATTGACATCGGACAAATTTTACTTCCAGTCTGAGAATGTACTGCACGTATTCTATAAAATTATTGTTGCATTGTGCAAACTATTATAGTACTGGTGAAATAGTTAAGTTATGATTTGTTTAACTTGCAACACTAAACACTTTTAATAGCTTGTACTTGTAAGTCAAAAGAAGATAAGTTATTGCGTTATGGGGGTCTTTTCTAATATGTCCCCGCATTTACAAAGATCGCTATTAAAGCGGTTAATTTATTGTCAATTGAAAAGCGGGAAATCCTGAAACTCTGGTTGGTCACTTTTAACCGACGAATCACGAGTTTGGCCACCTCCTACCTATATAAGGTGCGTTTTCCACTCGTCTTATCTTATCAGTGATAAAAGGGCGCCGCTTGATCTGGGCTTGGACTTTGCAAGCTCGAGTTAATTTTTTTTCTAAAAGAGCAAGCAGCGCGAAGCGCTGTGCAGCGGGCAAGCATCGCGTGATTCACTAACCCATTCGCTAACCCATCGCTAACCCATCGCTAACTCATTCTGAAAATTTTGTTGATCCTACAACAGGAGCACACACAGAGAATCGAATCGCTCTGGGCGTCGGCAAAACGGCGTAATAGGAACGAATGCGGTACAAGTCGCAACTTACTTGCTAGACTCATACTTGTGTGAGTTTCTGTGGAAACATCGCCACCAAAACACAGATTTGTTCGAACAAATCCTGGAGGACATTAAAGCGTTGTGGCCACCAGAATAGTATATTATTTTAAACATCTTTCATTACTAATTTGTGTTTTTTCGTACAAATTAATAAACTCGTTTTTCAATTGTTTTTGCAAATTATTGTCAAAAACCTAGCTTAACCTAACCTCAATTACCTTTAGAAATTACATTTGTAGCTCTAGTAACGTAATCTAACTTATAGAAATTAAAATAGAGAATGCGGGGACAAACTAGAAAAGACCCCGTTATGGTTTGTAATTAGATTAGTTTACACTCGATATTTTATTTTTACCTTATACGTGTAGAATGGGGATGTGATAAACTGGCTTAAATAAACTAGTTGATAAAATAGAAATTAAATAATGGTAACGAATTATGTAATTTCTAGTAAAAAAATTACTCAGGAACAAAAACTATTGGTAAAAGGATAGTATGGGAACCGCATATTCTAAATGACAGGGAATAAAATAAAATGGAGTCACAATGAAGGATGATAAAGAACAGTGTGTAAGGTGAGTAAGGAAGGAGGAGTATATTTGAAGATAGCGTCTCTGAAAACAGTGTGAAAGAGAAACTGAAACTTTCTCAACTATAACCCCTGCCTAACCTTAACTACTAGTAAAAGCAGATAATATGAACATGCATTAGTCTAGTAGTACAAGGGTTGCTTTAAATGAAGAGAATGTGGAATGATGTTAATATGAAGATTAAGCAACATTTAATATAGAGTCTGAGAACAGACTAAGAGAGAGAAAAAACATAAACTTTCTTCACTTTACGCCCTACCTGGCTTTCTTCGAATGAACACGAATCGTATAAATATATATTTACATATTAACATGAAGAGGCGGTATACAAAGAGAACAAGAAATGTAGTTTAGAATAAGTTTGAACAACATAACATAGCGTCTGAGAACAGAGATGTTGAGAGCGAAACAGAATCTATCTGTCTGATCTTCCTCATTAGTGAAAACGGATCGTATAAACATATATTTACATATTAATAAGGAGAGGCTGTATACAAAGAGAATAGGGAAAGAAGTTTATAGTAAGGTTTAGAATTGAGCTAACATGCTGAGAACTGTTGAGAGCGAAACAGAATCTATCTGTCTGACCTTCCTCATTAGTGAAAACGGATCGTATAAACATATATTTACATATTAATAAGGAGAGGCTGTGTACAAAGAGAATAGGGAAAGAAGTTTAGAGTAAGGTTGAGCAACATAACATAGCGTCTGAGAATAGAGATGGTGAGAGCGAAACAGAATCTATCTGTCTGATCTTCCTCATTAGTGAAAACGGATCGTATAAACATATATTTACATATTAATAAGGAGAGGCTGTATACAAAGAGAATAGGGAAAGAAGTTTAGAGTAAGGTTGAGCAACATAACATAGCGTCTGAGAATAGAGATGGTGAGAGCGAAACAGAATCTATCTGTCTGATCTTCCTCATTAGTGAAAACGGATCGTATAAACATATATTTACATATTAATAAGGAGAGGCTGTGTACAAAGAGAATAGGGAAAGTAGTTTAGAGTAAGTTTGAACAACATAACATAGCTTCTGAGAACAGAGATGTTGAGAGCGAAACAGAATCTATCTGTCTGATCTTCCTCATTAGTGAAAACGGATCGTATAAACATATATTTACATATTAATAAGGAGAGGCTGTGTACAAAGAGAATAGGGAAAGTAGTTTAGAGTAAGATTGAGCAACATAACATAGCGTCTGAGAATAGAGATGGTGAGAGAAACAGAATCTATCTGATTGTCCTTCCTCATTAGTGAAAACGCATCGTATAAACATACATTTACATATCAATACGAAGAGGCTGTAAACAAAGAGAACAGGAAAAGTAGTTTTTGAGTAATTTTATGCAACATAACATAGCACCAAAGGACAGAGATGTTGAGAGCGAGACAGAATCTATCTGTTTGTCCTTCCTCATTAGTGAAACGCATCGTATAAACATTGATTAGTGACATACAGTAACAGTGCGTTTCGATATCTGAATCTGATCTCTTCCTCAGGTGAATAACTAGCCTAACTAAAATATAGTTTAAAATAAACATATCATACCAGAGCGTTGTGCACACGCCAGGAATCATAACAACCACGGTGTGCGCCAACTCATTGCATACTCAAAAACATTAAAGTAGGTAATAAAAAAAAACTAATTATTAAAACTGAACTACGGAACACCGTCAAAGACAAACATTAAATTAATTTAATTTTTCACCTTTTTTGGTCCTAATTTCTAATATTTCCTCGACGTTGTACTCAATTTAATAAAGTACAGTGTGCTACATTCGCGTTTATCTGGAATGCTGATATCCGAAGTTACGAATTATCCGAAGTGCATTAATTGAATTAGTGAATTCAGTTGTTATTGATATAAATCTATTTTGAAATTTGAAATAGTTCACTAAACCTTTTTATCAATTGCTTTACAGATGACTAAAGTATTAAAATCTGACTGCCTTGCTGCAAAATGCCTCTAGTAAGTGTTACGGCAGAATGTAACGGGTGACAGCTGCTGGAAGCCAGGCTGTTGTAGATCGTGTTGATGTTCCCGTGCACGCGCTAAAATATTGTTACGTTTAACAAATACAGTATTAGCAAAAATAAACAGTACTGACATGGTAATATTTTATTATGGTAAACACAGTAAAATTACATATAGATTTTACCAATAAATACAAGTCAAAGGAAGGAAAAACGGTTAAACTCGGGTATTAACATGTTCAATATGACCCCCGTTCAGTTTGAGGCAACACTCGTACAGTTCTTGTAGGTTTTGCATTATTTTCATGAACAGGGGTCGTTCCATTCTCCTAATAAACATGGTTTATGTTTTGAGTTGAACGATGGTAGATGGTGTGTCCTCGCGGAAAATGTTTTCTTTCAACATTCCCCAGACGTAGGCGTCCGGTATTGTAAGATCGGGGGAGAGGGCTGGGTAAGGAAAGTTTGTTCCAAGGGAGATGAGACGGTAGCCAAAGGTTTGTTGGAGGAAAGCGATGTTGTTAACAGGAGTGTGACTGGTTGCGCCATCTTGCTAGAACCACGGTGAATTTAGCGGCAGGTTTCTTGCACGACAACATCTGAGGTCTCTCACAAAACGATCAAGAATGGCCCTATATTGATGCTGATTTACAGTAAGAGTCTCTCGATTGTTGTCTTCAAAAAAGTATGGTCCCACTATACCCCTCCCAGACACACACAGCGCACCAAAAGGTTACACGCTTACTATGCTGTGGCCTCTCTACAACAATGTCAGGACGTTCAAGTATAAGGAAACGTGTTGTCTGCTTGTTTATAAAACCATTAAGGTGCACATGACATTCATCTGTAAACCATACATCACTCAGAAACTCAGGTTCTTCATAGCGTATTGCTAACATTGAAGCACAGTACTGAACAAGTACTGAACTCTGGCTAGTTTGTTTCTACAGTTCAAAGGTTGTCCAGTTTGTATCCTGTAGGGAAAACCACCAATGTTTTTGAACATTTTTCGCATTGACGTATTGCTAATATTCAGTTTAAGAGAAGCTCGCATTAGACTTCTTTTCGGTGACTGTTAACACTTGCAGCAACACTCTTTCGTGGTTTTCATTTGTACATACGTTAGTTGGACGACCTGAAAAGCCCTTTCAAAACTCTTACTGTTCTTCCAAATTTTTTTACAACACTAAGAATCACAGTATTACTAGGCGAGTTTTTGTGGAAATTTTGTTCCTGAAAACGTAATGCAGTGTATGACAAGCTTGCCCCACCCGCACGTCCAAAAGCTTTCTCTACCGTTGTTAGCACAAACTAACCTCAAATAAGAAAGAAGCAATGAACACGGAGCCGTGGCAACAATCGGCAATTGAATCAGCTGATCGAGAAGGCAACTACAGCTGATTCAGTTTCAGTACTGTTTATTATGGCTAATACTGTAAATACGTGGTGTTTTGTAAACTTTCGCACATAACGAAATTTGACTTAGTGCTATATGTACAATTTTCAGCTAGCAAATTAATTACATTCATAATAGCGTCTATTAATAGCGATCACCGTCTGTCGTGGACGTGATGCCACCCGGTATTGTAAGTCTAAAAAGGCGGTCCTCCTTATCCGAAATTTCGATTATACGAAATAGGCTTGGTCTCATCAACTTCGGGTAATCGTGACACTAATTTACGTGACAAATTCATCATTTGTTTTTTTTATGTAGGTTCATGTACCATAGAACATAAACGCATAAACTATACAGAGTGTCCAGTAACTCTAGAGTCTAGACAAAGGTATACCATGTTATTGCTCTGGCCGAGACAAACATATTTCACCGATGAACGTGGGTATCTGATGCGTAGTTTCCCATTTGTCTGTCTATATGCGTTTTTTATAAAAAATTAGTATCTTAAAAAATAATAAATTAAATTATACCAAATTTGGCTCCAAGATACAAATGTTACTGAAAAATATCATGAAATTATCTTTAGTATTTTCAAAATGGCGGCTATTAAAACTTTTAAACTTTGAATATCTTTAAAACCAGCAATTTTTCTCAAGAATTACAAGAATAGCAGTTTTTAGAGAATTTTATCACAAATGTAATGACACCAAAATTATTTAAATCGAATAATAAATAGTTGATTTAGAGCAGATTTACTGTGACAAGACATGGCCCACATTGAGAGCTGCCGTTTATTCAGTTTTTTTATTGTTGGCTATTCGCTGAGAACCTCAATGTGGGCCATGTCTTGTCACAGTACAACTGCTCTAAATTAGTTATTTATTATTCAATTTAAATAATTTTGATGTTAAAACATTTGTGATAAAATCCTCTAAAATCTGTTATTCTTGTAATTCTTGAGAAGCATTGCTGATTTAAGATAATCAAAGTTAAAAAGTTTTAATGGCCGGCATTTTTAAAATACTAAAGGTAATTTAATGATATTTTTTCTGTAACTGGTCTAGTTATAGTCAAAATTTGAGTATAATTTAATTTATTATTTTTTTAATATTAATTTTTTTATAAAATACACATACAGACAGACAGATGGGAAACTAAGCATCGGAGACCCATGTTCATATGGTGAAATATGTTTGTCTTGACCTGAGCAATAACGTGGTATATCTTTGTCCAGAGAGTTACAGGACACCCTGTATAATATTTTTGAACATGTCGAGTATAAAATTACATCTCGTTAATGAAAATACATTATCTATTTGCAGACAGGAGTTTGTGGTAGAAACTTTGTTAGCAACATTAGTCCTTTAAATATTTTCTTCTTAACTTTAAGATATAAAAACTCTGTAATCTCTCCTTTACTGTAAATGTCCAGTCGTTTTCTTATTAATTTAGTGTTTTTCCATTCAGACCTTTTTGTTTCTTCTTGTAAAGTTGTTCAAGACTGGAACTTTAATCCAATTAAAGCAATGAGTTGTGCTCATAAAGTCTGTAAAATTTACTGATTATACATTTGATTATACCCCGTACTAAAACTTTATTTGCTAAACTATAAATGAATCTTGTTCTTTTATCTTTATCTCCACATAATTTTAGTAATGTTTTATTCACCACTGAGTGAGAATATTTTGTAGAATCAATTCAGTTAAGAGAAGATTTAGTTTAGGGGAGGATAAGTGCAACGGAGGAAAATATTGGACCTTGCGAAATCAGGAGATGGGTGATATTCAAACCTCAGTTATATAAGCCATTCTGGGAATTGTTATTGCATAATTTATATATTTTCATATCCAGCAGCCAATGAATTTATTTTGCAATATTTTACTGGCGACACTTTTTAACGGAACTCAATGTAATTATAACACTATAGTGAGTATTCAGTTACTATATTTTAACATTGATTCTTAGTAATTGAACATAATAAGTGATCTGTATCGACTAATTTTATCAATGTGATACCTGGCTTCTCCTTATTTTCTTGCAGAGGTAGGATTGTTTTCCAGATAGGTTTATTTCAGCACTTGTAATGGAGAAGGAGGTGTCCCCATAGAAGCTGTTTCATTGTAGCTTTTCATTACGAAAGTGCTGTCACTGTTGAGATAATTGGCCTTTTTTCTAATGACAATCGCACTAATGCTTCATGTTTGAGGTAAGGCCTCAGAGACGGAAATGTTAACATTCCTTTCAATACTAACAATTATTATTTTACAGTGTTCTATGTCACTGTAAAGTAATGTAATACAGTTCTATATAAATTCAAAATATTATTTTCATAATTATTTATATTTCAATTATTTTAAACATCGGAAAAGTTATCTAATAAATAGCTAAAATATTGTGTTGTATTAACTATCTTTTTAGATAGGCATAAAATGTTTCTTTTTTTTCTTGTCATACGGATTGCAATGTCTTGCAAAATAAATATATCTGAGTAGTGTCAGTTATTTTTATATCCACAACTTTTCAAAAAGATTATATATTTGCTAGCTAATGCTTTATAACATCATAAATTTTGTTATAAACAAAATAAATCAAATCAATTCAAAATCACATTTATTTCCAAAAATTACTGGAAAACAGAGGTAAATATTTTATATTGAAAAAAGAAAATAATATGAATTTAGATCAACAAGCTGTAGTAAATATCTGAACCAATCCCTGTTCCGAAGATTTGAGCATGTGGGAAAAGTTCAAGGTATGAGAAGAGTGTATTTTTTGTAGATTTTTGCAGCCCTATAGCCATTAAATAGCAGTACATTTGGTTTTACCATTAGATGGAATTTGGCCTAGTTGAATACTAAAACTATTAGTAAAGTAGAGTATACTAGTTTTGAAACAATTGATTATTTTCCTCTAATAATGAGATATATAATTTTTTAATTTGAACAAACAGCAGTATCCTAATTTAATTTCAATTACAAATTAAATTACAAAAAGTACTTGCTCTTCCGTGATTCGAACCCAGATGTCTCGTTAGCTGGTGGAGCAAGTACTATTTGTAATTCATATATGTTGACATTTGCTGTATGTAATTTGACTTTTAAATTTTAACTTTAATTTTACAGCATTGTGAAAATGTTTGCACAAAACAAAGAGGACCGGAAACGAGTAGAAAAGGCGTTGGATGCGTCGGGCTTTCCGTCAGCAAAGGTAAATATCACTTTGTTTTTAGAAATTCTTTTATTTTTAGTTTCTTCACTACAAAAAATATACTTTAATATAGTGAAAGTCACCTTCTATGATAATAATACAAATATTGCGTGTTACACAGCTCATTTAATTTAAGATCACTGATTGCCGTTTATTAACAATGGTACTAAATATATGTATGATAATAAACTTTCTTTTTGTTTTTTTAATGTAAGTTTTTTTGTGAAAGGTGAATCAATGTACAGTTCGTTTAGTGCAGAATCATTCTTCTTACTGTCTATTTCTAACAGAAACTATTTTGTTCACTAGGAAAGGTTACCGGTTTCATTCTTACACTTTATCTTTATGCTTTGTGACCATTTCCCATATATACTGTGTTTAGTAAAAAGTAATTTAAATTTTATTAAAAATTGTTTATAACCCTTAATCCATTTTCAAGTGGAAGAGAAATCTATTATTGGAAAATGTAAAAAAAATAAAACAACAAAAAACTGCACATTTATGCCTCTCTCTCTCTTAAAACTTAACTTTCTAAATTTAATAATTAATTCATTTTCTTCATTATTTCTGTGGTATATTACAAGGTGGTTGTAAAATACTTCTCATTTGTGCTAAATTGAGTATTTAATAAGGATATTGAAAAGCTTAAAATTATTTACAGTGACACGCACTAGAAAAAATTCCTTTTTGTTAAGCGATGAGTGGTCATCACATATTTGCCATTTTTTATAGCATTTATCATTTATAATTTTAAACTATGATAAACCATTGTACTTTGATGATTAAAAAAGAAAAATCAGTAATTACATTGATACAAACAGTGTTGATGATATATAGATGTGTAACAAATATTGTAACTTCTCTGTGGGTTTATTATCCCCAGAGGACATTGGTATAGTACTTACTATAATCAGCTTTGTATTACCAATGTACTCCTGTGAAAAGACCATTAGATTAATGAACATTTAGCCATTACCTTGTTCACGCATTGTGAATGAACAGTTGGCTTTGACGATATTGGCTCTGTATCAGTCAATTTTTGCACACTACTTTAAAATGTAGTACAGTTTTTATGTAAAAGAAGTCCTTAATGATAATAATGACTGGGATATTTCTTTGTTTGTTCTAGAACGATGCAATCAGTCCGCAGAAGTTTACGTTTGAGGATTTTTTTAACTTCTACAAAAATTTAACACAAAGGTCGGAAATAGAGAAGATATTTGAAGAGCTGTGAGTATGAAATTGAATTCATTTCTAGCACTTTGTAATTTTAATGTCTTCAAAAATACCATATCATTCAATTGCATGTATCCATTTTCCAAGGTTCTTATAGACATCATGTTTTTTAAATTCATATGTATTATACGGGGTGTTCAGTAAAAGTGTTCCAATACTTTGGGATTTTGTTCTACACATAACAATGAACAAAAAAGTTCATATGAAGGAGCAACAAATGACTGATACCTCTCAACTGGGACATGTTCGTTGCTCCCAGCTTGTGCAAGCGTATCTTTGAAGTGGCCGTGCCCGCTTATGCGTTGACAGATTTAGTTGGAAAAAAGTACCGTTGGAATTGTCATAAAAATTTCAAAATAGTTGGTATCTTGTAAAGATTGTGTAACCTATTAAAAACAGCTGATGCCTATCAAAAGACAAAATCTTAGTTGCTCTCGGTTTGTGCAAGCATACCTATAATGTGATCGTGCTCTCTTATGCATTGACGGATTATTTGAAAAAAATACTGTTGGAATTGGTATGGCTAAATAGTTGGTATCGTATGCATTTTTTATAACTATACAGTTTTTTTGTTATTTGACTTTTAACAAACGTTTGAAATTTTAAACAGATGCCATTTTGAAACGGGTAAAGGATTTTGTGAATATTTTATTTTAAAAAAGGTCAACCGATGGTTATTACAATTCTCAAGTTTCATAATTTTATTTTAACTGGTTCAAAAGATATAATTTGTTAAATAAAAAACACATACAGACAGATGGACGCAAAACTAAAGGTTTTAAGACATACCTTCATACTAACGTTTTTGCTCATATGTGTAGGACAAAATCGCAAAGTATTGGAACACTTGTACTAAACACCCTGTAAAGAAGAAAATTCTTCACCTTATAATTTTGTGATTCGTGGATAATGTAGCCTTTTTAAATGATTTTTAGCATATACTTGTATTGTGTTTTCGTACTTAGACACTTCTACAAAATGTTTGATTAAATACAACAAAACGCCCAGCTACTACGTTTTTGGAATGTATTTAAAATATTTATGAATCTCAATCATTTTTGCTTTTTGAAGAAGAGCGACTGTTTCTTCAATTGAAGAATAACCAGAAGACACACATAGCAAGTTCGTGTGATTAGGGGGATGCTCCCCTCCATCATTTTGATGCTATTGGAGACAGAACCTCCAAAGTCTTTGCATCAGTGTGAGAAGTCGCATTGTCATGGTGTAAATTAAACCCTTCATGTTCAAAGTCCATAAGAACTTCTGGCAAGCTTTGTTCAGTGTACCAACTTGCTGTAACAGTCCTTTGTCCTTCAAAGCTTTGTAGCCTTCACCAGTCCTGTACTCCAGAAGAAAATGGAGTACATTGCTTTCTTCACCGATCATTGTTTCTTGACCATTATGCAGGATGAACACCCGTTCACAATTCTCTCCTTGAGTTGGAATGTAATAAAATGATATGTACATTTCATCACCATTTACTATTTTGTAAATAATACAATAACCACCATTACCTGTTAGAGAGTCTGCTTGCTGATTCTCACATGCCCAGCTTCTTAGTTAGCTGCCAAATCATGCGATACCCATTGAGAAACAATATTCCTGACTTTTAAAATATCATGCAATATAATTTGCACTGCTGTGGATCCAATACCTAGGATAGCTTCAATAATGAAATATTATTGTGCAATCACTGGAAATGAAGGAAACATATCATGAGTGACAGAGTGAGCCTATCTAATTATAAAATCCTCATGAAAATAATAACAATTGGTAACATACGTAATGAGTCAAGTTACTTTCCTGACATCAGACTCCATAATGGTTAAGAAGCCTTCATTTGATCGGTTGAAAGTATACAACTAAACCCAGTCTTCCCCTGCACCTTTTCACTTTCTTACGATATAGCAGTGAATCAGTGCCTGATGTTTGGTTGTAACGTACCAATTACATCTTCAACATCCATGTTCACAAACACCTCACTATGATAAAATAGTTTATAAGACATTTTAGTGATGAAAAATTATATTAATTGTTTAAATTTATTTTTGCTAAAGCTGCATTGTTGACCGATGTATTAATTCCTTTAAAAGTTGGTTATTTGAATTGGTTTATAATTTTCTAACCACGTTTTTATATAATTTTCAGATGTGGTTCATCAAAACGGAAATTGATGACAGCGCCGCAACTGGTGGACTTCTTGAACCAAATGCAGCGGGATCCAAGACTGAATGAAATATTGCACCCTTACGCGAACCCCGCCCGCTCGAAGGACCTGATCAGCCAGTACGAACCGAACAAGTACAATGCAGCACGCGCTCAGCTCAGCCTGGACGGGTTTCTGCGCTATCTGATGAGCGAAGACAACCCAATCATGGCTACCAGCAAGATAGACTTGGCTGATGATATGGATCAGCCATTAGCTCATTACTTCATCAACTCTTCCCATAACACTTACCTAACAGGTAGGTCCATATGACGGAAATAAAAGAAATTATTTCGATATAAAACATCTGTCGGTAGGTAGTTTGGATTGTATAATATAAAATTTTGTGATTATAATATTTATTGGCATGTACGTTTGAAAACAACTGATTATAAGGTTTACAGCCGAAGTCACACAGTCCAATCATTAAAGACCATGGAAAAACTATAAATGGCTGTGTTTGTAATGAAATCTTGGCAGAGTCCATTTCAACATGTCTTTATCGAAGGAAAGCTCTCTGATGCTACTGTTACACTTCACTGTTGAAGTTAATAAAGGAAACTTTTGAAATAATCAAACTCTAATAAGTGTATCTGTGGACATTGGTGGGGTTTTTGAAAGGGAAGCATTTTTGCTGCTATGAATATGGTGATGAGATAAAACTGGTCACTTCCAGATGCTGTCCATAGAATAGCAGTACTTTTGAACAATCAGCCTACAGCAATGCCTTGAAAAGGAAATTGCCACAATTACAGTAGTGAAATAATGCTCTCAAGAAGGTGTACTGTTTTCCCTTTTGTGGGCTTTGGTGGTAGATGATCTCTTGATTAAAGCAACAAAAATAGGTGTAAATCACTGCTATGCTGATAATCTGGTGCTTAAGCCCATAAAATCAAGGGCAGAAACAGTACTTTTAAGAATGTCATCCAAAATGCTCTAAATTTTATAAATAACTATTGTCAATGTGTATGTCTTAGGATCAAAACAGCTAAAGTAAACATAGTAACCTTTACCTGAAAAAGAAATTTCAAGTAGAATCAGTAAATTCTGGAGGTTACTAGAATACTGCATTCTAATATAGCTAAGTATCTAGGACTAATTGTAGTCTAATTAAGCTAATATTGTGAACATTATATCCGATGCAACAAAAGCTTAAGGAGCTTTGAAAAGGTTATTATTGAGATATAAACAGAGATTAACCCTCAGGGTTATGTATTGGATTTATGAGTCCATAACAAGATCAAATCTTGTGTGGTACAAAGTACACAACAGCAAAGAAGCTGCATTAGTATAAAAGGCTGGTATGTGTTAGTTTATATCAGCAGAGCAATGAACTTCTATCGAACTGTGGATATAAGTTCATACCAGTGTGGTCCCAAAGTTGCTAAATGCCTATACGCATGAAGGGCAGTCTGGGAATATAGAAATGCTCTACAAGAACTAGCAAAGAGGAAGAATGTGGTTCTGGGACAGATACTAGTTCAAGTGGGCATTTTTGGAAACGATATAGCGGATTTCCTGACTATGAAAAACGTAGTAAGTAAATGGGTAGGGCAATTTTCTGTTCAACAGTTTGAGAAGGAGAGTAGGATCTGGAACATGGAGGAAGTTCTCAAGGCTTAGTCAGTGAATAATTTTAATTCGTCCTTACTCAAAAGGCTGGACTAAACTCCTAGACATAGATACATATAGGTAGATGGGGAACTTAAAATGTTGTCATGCCAAACTAAACCATGTAGACTTATAGAGATGTAGAAGAATCAGAACACATGTGGCTGAAATGACCTTACTCTATGCAACAAGAAAAAAAGTAGACTACGTCATTTCAGCCATATGTGTTCTGATTCTTCTGTCTCTCTACAGTCTACATTTAACAGTTTGGCATGTTTGACAAAAATATATAGGTGGACAAGAACCCATAAATCTTATAGGGTTTTGCAGAAGTGTAATTTGTTGAGTTCTACTTCTCCCAGAAGTAAAGGAAGTAAGTACAGAAGACCTATAAATTCAGGATTGTAAACGAAAAGAAAAAAAGGCTTGTTGACCTGTGGGCTAGGAAAGGCAAGGTGTGTTATCCAAATATATAATATTATAAATGCGAAAGTGCCTTTGTTTGTTTTTTTCATGCATAAAATATTCAACCGATTGTACTGAAATTTTACATTTACATTCTTACAGTCCCTGGTATGAATAAGGTCCTATTCTTATTTCAAAAATCCCTCCAGGCTATGCCCCACTGGTTTTTAAAGTAGCAAAAAATCCCATCTTGGTCTCTAAAGTTGTGAAATATTAATTGAACGATTCTGTCAAATGTAATTAACTGTTCTGTGTAAACATCGATTATTGTTTTCACTTTGTTTATATTGTTGTGGTGTGTAAATTTTCTAAGGAGTAACCATTAGTTATCACACTATTTAAAGATCTCAGCGATTAGGTAAGTACACATCTACGTTATAAAATGTCCTAAAACATGAAATGATCAGAGTTTGACTCTGAAGACTCCCTTCGAAGCAGTCGGCAAGAACTACACTAGATGAAAGTTTGCTGGACTGTGCTTTTGAACTAATGTACCAATTCTAGCTCTCTAAATATTGTAGCATATTATTAATATTTTTCAGTTTATAAAGAAACAAACGCGCAATTAATTGTGTAATTGTTAGTGTACATTTTTAGCAAATATTAAGTATTATATATTAAAGACTAAGTTACTATATAACTTTTACTATAAATTTAAAGACTTTTATAAAATAACAGCACTGGCGTCGGAAATATAATTCACTCGAACTAGCAGCGGTCATAAACGTGTAACACTTACTAAATTGCATACACAGCAGCGGGTTACTACTAGCAGTGCTGATATGAGAAAATGTAGTCTAACTTTTACTATAGATTTAAAGACTGTTATGAAACCTATCGTATTTGTCTTTTGAAAGAAGTAGGCTTCTCTGAGCTGTCTATGTTTACATATTTTCTTGATCTGGAAAAAGGCAAAATCAGCTATGGAACAAAAAATACTAAGACCGGAGTAAATCGCAATGGCTATAAATATACACTTTTTAACATTTTGTCTTGATCGTGGCAAGAAGGCAAACTCAGTATTGGCGTTGGAAATACAATTCACTCGAACCAGAAGTGCTCATACAGGTGTGAAACCTATGAAATTGCGTGCAAAGCTGCGAAATTACTGACACTATTGCTCTGTTGCTAGGACACCAACTGACAGGCAAGTCCTCAGTGGAGATATACCGACAATGTCTGCTGGCCGGCTGTCGGTGTGTGGAGCTGGACTTCTGGAACGGCCGGACTGAGGAGCCTGTCATCGTCCACGGCTACACCTTCGTGCCTGAAATATCTGCCCGGGAGGTAACGTTCACGAGCCGATAACTAACTTTCAACACAAACCTATTTATAACAGTGACAATCGAAATTACTCATACGATTGGTTTCTAAAAATGTGTCAATTGCAAGAATTGTATTCACATGTCTTTTTGTTTGTTTAAAATCAAATTAAGTCCAATTTTTTTTTTTTTGCTATTGACCACAACAAAGAATTTGCAGCTTCAATTATTTAAATATCTAACAGTACATTGTTCAGTGAAGCTGAGTCAGGATATACTGACTTGTATGTGCGTTTATGTTATTTTATTAATATTTTGCAAACAGTTTGTATTAAAATTCAAAAAAATGTATTAGAAATGTGATGTAGTTTGACAGACACACTCAAGGACGTAGCCAGCGAGGGGATCCAAATTTTTTTCTGGGACCCCCCTCCCAATTTTTAATTGTGGTCCGGACCCAAATTTTTAATTGTTTCTATTACTTTTTGTAGTAAACGATTATTATTATTTCAATAATTTAGTATTACTGACATATAATGTTGAAAGATCGTTCTCAACACAGATACAGGTCAAGAACTTTTTAAGGAACAAAATGAGGCCCTACTTTCTGTCCACTTTGGGAAAATATCAGTTGTCTTAACCCTCCCCCCTCCCGAAGTTTTTTCCTGGCTACATTCTTGGACACATTGTCTAAATGAAATTTGTGTATGACTTTTTAATTATTTTGAAACTGAAAAGTATAAATATTTTACTTATAGAAGTTTTTGTTGCCATGTTTTGCAATTTGAAGGGAACATTTATTGATTACTTACGACATAGTTAGCCAGTAAAAACTAAGTTTGTTGTAATCCCTCTCTAGGTTACTGGTTAAAATTCTAACCAACATTGTTTTTTTATCTCTTTGTAACTTGTCACACTGATAGAACTGAGGCCAATTTTTCTTGAGCGCTTTAGGGATTAACTCTTATTGATTATTTTAGTACCATAAAGTGATCAAAAAGCACACTTCAAAAATATGTCAAATTTATGAACACAAGTAGTTTTAGTGTCTCCCAAATACAGTATAAAATGCAATGTGTTATGAATCTTGTTGTTCGAGGTTCGCTTTTACTTTAACAGGTTTTATTTAATTTTTAGATAGCTCTTAAATCACATTATTTTGTTTTATTTGACAACTATTTTTTACAACTTGCATAGCAACATTTGATGACTTAAACTGTCAAAGGTCTTGCTAAAATCTAGTAAAGTTGCAGTTGCTGTGTCATCTTGCTCTAACAGTTTCATAAGATTTTCTATAATATAAATTAAAGCTATTGATTTATAGCGTCCAGGTATCAATTCAAGGTGTTCTTTTGATATTGGATTGTTGGTTATTAGTCAATGCTTAAGCTGGTGAGAGCAATTTTCTCGATGGTTTAGATAAAGTCAGAAGAACTGATATTGGATGGTAGTTTTCTTATTTTATTTTTTTTCTCCTCCTTTGGATTTTTTGATAAACTTTGCAACTTTTAGCATGTTTGGGAGTTATATTATTTAAAAAAAAAGTATTTATTATGGCAGCCAATGGATGTGTAAGTTCTTTCTTCATATTTTTATTATTTTTGAAGATATTTCATCAAAGCTAGCTGATGTTTTTGACTGCTGGAACATGATAGTTTTGAGAACTATGAGAATAGGGATATTATTTGTAATTCTAGTTATTTTGGAGAGCTTCAAAAACAGGTATTACTAGATGCGGTTTTGGTCAATGACACAAGTTTATCGATTCCAACTATGAATAATTATAAGATCTTATACCACGTATTAATGTCAGCATGAAGCATCACTATCTAAGTGCTGCATTGCAAGCCAAGTTCTCATCACTGAAAATAGGTGTTCGTCACCTGGCTCTAGATCTAGGTTGTATGGAAGATTAATTGAACATCTAGCATAATAATTCATTAGATCTCAGGTACGATTGGCTACGTGTGGAAAAAAGTAAAAGGTTTGAGCTTAATTTTTCCAGACACTTATTTGTATCATCCGTTGTAGTTTATGCAGTGTTTCACATTTTTCTGTGTTCATTGTTGAGCCTTGACATCATCAAGAATCACACCCTTATTTTCCTAGAAAATAAGGATCTTTCTCCATGATCTTTCGCTATAATCTTTTTCACTGACAAGGGTTGGAGATATTTTCTTGGGTTTTTTTTAGAGAATTTGTGTGTCCCTATTCCTAAGATAACCTTTTCATTTCACAATTAGTGTGTTTCACCCATTTTTCATCACCAGTTCACATACAATCGAGGAGTTCATTACCATGTTTATCATAGTCTTCATGAAAATTCAGCGATGCCTTTGTTTTTTTTTGTCACCTTGTGTAAGGGGGTTTGGAACCCACCTGGCACAAAATCATGGGAGAGCCAACCTTCTCCACAACAATTTCTTGATCTAAAATTGAATTTTTATATCTATATTCCGTGATAATTCATATGCAGTAAACCAATTATTAATAACAAAAAGCTATATTTTATTTTTACTTTTTATTTGTTGGAATAATCCCAATAAAACAAAACAACTGGAACAATTAATTTACTTTACTTTATAACATACTAAATTTGTCATGATGAACTAATTATTGATTTTTGGTTAATTAAAAATTTATTAACAGGTTATAGAGGCCATAGCAGAATCGGCATTCAAAACGTCAGACTACCCTGTGATACTCAGTTTCGAGAACCATTGTAACCCTCGACAGCAAGCCAAGATAGCTCAGTACTGTCGAGACTACTTTGGTGACATGCTCTTAGACACGCCTCTTGACTCACACCAGGTAAGTAGGTTACACTATTCAAGAACCATTGTAACCCTCGACAGCAAGCCAAGATAGCTCAGTACTGTCGAGACTACTTTGGTGACATGCTCTTAGACACACCTCTTGACTCACACCAGGTAAGTAGGTTACACTATTCAAGAACCATTGTAACCCTCGACAGCAACCCAAGATAGCTCAGTACTGTCGAGACTACTTTGGTGACATGCTCTTAGACACGCCTCTTGACTCACACCAGGTAAGTAGGTTACACTCTAGCAATCAGTTTCAAGAACTATTGTGAACCCAACATGCCAAAATAGATCAAATTCCTAGTGTCATGTCTAAGAAAGGGTCAAATTTCAGATACTAAGTGGAAGGTGAAATTGAGCAAAACTCAACATTCACATTCTATCAAGTCTTTCCACCATAGCAATATGAAGTCTTCAATGCTAAACCACATGTTTTTTCATTTTACACAAAACACTTAATCCGGAATAAATGAAAATTAATATGTGTTTCTGATGTTTCAATTGTTAACAATACATTATATTTAAAGTTTGTAAATGCTTAGAGTAAAATTTTTGGGTAATTTTCCTTTTCTTTAAAGAATTCAAGATCCAAGCAATTTTAATAAATCATACAGGGAGTTGTTGAACTGTCCAGATACTTCCATTAAATTTCAACTGAGATAAACTTCAGTATCTCATAAAGAATATAATTATTTATTGTTTATAATACAATTGTTGACTCTAAGTGTACTTAAATTTAAAATAGTATTTTAAATGGAAATTGTCATATTGAATTGCTTTTAAAACATAAAACATTTCTGACTGAGAATGAAACCCAGCAGGGATCACTTCTGGCCAGTTTATACTTTCCAATTGAACCTACCAATGGTCTCAGCAAAAACAGATGTGCCATTTAAATCTGGGCAACTCTATAGATGTCCAGGAGCGGCACATCACAAACCGCAAATGTTGAGATTCTGGTTTGCAAGGGTCTAGTCTAATGCAGGAGATGACTGTTGGAGTTTAGTGGGGTTCTTTCCCTAACTATCATAGGTTCTTCCTAGCTTCAACAAGGGTGTGCCACCCCCTGCCTGCTTTGACTGGAGAGGCTGGTTCAGAGCTGGCCTCCCCTTTTTCCGGAGGGATATGACTTTTAGATTAGTACCCTAATTTTTCCTCATGGATCTCGATAGAAGGCTACTCCCTAACCTTATCCATCCTGAATTTCCTGTGAATCCAGAAGCAGCGCTAAGATTCTAATAGTACTAAGTGAAATTTATAAGCTTCTTGTCCTAACTAAGAAAAAAAACTGTATTAACTATTTACTATCACTTACTTAACTTTCATTGCCAGTAATGGTGACTTTGTTTTGTGCAGTTGGAGCCTGGGATACACTTGCCGCCACCATCGCTGCTCAGGCGAAAGATTATCATCAAGAATAAGAAGAAGCACCATAAGAAATCAGTGGCCAGTGGTAAGGTTGCGACAGGTAACGGCGATGTGCCCCATGCCCCTATCCGACAAGGAAGCAAGGATAGCAACCCTGATGATGAAGATAATGGTATGCCTACACTGCATGCATTTCTCCATTTAAAATTATGTCTTCCAGTATAGTTAAGAGAAATGATTTTAGATGCTATTTTGAAATATAAGATTGATGATACATTAATAGATTTGAGTTATTCCACACAAATTCATAGTTATGATAACTCTATTGGCTGACATAGTTAGAGAGCTGGTAGCTACATTGTGTGAGGCGTCAGACTTTGGATCTAACTTAAAGATCCTGAATGATTAAATCCGTGTCTGTGACCAAAGCACTTTTAATCTTGTACTGTACTGACTTTTATGTTTATTCTGTTTAAATGGATCCTCACACAGGCAAGTGGCCTATGATAAGGGGCAGAATTCAAGCCTATAGCTCAATTAGATGTTGAAATATACTCTGGAGATATAGGCTTCACTATCACTCAGCCAAGTCCCACTGATAGATATACACCATCATTGAACCTGATCTTGGTGATGTAGAAGTAAATGTTAATACAGAATTTCGAGTCTATATAGCTCAATCCGTTCTCGAGATATCCTGTGGAAGACACACAGATAGACAAATAGGAGAAGACTTTTGCCAACCTATTGAGTCTTAACAAAATGTACCAAATTCCAAGTATATAGCTCATTATGTCCTTGAGAGATCCTGTGGAAAGTTAGGTTTCACTAACGCTCAGCCTGTGCAGGGCATAGACCATCATCAAACTCAATGTTACCTTTATAGAAGTTAAACTTCATGCAAAATTTCAAGTGTATACCTCAATTAGTTTTTGAGATATCAAGTAGTAGACAGACAGACAAAAGTAAAAATTTGTCATCCCCTCTAATTCATAGACTTCACTAATGCTCAGCCAATAACTTATCACGTAATTGGGAAATTTAATCCTTCACAAGCCACTAATAAATCTATTAACTTTCCTATAACTCCAAGACAAGTAAAATATTTTTGTTTCTTTAAGTTCAAAACTAGTTTTTATTATAACTAATTTATAAAAGGTAAAAGCTAAAAAAGTATAAAACAGGTCAAGTTACTTTAAATTATTGTATTTATTGATAAAAATAAAAAAGAACTATTTACAAAACTGTTTAAAATAAATAATATAATAAATTTGAATTTAATTGTAAAATGTAATTAAACTGAAAAGTTTAATTACATTAAGATAAATATTTCAAATTAATCACAACACTATCACTTGATGTAGAATAATAACGAGATATGTAGCAGACGTACACGCTCGGGACAACCAAGAAAGCGGTAATACACGCCACGGATATGTTTGGTTATGGCTCTGTAGGAGACACAGAACTGACGAGCAGGTGGTCGGAGTTAGACAAAGGGCACTTCCCTCCCCCTGTCGCAAAGTGAAGTTCGTTTATAAATACTTTTTTGGCAACCACGATAAGCACTGGGCGTTTCGAAGGACTTTTGTGAACTAAAAGACTCTCCAAGAAACTTAATCTATAATATCGGATATAACTGTATTTGGTCACAGTCTACTATTCTAATATATCCGTCCATGGTGTGGGAAGGGTTAAAATAAAACAAAATCTAACGTAATAGTAATAAAACTTATAAATTTTGAGGCTATCCATCTTGTTTGACATATTAGCCAACTGGGAAGTAGGATCTGCCAGTGCGCAGGAGATTGTGAACCATGTGTCTGTGTGTTGACAGATGAGGACGACTCTAGTAGCAGTGGAGAGGAGGAAGAGGAAGGGGCTAGTGTGACGGAGATGAAGATGCAACTACAGGAGAAGCCGCCGGACAAGGTGTCAACAACCAAGGAGACCGAGGCTGTCGCTGAGATATCTGCTCTGGTCAACTATGTCCAACCAGTCCACTTCACGTCCTTTGAAGTTTCAGAGAGTAAGTCTCATGTCTGTGTTTGAGTAATCTAACTCATCAAATTCCTTAGATAATCCTTAGTATCTACTGATGTATTTGAACTGTTATCACTTTATTTAGAAATAAAAATAAATTTAAGTTGATAATATTTAATATACCGTATATATACAGGGTGTAACAAAAAGTATGGGCTGGCTATGTATTTTCAAATTGTGTGTGTAATTCTAAGCTAAAAATAAAGAATAACTTTTTTCCAATTCCCATCTCGTTTAGCCCCTAGCCTCCATTTTGTATTTTTTATTAACAAATTAAATTATTATCTCTAAAACTAGTAATGCTAAAGACACCAAATTTGGCACATAGGTTTAGATAAGAGGAAAATTTTTTTTTAATGGTGTTATTTTCTTTAATACTAACAAAATGGTGTCTGTTGAAAATGTTTACTGTCAAATAACAAAAAAAACCAGTATAGTTATAAAAAATGTACTAGGTACCAAATATTTGGAGCATTTTATTGCAATTCCAATGGTACTAGTTTTAATGGAATCTGTCAAGGCATAAGTGAGCAAAGCCACTTTAAATGTACTCTTGAACCTTTAAAAATAAAAAACAAAATGGTGGCTAGCAGCTAAACGCATAAAATCTGAAAATGTATAGCCAGTCCAACCTTTTTGTTACACCCTATATATTTGAATATTCGAATCCTTAATGTGTTTACAAATCCCTAAGAGTTAGTAAATAAAAAATTGTTTTTCAATGTACCAATTATTATAGAGTATATTTTTGCAGAACTACTTTTAAATTAATTTGCTGGACACATTTGTTACATAAATAATATTTGGATTTGTTACAAATTTTCCACCATTGGCTTAATTTACGAATTTATAATTTACTTGATACTTTTGAAGTTTAGTTGGTTAATCATATTTTTAAGTAGAATTATTCTTGGTGATCTGAAAACAGATTTGATGTAACAGATCATTTTTGTATGATTTTGAATAGTATTTTCATAATCTTATTTATCATGTTTGTTGAAGCAATTAATAAATTGTTTTATGTATGGTGTGGGTGCAAGTCCTATACATTGCCAGACGTAATCTTATCCTGGACAATTTATTATTTTGTTCTAAAAAATAGCTTTCCAAATTCTGCTCAGTGGCTAACAGATTATAAAGAACCAATTACCAATATATTTGGCGTACAAGAAGTACATGTTATAAATTTGACTAAAACCACACAAAAACCAATATTACTTATAGTACTCGTAGTTTAAGTCATAGTCATAGTAATGATTCTTTAAAACTAAATACTGTGTAAAATTTATATATTGACTTGATAAACTAGTCTTGCATGCCAATCGGTATTTATGAGCAAAATTCCACTTGGAGTATAACTTTGGTAATCTTTGATTAATGTAATTTATAATTTATGTTTATTTACTTTAAACCAAAATATTGTACCAATAATATAGTTTCTGTTTTCAAAATCTAAATTTATTGGTTGTCGAGTCAAGTAAGACTTTGTACATGCTCTTAACAATACTTTTACTGTGTTTTTTATGACCTCAGAGAAGAATAGATACTACGAGATGTCGTCATTTGACGAGAAGCAGGCAACAACACTTCTGAAGGAACATCCGATAGAGTTTGTCAACTACAACAAGCATCAGTTGAGTCGGATTTATCCGGCTGGTACTCGATTTGATTCCTCCAACTTCATGCCTCAGGTTTTCTGGAATGCTGGGTGCCAGCTGGTAGCACTCAACTACCAGACCTTGGGTAAGCCCAACAAAACCTCTTTATGTACACAGACAGGCAAAATATATTAAAATATAGGAAACCTGAACTGATTGGAGTTCAGGATAGCTTTTGATAAGAAAGGTGGGTGGGCGTGGTCAGAAGACATATGTTTTTTTTCTTGCTGTATTTTATACAAGGTCTTCACAGCTTTAATATTGTCACAACGTAATTTATTTTAGAGTGTCCATGTATAATAACGGATGCTAGACTAGGTAAATTTAGAAAATGGTAAGAAATAATTATAATAAACAATATTTTATTAAAATAGATTGGAAATATTAATTGAAAACTTGTATTATTATTATATTTAAACTAAATACGCATTTTTAATAAAGTACATAGATTTTCATCATATTGGCAGGAGATAGTGGGGGTGAAAGAGTCGGGAAGTAAGCCGAGAAGGCATTTTAGAACAAGATCATAACAATGGTGGACATATGGGTTAGCTTGGAAATCCCTGATTTTGTTTTTTTTTGCACTATTTATAATCTCAAAACTTTTATATAGGATCAGAAATCAGAAATATTTTATTGTCATTAAGCTTAAGTACAGCGATAGACAAAGTCAGCTTATTCATTTATGTACATACAGATAAATTAATAAATAAAACACATACAATATCACGAATAAATAAAACAAATACAAAACAAGTATTTGAGTAAAAAACAATGTCAACAAGTCCATCAGTGGTAAAGTAAAATCAGGATCATATCTGTGTCATCGGGAATAAATCATCATCACTTTTCACTGTCACTTGAAAATCTGAGTAACTCTTCTAGCACTTGATTGTCTTCAATACTGTCATGATTTATTGTATTTACCAAAACAATTGTTGTAAACTAAAGTAATAGCAAGCAAAACAATAACAATGAAGACGACAAATTAGCAGAATGATAACAAACGGTCGCTGCGACCGAGACGCAACGACAGTTCGTAACAAATCACTTTTTCCAATATTCCAGGTGACTGCCAACAACATTTCATAGATCATAATCCATAGAGTAAGAAATAAAAACATGGAAATAGCGAATGACTATCAATGTCAAAGTCTAAATACATTTAAATGCATTTTTATTACTGTAAAAGTCGGTGCCGTCAAAAGACGTCAACAGTCTAAAGAATTCCATACGCGACATCAAATGAGGTTGTCGGCAGTGAAAGTGTTAATAATCCTAATTCCAACTGAAATTAAGACAATTTACAATAAATTGGATGTATTTGCACTTTTACGCAGTTTTAAGTATACTTTACTTTTAAACTTATTACATTTATTAATGTGCTTCACACAGACTTAGCGATGCAGTTGAATCTGGGAATTTTCGAGTACAACCACCGCTGTGGGTACCTGCTGAAACCAGAGTTCATGAGGCGGAGGGATCGCAGGTTTGACCCGTTTGCCGAGTCCACTGTAGACGGTATCATAGCTGGTACGGTCAAGGTCACTGTACTCTCGGGTCAGTTCCTGACTGACAAGCGCTGTGGCACATACGTGGAGGTGGATATGTATGGCCTGCCTGCTGACACAGTCCGCAAGAAGTTCCGCACCAAGATCGTGCCCAACAATGGGATCAACCCTGTCTATGACGAGGAGCCCTTTGTCTTCAAGAAAGTAAGCATTTTTTCAATGTTGTAGCTACATTTCAGATTATTTGGATGAACATTATTAGAACACAATTCTCATTATTAAATTTATAATTCATCATGCCCCTTTCACTGCCACACAAAGTTACTCCTTGCTACATTTTTTATCCTCAAGTATATATATATATATATATATAGCATTAGAAACAAATCACAACTTTAAAAACTTCACATTATTAAAACAAGTCCATAAACAAGAAGAACTCGATTCTTATGAAACATTATACATAAAAAAACATAAAGATAAAGTATTAAACAATGGTTTTGGACCAATTCAAAATTCACCATTCCATTAAAATATAAGTAAATTCTTTTTGACCCTAACTTTTATACATATACTAGCCGTTTCCCGCGGCTTCGCACGCGTCTCCTTAAGCTTTTGCCCGTATATTTCTTTGCCTTCAAATAGTGTTTGGCTATTTAATATACGTAACTGTGTCTTAATTGCAGTTTATCATGTGCAGGCGCTTTGATAACTTTTATATCTTGCAGTACAGCCTGGTGGTGAGTTACATCAATGGGCATTGCATATAAACCTTCTAGATAGAAAAATACAAATAAATACAAATTTTCATAGTGATCGGTCCAATAGTTTCTGAGTCTATAAAGGACAAACACACAAACATTCATTTTTATATATATTACTAGCGGGCCCGGCGCGCTTTGCTGCGCATTTCAATAATTTTTTGCAAAAGTTGCCCGCGGCTTCGCACGCAATTTCCCGTTGAAAACAGTACACTATATTCACTTATTCTTTTTCTATCACATTCTAAACATTGCTGAGATAATTGATAGTCGTTCCATCGTGAGCCTCTTGGGCGTATTATGAAGGTATGTACCATATTCCTGCCTCTATCTAGCTGTTACCCACGGCTTCGCACGCAAATCTTAAGAACCGAAGTCCTTATATTACTTAGTAAATTTTTTTTTTTTACTATAATAAATTTTAGATTAAATTAGTTATATCTCCGATGCCACGATATTGAGCTTGCTTTGTTGTCTCGATCGAGAGAATATGTACACACGGAGTTTTGAGAACCATACTTCTGTCAAAAAAAAACAACTAAGGTTGATTTTATAACATTCTTTATATTTGTAGCCAACGTAAGATAGTAATTATGATATCTGCATTGCTCTTCTGATCAAGCATGAGCATGGTTTATATTAAATATATATTGCAGTTAAAGGTGAATTTTTACGTCAAATTTGAATTGTATTATCTGGATAGTAAAGTCTATGTTTAACAGTGATTGCAGAAAACAGTTTAAACAAAATTTGTCGTTTCTCTTAAGCTTACTCTATGCTTTAAAACTATAAGTGTAATATATGTTTACAAAGAACAGCTGATTAAAAATTTGAAAAGACGTTAAACATATGTTTGCTGCAATGCATTTCTTATGGGTATTTCTGTAACCAGTGGGGCGGAATCCTGAAATCGGGAAAGGGATGGGCATAGCTTATAAACCTTCTCCGTGGAAAAATACATATACGTACAAATTTTCATCATGATCGGTCCAATAGTTCACGATTCCATAAAGGACACAAACATACAAACATTCATTTTTATATATATAGACTAGCTGTTTCCCGCGGCTTCGCACGCTTTTTCGTAAGTTTTTGCCCGCGTATGAGCACTTCTGGTTGAAGGTAAATTATATGTCTAACGCCGATGTTAGATTTTACCTTGATGTCACAATCAAGAAAATCTGGTCAAAAATGTATTGTACATGCATATGTACTTCATTACAAAGTGGTCTACCACTTAAGCTTTAAGTTCCGCCAAAAAATTTAGTTTAAAGGCAATTATACATCATAACTTAGCGCCTTCAAATAGTGTTTTCACTGTTTAATATACGTATCTATCTCGTAATTGCAGTTTATAATGTGCAGGTGTTTCGAAAACTTTTTTTCTTGTAAAGTGCCGCCTGTTGGCGAGATACATCAATGGGCATAGCATATAAACCTTCTCCGTGGAAAAATACATATACATACAAATTTTCATAGTGATCGGTCACATAGTTTACGATTCCATAAAGGACAAACACACAATCATTCATTTATATATATATACTAGCGGGCCCGGCGCGCTTTGCTGCGCATTTCAATAATTTTTTGCAAAAGTTGCCCGCGGCTTCGCACGCAATTTCCCGTTGAAAAACAGTACACTATATTCACTTATTCTTTTTCTATCACATTCTAAACATTGCTGAGATAATTGATAGTCGTTCCATCGTGAGCCTCTTGGGCGTATTATGAAGGTATGTACCATATTTCCTGCCTCTATCTAGCTGTTACCCACGGCTTCGCACGCAAATCTTAAGAACCGAAGTCCTTATATTACTTAGTAATTTTTTTTTTTTTACTATAAAAATTTTAGATTAAATTAGTTTATATCTCCGATGCCACGATTGAGCTTTGCTTTGTTGTCCTCGATCGAGAGAATATGTACACACGGAGTTTTGAGAACCATACTTCTGTCAAAAAAAACAACTAAGGTTGATTTTATAACATTCTTTTATATTTGTAGCCAACGTAAGATAGTAATTATGATATCTGCATTGCTCTTCTGATCAAGCATGAGCATGGTTTATATTAAATAAATTATTGCAGTTAAAGGTGAATTTTTACGTCAAATTTGAATTGTATATCTGGATAAGTAAAGTCTATGTTTAAACAGTGATTGCAGAAACAGTTTAAAACAAAATTTGTCGTTTCTCTTAAGCTTACTCTATGCTTTAAAACTATAAGTGTAATATATGTTTAACAAAGAACAGCTGATTAAAAATTTGAAAAGACGTTAACATATGTTGCTGCAATGCATTTCTTATGGGTATTTCTGTAACCAGTGGGGCGGAATCCTGAATCGGGAAAGGGATGGGCATAGCTTATAAACCTTCTCCGTGGAAAAATACATATACGTACAAATTTTCATCATGATCGGTCCAATAGTTTACGATTCCATAAAGGACAAACACACAATCATTCATTTATATATATATACTAGCGGGCCCGGCGCGCTTTGCTGCGCATTTCAATAATTTTTTGCAAAAAGTTGCCCGCGGCTTCGCACGCAATTTCCCGTTGAAAACAGTACACTATATTCACTTATTCTTTTTCTATCACATTCTAAACATTGCTGAGATAATTGATAGTCGTTCCATCGTGAGCCTCTCTTGGGCGTATTATGAAGGTATGTACCATATTCCTGCCTCTATCTAGCTGTTACCCACGGCTTCGCACGCAAATCTTAAGAACCGAAGTCCTTATATTACTTAGTAATTTTTTTTTTTACTATAATAAATTTTAGATTAAATTAGTTATATCTCCGATGCCACGATTGAGCTTGCTTTGTTGTCTCGATCGAGAGAATATGTACACACGGAGTTTTGAGAACCATACTTCTGTCAAAAAAAACAACTAAGGTTGATTTTATAACATTCTTTATATTGTAGCCAACGTAAGATAGTAATTATGATATCTGCATTGCTCTTCTGATCAAGCATGAGCATGGTTTATATTAAATAAATATTGCAGTTAAAGGTGAATTTTTTACGTCAAATTTGAATTGTATTATCTGGATAGTAAAGTCTATGTTTTAACAGTGATTGCAGAAACAGTTTAAACAAAATTTTTCGTTTCTCTTAAGCTTACTCTATGCTTTAAAACTATAAGTGTAATATATGTTTACAAAGAACAGCTGATTAAAAATTTGAAAAGACGTTAACATATGTTTGCTGCAATGCATTTCTTATGGGTATTTCTGTAACCAGTGGGGCGGGAATCCTGAATCGGGAAAAGGGATGGGCATAGCTTATAAACCTTCTCCGTGGAAAAATACATATACGTACAAATTTTTCATCATGATCGGTCCAATAGTTTACGATTCCATAAAGGACAAACACACAATCATTCATTATATATATATACTAGCGGGCCCGGCGCGCTTTGCTGCGCATTTCAATAATTTTTTGCAAAAGTTGCCCGCGGCTTCGCACGCAATTTCCCGTTGAAAACAGTACACTATATTCACTTATTCTTTTTCTATCACATTCTAAACATTGCTGAGATAATTGATAGTCGTTCCATCGTGAGCCTCTTGGGCGTATTATGAAGGTATGTACCATATTCCTGCCTCTATCTAGCTGTTACCCACGGCTTTCCGCACGCAAATCTTAAGAACCGAAGTCCTTATATTACTTAGTAATTTTTTTTTTTTACTATAAATAAATTTTAGATTAAATTAGTTATATCTCCGATGCCACGATTGAGCTTGCCTTTGGTTGTCTCGATCGAGAGAATATGTACACACGGAGTTTTGAGAACCATACTTCTGTCAAAAAAAAACAACTAAGGTTGATTTTATAACATTCTTTATATTTGTAGCCAACGTAAGATAGTAATTATGATATCTGCATTGCTCTTCTGATCAAGCATGAGCATGGTTTATATTAAATAAATATTGCAGTTAAAGGTGAATTTTTACGTCAAATTTGAATTGTATTATCTGGATAGTAAAGTCTATGTTTAACAGTGATTATGCAGAAACAGTTTAAACAAAATTTTTTCGTTTCTCTTAAGCTTACTCTATGCTTTAAAAACTATAAGTGTAATATATGTTTACAAAGAACAGCTGATTAAAAATTTGAAAAGAACGTTAACATATGTTTGCTGCAATGCATTTCTTATGGGTATTTCTGTAACCAGTGGGGCGGAATCCTGAATCGGGAAAGGGATGGGCATAGCTTATAAACCTTCTCCGTGGAAAAATACATATACGTACAAATTTTCATCATGATCGGTCCAATAGTTCACGATTCCATAAAGGACAAACATACAAACATTCATTTTTATATATATAGATTAATATTTATTTCATTTAACTTTTAAGGTTATAAAAATCTTGCATTAAGCTTTACACAGTTGATAATTGTTTTAAATTGTAAAATATTTATACTATTACGAATTGTTGGTTCACCACTGACAATGGCAACTTTGATGTTGAAAGGCTTCGTGTACAAATATTAAAATTATTTGATAATTGTGAGCTTTCTTTTATAAAATAATAGAATATAGTTTTTCCAATAAGAAGAGTTCCTCCTTCAATTGAAACTCATTCATATGTATCACAGCAATAACGGTAAAAATAAATATTTTAAAATTAATTTTAAAAAAAATATATATATATACATCCCAAAGTGCCACAGATGAAACAGGGTACTTTGCAATACTTTACTAAAAAATTGTAAATCAAGTTATACTTTTCAAATAAAAAATTGAGATTCCCAGATCCTTTATGGAATTTAAATAGGGTTGAATTTAGTATCCAGGTCGTATACACTTTTTTACAGTCATTATATTCACACACTATTTACATTAACAATTTGAAAAGCAAGGTCCATTGGTATCCCCTACCACAAATCAAATGCACGGTACCGTTTCCTATTATACACTATTATACATAACATAGCTATGCTGGGAAGGGTTGATTTAATTTGAATGGTTAGCTCCAGTTCACCTTTTATTTAGTGCAGCTTCCGAAATCTGTCACTATCAAAGACTTTACGCTTGTAGTAATCTGTAATCTTTAGTCATGTACATGAAATGATCCATGAAAAGTCAGTGACATTGAAGCTCAAAATGAGCTCTTTGCATCGTTTTGATATCTGAGACACATCAATGCACTCTGTACAAAATCAAGTGCAATCAAGGTGAAGTAATGTTCTCATTGTATCATCTGGTGTTCAGTTGAAAGCACTACGATGTTTAAGACCTGGTATCCTAAAGCACGGTGGAGCAACCGACTTTTATACTCATAAACGTAGCTATGGTGGGAAGGGTGGATTCATTGTGAATGTTGTGTTTAGCTCTATTTCACCTTCCGCTTAGTACAGCATCAGAAATTTGACGTTATCACAGTCTTGATTCCTGGAATTTATGTCTAGTGATCCTAAAAAAGTCAGTTACAAGAAGCTCAAAACGAACTTTGCACCGTTTCAATGTCAGAGACAACTAGACTTAAAAATTGTGAAATCTAGATGAAGAAGTATTCTCATTGTCTCATCAGATCCACAATTAAGTGAACTACGATGTATTAGACACAGTCTGTGACAACGTCAGAGCAGAAAATTTTGACATAGAGTGTAACACTCATTCTTACAAGTTACATTTTAATTTAACCCTTAAAGCACTGAAAAAAATGTTGCCTCGGTTGAGTTAGCGGGCATTAAATTTTTTGTTGTTACTGAATTTTTATGTACTTTATTTTTCTTGAACATAAAATGACTAAAATTTTTTTTTTTTATATTTATTTTTAGTGTTATTGCTAAGAAACATATGAATAAATGTTTTGATTAAAAATTGCATCGTTTTTTAAATCGAAACTAATTCCATTTAATATATTATTACAGAATAAATTAAAATGAGCTATAAACATTTATTGAATGTTTGGTCTTTAAATAACACCAACCTAAAGCAATCTGATGTCTAAATAGTTATGCACCACCAGCTGGCAACCTACTGCCATCCACTGTAACCTAGATGCTGTGTTACAAATTACTTGACAAAACTGTATATAGAGAATGAATTTTGCTAATGATCTATTGTCATAAATTACTACGTATTCATTCCTGCACATACACAACACTGTTGCGAATTTAATTTTAACAATAAAATAAGAGAGGGAAATATGGTGAGATCTGCATATCACATGTTGGGTTAAATCAATTACTTTTCATGATTTATCATCATGTAAAAAATTATAGCCTTTACATATTTAAGCTTCTAGCAAAAGAACTCAAATAACCTTCAGTTGCGGAATAACTAAACAATTCTTGACAAGTGTTCTTTGGGGTAATCAGGCTGAGATTGTGTTTTTCTATGAGTGACGTCCATTCCGATTGTACAGGTGGTGCTACCGGAGCTGGCCGTACTGCGTATTGCCGCGTATGAAGACAGTGGGCGGCCACTAGGTCACCGCGTTCTGCCCGTGGTGGGGCTGTGTCCCGGATACCGCCACGTCTCTCTGCGCACGGAGGCTGGACAGCCACTGCCGCTGGCTACGTTGTTCCTGCTCATAGTCGTCAAGGATTATGTTCCTGACGGACTCAGCGACTTTGCAGAGGCATTAGCTAATCCCATCAAGTACCAAAGTGAGCAGGAGAAGCGTGCCCAGCAGCTCAGCGTCTTCACGGATGACACGGAAGTTGATGGAGAAGTTAGTTTTTTATTTTATTTAAAAAACAAAGAATATAACTATCCTAAATGTGTTGGAACAACTAGTTTTAATAATTATTCAAGATGTCTTTATTTTAATAATTATTCAAGATGTCTTTATTAGTCATTAAGCAACATATCAAGTTACAATAGACTTTGTCAAACTATTGGGCAGTAATAAATAAAAAATAATAATTTTAGAACTAGAGACTTATTTTAAAATTAACTAGAACGTTGCAAAAGACATAAGAACTTACAAAACTACTAACTTGTATAAATAGAAAGTGGTCATAAGGAAATTATATAAGTAATAATGAGAGCATCGTATGGTAAATCAAAAATCAAAAACAAAAATTGAACAAGAAACACAGAACATATACAATTAAAACCCAATGAAAATGTAACAATATAAATATTTCAAATGTGTAAATCAGGTGGTTAAAACTTAAAATCTTAAAACTATAAAACAAAAGTTAAAACAGACCAAATATTCATTCACAGAGTAAAATGTCTTTTCTTTAAGCCATTTGCTTGCAATTTTTTTTAAAAACCTATTTATATTTATATTCCATCCTCCTTTTGGTAATTTATTAAATAGTTTTATTTTCATATAGATATGACTACCTTTTGTTTTTTCAAGTGTGGTCCTTGGCAGCTCTAACATGTACTTGTTTCTAGTTTTATAAGTTTGTATGGTTTCTCTAACGGTATAATTTTGCAGATTTGCTTTTACATCCAGTAAACAATAATATAGTATTATACAAACAGGAAAATGTCATGATATTTAAGTCCCTAAAAACCCAGCAGGGATCACTTCTGGTTGGTTTATACCTTCCAGTTGAACCTACCACTGGGCACAGCAAAAACCAATGTGTCACTTAAAATCTGGGCAACCTTATAGATGTCTAGGACCAGCACATCACTAACCGCAAATGTCGAGATTCTGGGATTCATGGGCAATTCGATAGGTCTAGTCTACTGTGGGAGATGACTGTTGGAGTTGGTGGGGATTGTTCCCTAACCTCAAAGGTTCTTGCTAGCCTCAACAAGTGTGTGCCTGCTTTGACTGGAGAGGCTGGTTCAGAGCTGGCCTCCCCTTCTTCCGGGGAGACATGACTTTGAGATGTAGTGCCCTAATTCTTCCTCATGGATCTCGATAGGAGGCGGCCCCTACTCCCTAACCTTACCCATCCTGAATATCCTGTCACTCCGGAAGCAGTGGGAAGGTTCTTACAGGGCTAAGTGCAATTTATAAGCTTCTTGTCCTAATAGAAGAAAATAAAAATTTGTAGTGTTAGGGTAAGGGCCGCCTCCTATCGATATCCATGAGGAAGTCCCTAAAAGCTTGCAGGCAAGATTCCCTTTCATTAAGATTTTTTATAATTCTTATTGCTTTTTAAAGAACTATTTGTGATTGTAAAGAACAAATTCTGATTGACAGAGTGGAGTGGAGCCCGTGGAGGGAGGCCCAGTTCCTGCCCGAGTGACCAAACCTCGGGCTCAATCCATGGTGCCCGAGTTGACCCCCACTGCATCAGTCTCACCGGGAGTCCATCGTTTATCTATCGCCCCCACCACCCTTCTGGCAGTTACTGACACTGAGGATTTGGCGATCCCGGTAGAAACTGCTCCTTCCGCTGATTCTCTAGCTGCCAACAAAAGCCCTCCTAAAGTCCAGCAATCGTCACTTTCATGTAAGCCACTGAATTCCGACAAGTATTTTCTAGTTTATTTTCAAGACGAAACAACTGGACAAGATTTTAGTACAGAATACAGAGGTAACATCTTTTGAATTGTTTTGTACTGATTGCTTTTAAAAACATTACTTGTACAAAATTTAATTGCTACTTTTGGTTTTAGTAGAAATATAATATCAAACCCTGTTTAGGAAGTAATCGTGAATTGGTGCCAAATTTGAGATTTGTCGTTGATACAAAAAAAACAAAGTTGTTGACATTACAACAAGACATTAACTTTAAAAACCAACATTTATTTGAATAATGAAACTGATTTCAAATTAATATTATTAAAGGCTTCATTTTTTTATCCTTATCAATTACTTAGGATTTGATTCTATGTCTTTTGTAGATCAAAGTTTACCACCATACATTTTTGTGAGGCTGAAATCCATAATTTTGTTGAGGTTTGGGTAACACCCCGAATTTATGGATATCAGGATGTTTTTTGCTTTTTCAAAATTGTTATATTTATTTCTAAACTGAGTCATTTTAAATTTTGTTACAGTGAACGATGAACTGATTGCAGAATCGATTGAAAAACTTATGGAAAACAAAGTGTTCAAAGAGAGAAAATCAGAGTTGGAGAAAAAGTTAGAAGCACTGAAGAAAAAGCATGAAAAGGTAGTGTTACAGTCAACTAAGTGATAAAAACTCAATACTATCGTATAATTTTTATTTTGTCTTTGAATGTGTTTTATACACTGTGTTCTATATACAGTATATATTTTTTGTAGGAAAGAAGTAGAGTCCAGTCACAAAAGTCTTCCTCAGACACAGAAAAAAGCAAGTCAAAATTCTATATGGGCAATAAACTAGTCAAGAGGCTGTCCAGTAAAAACATGTAAGTATTAACAATCATTAATTAACTAAGCAAATGAGTTACTATTAAATATTAAAGCCATAGACGAGAACATACTGAACAATAACAAAATTGAAATTGTTAGATCCAGAACAAATGTGATCTGTATTGTGATTGGTTATGATGTTCAGTTTTTAATATAAAATATTTTTGTATCTAGGTATTTTTATATTTCATTACTTCAAATTAGGATCTCCCGGTAAACCTTCTTTTGCCTGTTGGATTGGATTAGTGGTTAATTGTTGGATTTATAACTGAAGGTCTCCATTTTGTCCTGCCACTGGGCCATAATTGAGATACGTTTTCTTGTTTAATGGATATGAGTTTAGCTAATAAAAGGAACAAAAATAACACGCTTGAAGAATATGAAATTTATACAAATTCTAAAAGGAATTTATTAGGTGAACTGATGTTAAATGAGAAGATAAAATTCAGCTCCCATTATTTGTTCAACATGTTACTCCATCGCAACAACGTCTCCCCAAACCGACACTGATAACGTTGATGCACCAGGAACTGGAATCACCTAGTGTCAGTTGTCCTGTCTTCTGCCGGCCGTGATGTTTTATCATTTTTAATATCCGTGTGTGATAGGTCTATCAAATGTTGTATTTCTCGTACTATTTATTTATTCGTTTTGTTTTTTACTGTGTTCATGAATTTTAAACAATGACGACTCCAGATGGATAATCCTCTCTTTAAATACTTATTGACATTAACCCCAGAAGATGACTTATTAAATTTGAAACTATAGTAGTGTATGACTACAGTTTGAACTGTTTGACGGAGGTATATAGTTAGGCCCTATTGTTATTACAAAAATAAAGTTTAAACATGGTAAAGGGAGTGCTGATGGCTCTAAGTCGTTGGACTTTGGGTCTGAGTTAGAGATAGCGCAGGTTCAAATCCTGTCTGTGACCGTTGCACTTTTTATCAGTACAATCAACCTCGTACTGTATCGACTCTCCCATTTATTCTGTTTGATAAGATCCTCGCACAGGCCAGTGGCCCATGAGGACGGACAAAATAAGGCTTAAAAGAGGATCGGCCTCTCCTTTTTATAAAAAAAAAAAATCAATTTTTGTAGCTGTCTAAAACACTAAAACATAATATTGGTGTTATGGTTCCTATGAACTAAGTGGACAATAAAGGCACAGAATTAGGGTTTAAAAAATTTTTAATTTATGTTTTGTTTTATTAGTGGTCGTTTAGTCTTATTCTTATAAAGAACAAATACCAAGTGTTGATTAACTGTTCTAATAATGTGTTGTTTTATTTATGATAAATATTTTTTTCTCTGTTAATAGGAAATAAGCAACAAACTAGATAGAGTAATTCCTAAAATAAGTTACACACAGTAGTAGATTATTTTAATTTCAATTCAAATCTTTATTTATAAATGTATGTGTTATACAAGAAATTCTGCCATGATATTCTGTCCAGTTACTATGACATTATGTGTAACTTTACCAGTGCTCCATGTAGGTAAATCATGCCAGATTCCTATCAGCTGTCGTAACCGTAATGGCTGAGCGTCTTTTTCATTCCTGATGAAATTATGTTCCTCAATGATTATTCTAACCTTATCCTCTCAAGTGTTGGGGAATGTTGTTAACTTTATCTAACTATCAACCTGTGTAAAAATGTTGTTGGATTATATTTCGTCAAATGATGTACATAAACAGTTCCCTCAAAACTTTTCCAGGCTAATGTTCCCAATAATAATAGTTTAGTCCTTGCAAAACTATTTTTGGAGATTCAGAGTTGCATACACTAAAACACATATCTTTCTTAATCTCCCATTTCGTGGTGCAATTTTACGAAATCAATACTTTCAAAACAAAGTATAAATAATTAAATGCGATTAACAATCTGTATTATTTTGTTAGTAAATATTTTGTTTAGTCATTTTGCTTAAGTGAAATGAGAGAGCCAATGGCTGAGTGGCCTAAGATGTCGGACTTTGGATCTTAGAGATTTAGAGATAGCTCAGGTTTCACATCCTGTGTTGCTGAGTTGATCCGTTTTTAATTCTTGTTAATAGCCCCCCTCATTGTTGTCTGTATGGGTTCTGTGTTAATGTTTATGATTCCTTATTGTTGTTATATTTTTTTAAATCAGAATTTAATAAATTTGTCATTTTACAAAAATTAGGTCTGTTGGTCAATTTTGAATAATATTTAGGTGCATAAGACTCGTCTGCAGTTTTCAACTATTGCAACACTTTGTTTCATAGTAGTAGATTTACTCCATTACAATAGTTGAGTTTCATGTAATTGATTTCACTCACTTGGATGGAAATTAAATAATTTACAATGTGTTCAAATCAGCATTCAAATCAATTAATTTATTAAATTGAATTCACTACTTCCAATATCTTATGACATTCTCTATATACACACTTTAGCACGTGTGCACAAATTTAGATTTGGCTGTCTCATTTGAAGATTATATGCAAATTTTTGTATTTAACTTGTTATCTTATTAAATTTTGGATATAACATGTAGAGTAATAGAAAGAATTTTTTTTTAATACAAGCTTCCCCTTACAGTCTCGGGTGGTAAGATAAGGAATCAGGCCGAGATCTTTCTAAACAACATGGTGGCTTACAACAACGAGGTCCACACAACCGGAAATGTTTGGAAATCAGCACCTATTTAGCCTCCAACCCAAACCGATATATTCTATTTGAATGACAGTTATCCTTTTTGTATTTATTTTCAATTACCGCTTACTGTTCTCAGCACGAACCGTTTTAATTTAATAATTTACCCGATATTGATCTGTTACAGTGTGTGATCATAGCACTTTTTATCAGTACCATTGACCTTGTACTGTATCGACTGTCCCTCCTTATTCTGTTTGGTAGGATTCTTGCATAGGCCTATGAGGATGGGCAAAATATGGCTTAAATGGGGGTTGGCCTCTGGAAGTTCAAAGATATTACAGTGCAACTATTTTAGTGTTAATCCGCTTATCATATAATCTATTGTCTAATGCCTGCTGTTGCAGAAGTGAGACTGTAGCCCCTGCAGCCTACTACCAGCTGAAGTGTCCGAGGGCTCAGAGTGTGAAGGGGATAACACAGCGATATGAGGCTACCACGCAGTCAATCCGAGCGGCTGTTGGCCATCAACCGAGAACATGTTACCCAGGATGCGGGAACTCAGGGAGAAGTACCACGAGTTGGTCAGTAGTGAACCTGACAATTATACTACTATTAACCTTCGACCCTAAGATAAAGTTATAATAATTACAAGATAAAATTGTCTGATCACAATATTTAATGTTGAACGTCTATGTAAGATACTAAGTAAATATTATTGAAACAATGTTCTTTATGTTAAAGCAGGTTTTCTTTTTATATTTGTTGTTCTGTTGGCCCATGTCTCTAATAAAAAAAGATGTTAATCGCTGAAAATTAATATCATTAGAATATAAATGAATCCCAAAGTTATATCTGAGAGTTTTGTATTTCATCTTTTTAAGAGTGATCACTATTTCTGGTCGTTTGGTGTTTTCCGTATGTCTTCTTTTGTATTCTGTATGTATATATACAGTTGGTGCTTTTTGCTAAATATTTCTGTTGCTGATAGTACTCCATGGTTTAAAAAAACATGTTCTATAAACATAGGTTGAGAAAATGTGTTTATATGGTATTTTTGTTTTTTTTTTTTAATGTATATTTCTATAACTAGTATTTAATTACAGATATCAAACTTTGCATATAGGTTATGCAAATAAGAGAAAAAAACTCAAATAATAATTCTGTGATTTGCTTTAGTATTATTAAAGTTGGAAAATGTTGAAGAGAAGTAATAAAAAAAAACCAGTCGAGCTATAAAAACTTATAAGATACCAACTATTTTGCAAATTTTTATACCAATTCCAGCAGTACTTTGGTCAACAAAATCCGTCTATGAATAAACGATCACAACCATATAAATGGTACGCTTGCAAAGCTGGGGTCAAGCAACCAGCTGATACCTTTCAACTGGAACATGTTTGTTGCTCCCGGCTGTGTGCAAGCGTACCTTGACAGTGGTCGTGCTCACTTCATGCTTTGACGGATTTTCGTTGACCAGGAGTACCATTGGAGCTGGTATTTTTTTATGTACACCTCCCCACCACCTGACGAAGAGGATATATTCCAATCCTCGAAACTTTGTGTTATTACCTTTTACCATATAACAACAATGAGTGAATGTCCAAAATCCTGCTATTCTACTGTCAAACCTTCCATTGTCAATAACGAACTTTAAACAAGAAGTATTGTGTAATATTATAAACCCAGTTAAATCACCACTTTTTTATACGAGATGAAATAAGTTTTTAATGTTAAGAGCCTCAAAATCGCAACCATTTGAAATGGAGGCAGATATTGGAATAGGCTTTTGCCTATGTAACCTACATGGGCATTAATAGTGGTGCCTACAAACAACCTAGGTTAAATTGATTTTATTGGTTTTCATGAGACGACTACATGGAGTGGTATTGCTTACTCAGTACAATATTTGGCAGATGTTTGCCGCTTTGGATAAGGCGATGAAGACTTCTCAGAGTAACCAGCTGAAGACCCTGAGAGTTCTGCTGGAGAAGGAGACTGGAGAGGTGATGAGGAGGCTGGAGACTGTCAGGAGGAATGAGGTCAAGGAACTGGCCAAGGTGCACAAGGACAAGGATGAGGTCATGAGGCAAGTATAGTTGTGTCAAATATTATTGCCATATAAATAATATATTACAAGGTATATAATATGTTACTCATTATTTTTCTATACGCTATAGAACCATAAAAAGAATAACTGTTTGTTCAAGTTTCACTAGCTTCCTAGGTGTTATACTGATTGAGATGTCAAAACACTTATGTGCACAATCTTATGGTCAAAAATTGTATAATACATTACTTGCCTCCATACAGCTATGTCCATGGCGGCAACTTCCATTCGCCACGGTTTTTTGTTAAAAAATCTACAATTTTTGACAAGTTTTTCTGCCACACTTTTTCATATCCGAAACATTTTAACAAATTTCATGGCATGGGCCAATTTATATGTCAACATCATCAGCGACTTCTCTAATCGTAATATGGTGATCGTTCACAACAATTTCTTTCACGTCTTCATCAATTGTTGATGTGCTGGGGTGTCCGGAGTGTTCGTCATCTTCAATGTCTTCACGGCCATCTTTTAAATGTTTATACCACTCATAGACTGTTGTATCACTCATAGCAGACACACCTTAGACTTTTATTAACATTTCCCACACTTTGTTACACTTTATTTCATTTTTCACACAAAATTTGATACAAATTCATTGATCCATTTTTTAAATGAACAAACACCGCTGACTTCATAAAACATGTCTAACTCTAGCAGCTGCCACTGAAAAAGTAAACAATTAATACAGCCGGAAATTGTTTTGTACTTCAGGAGCATGAATACCAACATAATAAACAAATTTTTGACAATCGGACTCTCCAAACCCACAAAACTTTAAAATTCCCATTATTTTTGGAACACACCTCATATATAACTGAAGTGGTTATCAGCACTAACGGACAATAATGGATGTTAATGGATAAGTTCAATGTAATTGTCGGACAAAATACAGTAAGGATCCTCCTCATCGGAACTGAATAGCTTGTTGGGGGTGGCAGTTTTTGGGACAATTGAGTGTTTGTGTGTCAAGAAAAGTTCAGGCTGTCCATTGACTCTGGAGGACACTGTGGAGAGAATTGAGTATGTATGCACACAGTCCTAAAACATCAACTTTCAAACTTTTTCAGATACCACATTTTGGAGTATGGCATGTTGCATGCAGACAGGTGAAGCTTAAATCATACAAACTGCAGCATTAA